>NW_027466073.1:5640000-5667500 GCF_046127955.1 Nelusetta ayraudi
TTTCTGATTTGTTTTTATTTCGATAATTTCGCTGTTATTCTGCTGGAAACGGCGTGCAGCGGCACAAGCTTCCTCCACGGTCGGCACTTTAATGAGCGTGTGTATAACTGAAGACACCGTTCCTTTGCAAAACCTGTACACAAACTCTCCCACCAGTCTGCGCAGAACCGGCATCCAACAAGAACGAGAGTTTCGGGTCCGTGGCGACGGCACAAAGCGTAGCATCGAAGACATTGTGTTGTTGTAGCCCTCCAACGGCAAACAATGTTCTTGTCTCATGGTTATCTTTTAAGATAACCATGAGCACAAGAAATAGGGTACAGTTTATCTGCAAAGTAAGTAACACGTACATTATGAACTATCATTCTATATCATAATGATGTAATATGTCAACCGAAAGCAGCTGACCGGCTGAAAAGGCTCACTCCACCCCCTACTGTTGGGAGGAGGACACGTTCCCGTCACTAATTCAATTTTCTTAGCTGCATGTATAGGGGGACAAGGTGAGAACTCCGATTGGACGAGAAAACCGAATTATTGCTTAGTCCGATTAAGCTCTGCATGTAAACGCACTGATTACACCTGCGCCAGAGTGCAGAGTGAAAGCAGCTTTTTTAAAAACAAGCGCAGGCTGGAGTCAGCACTCCTCTGGCGTGTCCACGCTGAGAACTCTGTCCTTCGCAGTTCTTAGCATTTCGGCTAGCAATCCCAGAGCGGGCTGGGCCATAAGCGCAGCTGGAGGAGGAACCCTGGCGGGTGCCCGTTCATCGGGAGGTGGTGCTGTGTGTGCGTGATCGTTGTGCATTCACCGCTTGGCTGTTAAAGCTGATGCCCCCCTCCCCCTCTCCTCCTCTGGCGCTCGGCGGGGAGGCAGCGACTCGGAGCGACTGCACCCAGGCAGTTTTGTTTTGTGTGTGTGTGTGTGTGTGTGTGTGCGAAGAATAAATAAAAGTTTTCCTTTCGTTCTAACTGTTTAACGCTTGCCTGGGTGTCTCAAGGTATTAGTATGTTAATTTTGTTCTCTTTTCTTTAGGACAGGAGTTGGCGTAGCGTGAATTTTGGTTTGTAGTGATTCCCTTAGTTTTGTTTATTCCCTTTTTTGAGTTTTCTTTGGTTTCTTTGGCCCTGTTCCCCTGTGGTGAATTCTTCTGGTGGATTCAAGTGATGTAGATGTTGAAGGAGTCTTCTTTGACACAGACTTAGTTGTATAAAAACTGGTTTATTTCAAAGAAGTCAAAAGTCAGACAGGCACCATGGAAAGCCTGGGGATGTCTCTGGGCCAGATGTGAGCAACTCCGATGATGCTTTGTTCCCATCACCTTTTATACCTCCCAGCAACCAGGGAGGAAGATGCTAGAAGTGGGGGAGAATGTAAACATTCCATAGTTGCACCCCCAATGACCATCTGTTTTCAATTTGGTGGCCGTTGGCAACAACAAGACCATATATGGACCCTGAGACGCCCTTAGGGAAGAAGTGCACCAGGTTCACTTCTGAGTTCACATCAGGCCATATACATAAGATCACATGATGTCATATAAACATAGATTCAGATACTACGCCCCTTATTTTCTTATGTTGAACAGACTTTTTGGTATGGTACTTATTTCCTTGACACTCAGGCAGCTAAACCTGGTCTATTTTAAATTGTTGTCAAATAAAGCTGTTTCATTGGAAGTCCGTCTCGTCCTCTTAAATTTCAAAGCGTAACGAACCTGTGTAGCCCGAGGAATTTTATTATAGTTTATTTCCTGGGGTGCAACTCCCTAGGTGGCATTGTCAGGCAACCCCCCCCCCCCTCCCCCCCCCCAATTTTCCTTTATACCCACCATCTGAATTGTCTCCACCTCCGCCAGACCCTCCCCCTCGCCACATCTAGTCTTTTTTTGATCGATGATGATCTATGCGTATTGATGCGTCGTGCTGATGCATAGCCCCTCCAGGATCCCTCCTTGCACTGCCACTCCGTCGTAGTGCGGGGCACCGAGTGCCGCAGGCCCCTCCGCACCCGTCGCCACCGCCGTCTTCTCCGCCAGGCCGCGTCTCGCCAATTCCTCCTTTACCTCCTCTGCGCTGTTGTAGGTTCGAGTTCCCGTATCCCAGTGGGTCCTCATCTTGGTGAATGGCGTCTGGAAGCGGATGCCCTTCTCCTTCAGGATTCTTTTAGCAGTGTTGTACTCCTTTCTCTTTTGGACCATCTCTGTCGCGTAATCGTGATGGAATGACGGTACTTTATTCCCCAGTTCTATTTTCTTTCTCCATAGCTCTCTCAGGACCCTCTCTTTGGTAGTAAATTCCAGAAAGTTAACAATGATGGGTCTCGGTTGGGTACCGTCCGCTGGCTTCTGTGCAAACGAGCGGTGTGCTCTCTGAATTTGGAAATTAAAATCTGCTGGCAGGTGCAGTTCGCTTTTCAGCAGGTCTTCCACAAACTTGGCCACAGATTCTCCCTCCTCTCCTTCAGTGACTCCATAGATACGTAGGTTGTTTCTCCTTGGCCTGGACTCCAGGTCAGTTAACTTGTCCTGAAGAGCTTTTTGTTCTCTCAGTGATATGACCAGAGCGTCATTAGCTTCCTGTGCCCAACGTTCTAGCTTTTCAATCCGCGACTCAGCCTCGTTGATCCTGCCGGTCTGGAGCTCCTGTTCAGTGACGACTTTCGCAAGTCGATTTATTTCGCCTTTGTAGTCGTCCAAGTCTTTTTCCACGTCGTTCCTCAGTGTTTCTCCAAACGTGCGAAGGACTTCTTTTTATTCCGTTTTTAAATCCTGTATCTCCTTGCTAATAATTTTTATGTCCAAGCCCTTTTCCGCGTCGTTAGTCACGAGGAGTTCGTTTCACCATCTCCCTCTGTTTCAGAGCAAGCTGGTAGTTCCGCCATATTGTCTGTTACCGTGTTTCTGTTTTGGTTGAATGGAGTTTTCCTTCCCATTCCAACGTTCCCCTGATCACTTTGTAGTTAATATGATATCTGACAATAGTTATTCAAGTTTTCGGGGAGTTTTTACCCTAGACGGTCGAGAGCCCTGGTGTCGCGCAGTCTACCGCTTTATGGCCAAACCAGAAGTCCCTTCCCTCTAGCCTTTTCAAGGGGGAGGTGGCTTTTTGCCGGTAGGGCTCAGGAACAAGCTCATAAGCAGGAAAAATTGCTTCCTTTACAACATCATATTGCAGGCTGTCTTCTAAGAAAAGAGCAGACACCAACTCCTGTGCTTTTCCCACCCGCTTGCATTGGAGAAGGACAGGCCACATGTCTCTTGGCCAGTTGAGTGGCGAAGCTATTCGCTCCAAGGCACTGAAGTATGAATCAACTTCTGCCTCACGAAATGCTGGCACCAGAAAAATGTTTTTACTGGGGCTGGGCAACGATTAAAAATTTTAATCGCAATTAATCGCATGATTTACCTGATCAATCACGATTAATCACGTTGTATACGCAAAAGCCAATAATCAATTTAAAAGAAGTCTTTCATACACTTTAATTGAAATGTTCTGCCATATCAACGAAAGCACCATAACATTTATCGTGCAAACACTTAACATCAGCACTTTACACAGAAACATTTTTAATGTAAATCTAAAGTTAAAAAAAATGCAAATACAAAATTAAAGCCTATTGCCAATGCCAGGGCATCCTGTTCCTTATGAAAAATAAAAAAAATCTACCTCCAAAATCCTGAGCCACAATAATAACGGGCAATTTCTGAGGTAACAGCAGAAACATTTTTCTTTTATCAGGACGACACAAAAACTTGTTTCTCACAGATCTCTCACTAAAGGCAGGAATATTCAATATGCATAACCAGTCTGCGTTCCCTTGCAAATGTCCCAGTTAGAAAGGGTGAGGCACAAAAACGTTCACTTTTGGGTTTTTCTTCACAGGGGACTAGAATGTAAAGTCCACATTTATACTGGAGTTCCTTTGGAGAATCTCACTCAACTCAGTGCAGTTTGTCAGTTCCTGGAACTTGATGGCCAGTTATTTTAAATGTACTGCCATATGAATTAAAGTGCCATAACATATACTGTGCAAACACACTTTTAACATCAGCATTTTTGAACAATTAGCAGCTAAGAAAAAAAAAATAGTGTAAATTTAAACTCAACTTAAACAATGTTATCAAAGCAATAAAAAAATTAAAGCTGTAAGCAGCGTTTGCGGGACTGAGCCCACCTGGCCACTGCCTGCCGTGACGTCCGCCACCTGGCCACGAGCCCCCGACACCCGCCGACGCTTCCCAACGCCTGGCGATTCCGCCCGAAACCCGCCGATGCCCCATTACTGACGCCGACGCCTGCTGATGACACATCAAGCACTGACTTGACATTACTGACTTCACATTTAGAAACATTTGATTTCTAAATGTGATTGATTACTGTTTCATTTTGGAGATAATAAGCCTTAAAGTTGGCTTTTTGTTTTGTTTTGCGACAGCTCCAATATTCCATTTGTACTGTACAATAACATCAAATTGCTCCATAAGCTCTGTCAATGGTTGGTACAGTTGACCTCAGGACAACCTTGAATATATGTTCAATCATTATAAGGCATATTTAATGTACCATTTTGGAGATATTAAGCCTCAAAGTTGTTGTTTTCCTTTTTTTTTTAGCTTTTCAAACAGGCAAAAAGGGCCCAGTACTCAATTTTTTACTGTACAGTAACATTGCTTTGCTCCATAATTTCTGTCAGTGGTTGGTACAGTTGACCTGAGGAACACCCTGACTATATCCTCAGTCATTATCAAGCATATGTACAGTATCATTTTGGAGATATTAAGCCTTAAAGTTGGCTTTTTTTTTTTCTTTTTTTTTTCCAACAGCTCCAATATTCCATTTTTACTGTACAATAACATCAAATTGCTCCATAAGCTCTGGCAATGGTTGGTACAGTTGACCTCAGGACAACCTTGAATATATCTTCTCTTAATATTCTTGAATATTCTCACTTAATGTACCAGCTCCTTCCTGTAGACATGATATGTACAGTTAGTTATTCTTTGTTTGACGCAAGTGTTATATTAATTTCCTACTATCTGTACCGGTACTTCTTGTTAATTTGAAATAAACACTAACAGCATAATGTCAAAACAAAAACTGAACAAGTCAAACAGGAGCAGATCAGAAAACAAGGAGGCTTTGTACTAAAATATGGATAAAATATAAACAGGGAGTTGTCTAATGTCGTCAAGGAAGCCAACATTACGTTACCTGATGATCAGCATGTTGACTCAGAAAATCCTCAGGCTCCTGCTGCGACATTTCATTTGGGGCGACGGTTGTGTGCTTCACTGCTGGTCCCGTGAGAAACTCAAATCGGTCCCTCACGTTTGTGTTGCGTGGCATGGGTTAGGACATTGAGAGGCATTATAGTGTGGTTATGTGCACCAAATCGGACTCGGCTTCTTGCTCGATAGCCGTGCATAATTTATGCAAACGCAATGCTCTGTTTATGTGAACTCACGGAGTCCGACTCCGTGCACGTGCTCATCTCGACTCGATGGATTTATGAGCTTGATGACAAGTGTCACAAGTGTGTATTTTGTATTGGATTGATGTACTGCAATTCTAGTCATGTGAACAAGCAATTATCATTCCTAGTTATATGTGGCATGACGAAATACTGTACTACCAAGTTTGTATTGCAGTATCTTCAGTTTATGGGGTAGAGGGTGCTCAAATTGGATTGATTGAAGATGTAGTTTAGGTACAATTTGCTTGTTTTTATCAATATTTAAGTTGATTGCAGTTCAAGGTGGCACAATCCTATCAGATGTTGTCATTTTGTCACGAAGAACACTGGTATTTGTTGATTATTACCATAAGTACCACCATGTTGCAGGCATTGTGGTTACAAGTTTCACTCCAATTTTGATTGTTGTCTGTATGACTAGCAATCCGTTGAGCTGTCTAGGGTTATCATTCAGATAAGGTGTCACAACTTTTAATTGCATGGGAACTTTGGGATCCATGGCAGATGGGCATTGTAAAAAAACGGATCTTGAGTCGGAAGGCTAGCTTGTCCTAATTGTGACCTTAATATGATGATTTTTTTTCCCTGCCAGATTGAGGAGAAATTAAATGGACATCCAAACCGGGGCCAATAATGGATGAGCTGGATGATGTCACAGTATCAATTTTAAATGGTATGTCATGTGTAGGTATGAAAAAAATTCCATTACTGTGATTTGTCCGCTAAGTTATTAAAATAACTGTATGCTGACACTGATTTCAAAAAGAAGTATTTTACTAATTTGAGACAAAATGTCTAAACTGAATTGCATTTACAATTATTTCTGATAACAGAAATTGGCACAAAACAAACTTGGTTTGACTTGTCAAGTTGAATTAAATTCATCAGTTAAAAAATGTATGAGTTGTTAAGTTTAAAAGGTTTTTTAATGATTGGACTGTCTTTATAGCTGCCAACATCGATGAAGTCTTGCTCCACACCCTCAGTCGTGATGATTTGAGAGACCTTTTTCCTGGACCAGAACACTTTCTCAGGAGGAAACGGATTTGGGCCCTTATTAGTGTAGATGTGATTGGTTACCTACTTTGCTCTGAAAACATCTAGCATAACACTTTTTTTTCTTTTTTCCTAATTGGGTCTATTGTTTCTCTCTTGTTCATAATGTTTTGGATCTGGTTTCCTCTCGGCTGAGAATTCCACCGTACCAGAAAAGGCTGCCCCGAATGAAGCCAGGAACTGTGTCTTCACCAGGAGGAACGTCTCCAATCTGTCCCCAGACATCCACTCCTTTGGTGAAAAGCAGCCCAAAGTTGCCGTATGTGACGTAATTGGCAGTCGCCTCTGTCCAGTGGGCGAATGCCAACAACGTCACATACGGCAACTCTATTCGGACAAACTACATCGGTTGATTAAGGTTATCTTTTTTTTTCTGTCAATCCCTGGCGTATTTACAGTACTTTGTATTATATTGTATACACGAAATTCTCTCTCTCTCTCTCTCTCCACATATATATATATATATATATATGTATATATATATATGTATATATATATATATGTGTATATATATATATTTATATATATATATATATATATATATATATATATATATATATATATATATACATATATATATGTATATATATATATATATATATATATATATACATATATATATGTAAATACGCCATATATTGTAAATACTGTATATATATATATACATATATATGTATATATATATATATATATATACATATATATATATATATATATATATATATATACGTATATATATATATATATATATATATATATATATATATATATATATATATATACATATATATATATATATATATATATATATATACATATATATACATATATATATATATATATATATATATATATATATATATATATATACATATATATATATATATATATATACATATATATACATATATATATATATATATATATACATATATATATATACATATATATATATATATATATATATATATATACATATATATATATATATATATCTACATATATATATATATATATATATATATATATATATATATATATATATATATATATATATATATATATATATATACATATACATATATATATACATACGAATGTATGCATTCAACACACACTATCTATCTATCTATATATCTATCTATCTATCACCCGCGAAATAGCGTTTTGACCCTGATCTATCCATCTATCACGTTCGACCGCGACGTAGAGATATGTCCCAATGGAGTTGCCGTATCGGGCAGTCACTACGCCCGGAACGATTCTGGACCCGGACTAATTCTTGATATATTTTGATGCTCCAAACAATTTCATCCATTTGACTGATTTACTGATTTGTCTCCTCCATTTCATCAGCCAAAGATGGTCTGACAGCACAGGCCAGACATTATCAGACCCTGCAGGAGCTGTACAAGAAACCAAAACCCAACCAAGATGCTGTCTCCCAAATTCTTGACCTGCAGTTTCAAGCAAGAAGATCCTTCATTGATAGTGATGTTCTGAAAGAACAGGACAAGGCCAACAAAGATCCTGGATGCATATCCATGTGTCAAGGATCTTTATCGTGTAAGTGATTAACTTGTTTTGGTTTATGATGAAAAGCAAGCATTTTTGCAGATTTTAACACTGACTTGCATTAATAGGCGATGAATGAGCTGCGGCGCAACCTGGATAAGGGCAACAGAAAATTCATTGATGAACTAAAAAAAGAGATGGGAAGACTTCTGCACCAATGTGTAATTTTATGGTGTTTGGAAAAAAAATGAAGTGATGAAGCCACGCATAACGCTGGATGTAGGTGAGTCATTTTGCTGTGTCTCTAATTGACTGTGTAGCTGTTTCCTTGGACATAGGATGGTTTATGTTGCGCTGAATGAATAGATGCAGAATGGTAATACTCATCATGCTGAAAAAATAAGATTTTTTTGGTGATCAACACAAACCTAATAAGACTCATTTTTAGGAAGACTAACTTGGAACTCAAAGTTGATTTCTTCTATTCCAGTGGAATATTCCATCGCGCTGCTCAGGGCACTCCCCACACTCTTTCCTTCACCAAGTCCACCACCGAAGAAGCTGGGACATGCCAGTGAGGCACTGCTTCATGTCATTCAGGTGAAAGTTTGTTCGCATTTTCTCACATTCAACACTTCATAGTTCCATGCATGGATGTGACGTTTCCTTCTTCTTTTTCTTTAGCCAACAGAAGATCCCACAATGTACTCGCAGAAGAGGTCTTTCTGCACCCCTGTGTTGCTGTTTGATGGGACCCGCTATCTCATCTGTTTTGGAGCCACTCCCGCCACCACGCTTGCCAAGGAAGACTTGAGTGACGGTCTGCTTCATCTGATGGGTTACTACTATGCCCTGCACCTCACATATCCAAAAGTGTGTGGCAACCCTTCTCTCTGTCATTCAGACAGAAGTGCTACAGGACACTATCCATGAGTGAGACACCACAGCCTCATACAAAAAAGACCATGGCAGAATGGAAAGATTTTATTGGGGAGTAGAGCTGTGTACTAGGCATAGGTAGTGATACACTCCCCTGGTAGTTGTAACTTGAGGGTGGGTGGGAGTCTGTTGGAACAAACATGTTATCAGTGGTGATAGGAACACAACACTATATGCTGTCCCCATACTGTTTTTTGTTTTTTTGTGTAACTGAATGTCAGGGAATCTGAATCAATGTTCAATAATGATGACGGTGAATATTGTAACAACAAAACATTACTTGCGTTCTAGAAATGATTGCTTGAGATTGTTTTAAGATGCAATGCCTTAGTGACGTTTTTATTACAAGGCAGTGAAGGCACTGTCAGCAATTTAAGTGAATAAATAGTTGTTGACAGTATTAATTCTGTTTGCTGATTTTTTTTTTTTTTGGGGGGGGGAGTGGGCGTAGGGGGGGTGGATGCTTTGTCTCATTTTGAGAAAAAAAAAGCTAATATTGTGAACACTTAAATTAAGAAGAATTGTACTGTTAGTAGGTCTGGTTTTAAGATCTTTTCATTCAAATTAAGAAAGAAGCAAACGTGAAAAAAGAATTGAGAAGCTAGTATCAAGTTTATTTGACTTAGTACAGTCCTTGGAATGAGTGCTTTACTGTTTATTTCAAGAGTTTTTCCATTCTTCAAATGCCTAGATATATCGTCTTATTTTAAGAAATCTTACCAAGTCTAAATATCTTACTGCATTGGCAGATAATTTGACTTGTTTCTAGCCTTTTCTTTCTCAATTTAAGTGTTTATTTCTTAGATATATTTTGCAGTGTGTGGACACCGAGGGGAGCTCTAGAATTGTCTCATTCAACCGACCAAGGATCCAATCAGCAGCGGCGTCACAGGCCCTCCTCCTTCTTTGTTCTCTCTCTCACTTTGACTTCGGCACTGGACAGCCAGGTTTGTGGAGGGAAGGTTGGAACAAGGTAAGGACGGGGTACCCCATACATTCATGTACGTAGAGTCACTAAGTCTTAAACTCACCAGGTTTGTATCGCTTATCGATAACCCTAATGCCATACAAGTCTATGAGGGTCAATGGTCAACTTTGTCCTAGAGACATGGGGCCACTTGCTTTTTCATCAGGAGCCCCCAAGAAGCGCACACACCAAATTTGGGGCTTCTAGTTCTTGAGGAACCCCGAAACCCTCACTCTAATTTCAGCTAACCCTAGTTTCAGCCTTATCGTTAACCCTAATTCAATGCAAGTCTATGGAGGTCAAAGGTCAAATTTGTCCTAGAGACATGGGGCCACTTTCAGGTTCATCAGGATCCTCCTGGACACACCCATGCCAAATTTGGGGCTTCTAGCCCATGAGGAACCCCGAAACCCTCACTCTAATTCCAGCCTTATCGCTAAACCCTAATGCAGTGCAAGTCTATGAAGGTCAAAGCTCAACTTTGTCCGAGAAACATCAAGTGTTTTTTTCATGAATCATTCATCAATGTTAAGAGTTTGCTTTGTGGCGAATTCACAATAAAAATACATTGACACTGTCAAAGATGGACTCAAGCACTATTATTGAACTATACTGTATTTTTTGAGTGATGTGAAGCTTTTGACAAGCGCTGCGCAAAGGAGGCCCATTTGTTTTTGTTTTTTTTCAGGGGGCCCAAAATTCCTGGCGGCGCCCCTGAGCGGGCATCTCCAGCACTAAGGCAGTGGAGCTACCGGCCACGAGAGAAGAATTAACCAGTCCATTGAAACCATTTGTTTGGTCTAGTGAGTGGCAACAGTCCTTTGAGGATCTTAAGTGCCTTCTCAGCTGTAACCCTGTCATGTCTGCTCCAAATTTTTCCTCATTGGCTAGAAGCCCCAAATCTAGCGTGGGCACTTCTTGGGGGCTCCTGATGAAAAAGCAAGTGTCCCCATGTCTCTAGGACAAAGTTGAAAATTCACCCCATAGACTTGCATTGAATTAGGGTTAACAATAAGGCTGAAACTAGGGTTAGGGTTAGGCTTAGCTGAAATTAGGGTTAGGGTTTCGGGGTTCCTCAAGTACTAGAAGCCCCAAATCTAGCGTGGGCACTTCTTGGGGGCTCCTAATGAAAAAGCAAGTGTCCCCATGTCTCTAGGACAAAGTTGAAAATTCACCCCATAGACTTGCATTGAATTAGGGTTAACAATAAGGCTGAAACTAGGGTTAGGGTTAGGGTTAGGGTTAGCTGAAATTAGGGTTAGGGTTTCGGGGTTCCTCAAGTACTAGAAGCCCCAAATTTGGCGTGGGCGCTTCTTGGGGGCTCCTGATGAAAAAGCAAGTGGCCCCATGTCTCTAGGACAAAGTTGAAAATTCACCCCATAGACTTGCATTGAATTAGGGTTAACAATAAGGCTGAAACTAGGGTTAGGGTTAGGCTTAGCTGAAATTAGGGTTAGGGTTTCGGGGTTCCTCAAGTACTAGAAGCCCCAAATTTGGCGTGGGCGCTTCTTGGGGGCTCCTGATGAAAAAGCAAGTGGCCCCATATCTGTAGGACAAAGTTGAAATTTCACCCCATAGACTTGTATGGCATTAGGGTTAGGGTCCAAGAGTACACATACACATTTTCTTTTGCTTTTTTGATTTAAGCTCATCGTCTCCAGCTGCAAAGGTACAGTAACCTTTCTGTGTTTTGATGTCGTGTGTGAGAAAACATCACTTTTTTCTGTCAACTTGTGTTATCATTGTCCTTCATTGAAAATGACACAATCTTTCATTTCATTGTTCAGATGCCGAACACCAAGGCATTCCGTCGCTCTCTGGCCATGAAACGACGCCTGGAGCAAAAACGGGATTGGACACCTTTTCCACCTCGGAAGGACTTTGAACGTCGTGAGTACTTCCACGTTCATGATTTCATGTTCTGCCTGTGTTGTTATGTTGTATTCCAAATAAATCTTACAAAAACATATTTAGATTTTTCTTTTTTGTCAATTTACACAGGGCGCGGTACTGGTCAGCGACCTGGGTGCGAAGATGGCCCGTTTTGCTCCTGACTGACAAAACAGTGCAAGTTCGTTCTTAAGGCCCAGCAACCAGACAAGAAGGTATGGGTCGTGATTTTGTCAAGCCACGAGTTTCTTTATGTTTTTGTTCTGGTGGTGGGAGACTCACATCTCTGTCCACTTGTGGATGGTTTTGTGTTCTCGCCCCGGGCAACAACCTTGAACACGGGCTTGTAACAGACTCCGCCCAGGATTTTGCTGCGCTACTGGCAACTGTGTTGGACCGCTGGCCCAAGGTTTGTTTATCTGCTGTGACAAACAAATTTGAACACATGAATGTCATCGCCACTTTGTTTTATCAATATCAAGTAATTCCATGATCCATATTTCAATAACAAGAATATTCATGAATTTATTTTGCATTTTTATGTTTGTTTGGGTTTTTTTTTTTATACAACTATTTTGTAGGTGTTTGTGCTTGACTTTCCACTTCGCCTGACTGTCAAGCCAGAACTACAAACAGCGCTACGTCAAGTATATCATCGTGTTGCTGCACGCATGGGTGTGTAAAATACATATTTTTGTTGTATTTTTTTCTCTTCAGTGACACTGTGCTAACAGATATTTCTTAGAATTGTGTGATTACATAATTGATTATGTGACACTTCTTCCAGGTTTAACATTTGTGTATATGGCCGATCACCTTCGTCAGCTGTACATGGTGGTGTTATGATGGTGTAAGTTTTGCCTTCTTCAGCCTTACTTGCTCTTCATTTGATTTGACAAATATGTGTTAACATGTTGTTTTCTGTTCAGGTGCACCTCAGGACTGATTTTGGTGGAGCGTCTGCATGCTGCAGTGCTCCATCAGCTCGCATCCCCTTCACCTAGGCCAGGGGTGTTGTGCCACAACCAATCATCGCCCAGGGTGTCTCCCAGAGTGGTTGTGACAGGTCCTGTCTACATGCCAGTGTATGGACCTGCTCCTGAATGGACTCTTGTTGAACAGGAGGTTGAGGTAACCTGTTCATCCCTCTTTTCCCCCCCCCCCCCAATCGTGTATTTGTCAAACAGTGCAACTTTTTATTTTAAAAATGAACACTTATCCTAAGTTGACTCTGATTTCCTCTCCTCTTTTTTTTTATAGACAGTACCAACAGCTGTTGAGACTGCATTTCACACAGACATCCCGTCCAATCCTGTGTGGTTCAGTGAGGCTGTGCTGCTGGACCACATGGAGACCGTCGTGGAGTCATCTGGCAGGGTTTCCCCAGCTGCCACGGTAACATTCACACAATTATTCATACACTTATCAACTAGGGGTGGGTGAAAAAAAAAATCAAGATTGCAATATATTGTTGTGCTCTCTGTTGCAATAAATAATCGATACACTGACGGCAAATATCAATATTTTTTTCCAAACACCACCTGTCAAAAAGACAAAATCTCTCCCGGGACACAATTTGTCCCGTTTTTTATGGAAAATGACAAAACCTCATTTAATTTCCGTCTGTGGTCTAGATAGGGTTGCCAACCCTCCCGTAAAATACGCGATTGTCCCATATTTGGCAACTAAAAAGCCTGTCCCGTAATGAACTGATGGGGGACACACTTCACTTTGTCCCGTATATTTTGGGGACGCGGTTATTTATTTATTTATTTTGTCTCCATCATTTTTTATTGATTTTCAGAATCGGGGCAGTGAAAGGATTTTTTTCCCTCTTTCATCTTCCCGTCGGTTTGTATATCCCAAGTCCCCAAGTTGAGATAAGACAAGTTGCTACTGACTTTACATTACCAGAAAGCACTGTCCTTGTTTACATGAAAGTTATTAATGTTCATGCACTTTAATATGTTTGCTTGTGCAGTGCACGTTTGTTTGTACATTATACAAAGTTTTGGAATAAATGCAAGATCACAGGCATTTTCCTTTTTATGGGTATTTTTTTCTTTTTCAGTCACATATTGTGACGACCCTGTCTCTATATAACTTGTTGTGGCTCCCAGCTGTTTTCCCATTTCTAGGTAGCGGTGGATGTGGGAGTGGCATCTTCCGATTAGGACACCTGTGCCGATGCCCCCCGCAGGATAAAAGGCCGACTGCGTGTGCCGCTCGGTCTCTTCCCCATTCTCCATCCAGCAGCCATGGGCGTCTGGCCGACTCTCAGCTTCTTCTTTTGTTCTGTTTTGCACCTGACAACACCCCACATCCTATTATTCACTCATCCACACTTACATTACTGATGAATACTGACAAACCACACCATATATTTCATTATTTTGCTTAGAATTATCTATTTTGTTATAATAAACCTTTTGATTAATCGCAATCCGCAGTGTCCCTTCCGTTATTGTCATAACTCTTGAGCCGGGTTATGACAATATCGTCTGCAAAATTTCGAAGATATCGAAGATATCATGTGTCGTGATGTTGTCATTATTGTGGGCCAAATATCGTCACAGTATCGAATCGTGGGTTAGCCGTATCGCCCCACCCCTATTATCAACACAAGATCACATATGTACAGTACATGTACAGTTTAATTAGTGTGTTACTTTGTTTATGAATTCATTTCTTTATGTTCTTCCAGATGTCCAGCCTGAGACGTGGATCAGCACGCGTTGCCTCAAAAACCAAAACAAACAAGTGACATGTTGGTATTTGGGATATGTGTATTTCATTGTGTGCATCTTTGTGATAGGACAATAAATGCAGTTCTTTAAATGTTACTTTGTGTCCTTGTATTTGCAGGTGTGGGCAACACGTTCAACTGTCCACATGACTGAGTCTGCCTCCAGCAATGTCACAGCAGTGCAGCAGGTTTGTACTTATTCATTTCCACTTCATCACCTGTGTGTGTTTTCTAGGCTTTACACCGATCTTATCGGCTGTAACGGATCGGCCGATATTTGGCATTTTTAGAAACGTTCATGATCGGGCGTCATGTCATGAATCACCATAATCTGTCTCATTTCCTCCAAAGTAGTTTCACAGCATCGACATGTTTATTTGTTTGTATCCGAGAGCTAATGATTCATGATTCAAAAACCTTCATTTTCGTCTTCGTGCCTCTTCCTGTTTTGAGTACTGTCGCTATGTGAGGGACAATAAAGTTTCTTTGAATCTTCACGACAGCAACATCCATGGGCGACACAAACAAACGTGTCGGAGGTGTGGAAGTTTTTCAAAGTGAGAGAAACAGACATGGCACAAGCTATCTGCAATATATGCAACGCTACAGTACCTCGCGGGGGAACTTTGGCAAAAAATTTCAACACCACAAATTTAATCAGGCGCTTGGAAAAGATACACACGGAGGAGCATGTTGAGTTCAAGAAACGCAGCGCGGAGAAAGAAAAAGAAAAGCAAACTCTGAAACGGATGCTAAAGCAAACAACTTTAGACGGTGCTCGTGAGAAGGCAAGGGGTGTACAGAAACAAGTATTTATTGCCCCTAACGTGATCGGATCGGTGATCGGTTTATTTAAACTCACTGATCGGTGATCGGCACAAAAATCGTGATCGTGTAAAGCCTAGTGTTTTCCTTTCTATGTTTATTGGCATAAAATCACATCTTTCTTATTTTAATCAGGTGGAGGCGACGCCACAGATGACCAGAGCTGTGCCCGTGGTTCCTGTGGCTCCCGTGGTTGCCAGCACCAAGCCAGAGGAGGCCAGAACCGTCCAGGAGGCAACACAGAAGATCAACTAAGCTAAGGAGGCTTTTCTTTCTTCTTCTGTTGCCTCTGACTGCTCCGCTCGTTCTACGCCTCGCACATGTGATTTGTGATCCATCATCAGTTAGTACTAGTGAAGATGCAGTGGCAGATCATGGCACTGGTATTAGATTAGCCAAGGTTCTGCATGGTTCTTTTCATCAAGGCAAAACCGGTCACGGTTTAAAATTCCAGCACCAGCTGGCAACAGTGAGTCACTTCAGAAGAGCAAAACTCCTCACTTTGACATGGATAATTCTGACGTAGAGTTTGTCAGTGCTGTGACCAATGAAGAGTGTAACTTCTCTCCCCTTGATGTTGATGTTTGTTTAGACCTTTGCAAAAACTTGAAGATTCATTTGGACCGTGCGAGTTTTCCAATTTCTGATTGCAATGGCCCATTAGGTTCGCCGTGTACAAATGAGAATGTAGAGGCTGATGGAAACTGCTTCTTCAGAGCCATCAGTCAAGCTGTGACTGGTTTATAGACACAGAAGTGGAAATTCAGGTTGCAGCAGATTGTTTACGATTAGATGTGTACACTTTTATCGATGGTCATGGGTTGAAGTACAGCTCTTGCAAGAAACAATTCTCACATTGTTTATATTTATGGATGTATTTGTTTTATATGGAAGCAGTTACCATAATCCAAATTAAAATAAGAATATAATAACAGAAATGCTTTTTCATTTTAAGAATGAAGCTGCATTATTTGACTCATAATTAAAATCATTAATAAATATTCCTATATGCATTTTCATTTTCTTATTCGTGTCGCACCTTTTATGACACAATCAAACTTTGAGATTGCGATTTCGTTTTCGAGTTGTGGTAACTCTTGTGCAGGGCAGGACCACGAAAATTAAAAAGCAATGCCCTCAGTTTTCTTTTTGATTGTGTCATAAAAGGTGCGACACGAATAAGAAAATGAAAATGCATATAGGAATATTTATTAATGATTTTAATTATGAGTCAAATAATGCAGCTTCGTTCTTAAAATGAAAAAGCATTCTGCTATTGCTTTTTCATTTTTGAATTTTACATTTCATATTGAATTTTGGTAACTCTTTGCTGGTGCATGTTTTGAAAATTAAATCTCAAATGTGTTTTCCTTCATTTGAATTAAGTACAAGAATGAGCAGTCATGAATAAGAAAATGAAAATGCAGTTTGGATTATTTATTAACGATTTTTTTTATGAGTCAAATAATGCAGCCACGTTCTTAAAATGAAAAAGCATTTCTGCTGTTGCTTTTTCATTTGGATTATGGTAACTGTCTGCTTCCACACTCCAGTGGTTCTGCACATTAGTATAAATAGAGTGATTCTCTATCATGACATCACAGGACGGCGGCACACTGACTCATTCCATGAACCTGGACACTGATGATCCAGACTTTGGACCAGATGAGCCAACAGGCCACAGTGGAAACGGGTCAGAACATGGAACTGGCTGCTGAAAGTATACAGGTAGGTGGCGCTGTCATCCCAAGTTGTGTGGTGTGGAGGATCGGGGCCAAAGTTCCAGATGCTCACAGATGTGACTGTGGATTCAGGAGGAGTGTTTGAAGGCTGGACTCCCAACAGTGATTGGCTGCTGAGGACCTCTCAATCACAATCAGGTTTTTTAGTGGCTGTGAGATTGAAAGTGAGATTGCATTGTCCAGGGAGGAGGACAGCAGTCAGTCATGTTTCACCTCCAGTCAACACGCAGTGGTTCACATGAAGGTCCAAGAGGCCTACAGACCTACACAGAGTCTGGATGTGGCAGCACAGTGGCATCATTGTCTTTGTTGTGTTGTTTGGTCATTGTGATCCAATGTAATGTGAGAGAAGGACGAGTGCAGTTCTATTGGAGTGAGTTGCTTACAAATACAGATCGCACGATTTCTATCCCAATTGTTAAGTGGGAAAGAGACCTGTCTCTCCAGCCTCACTCTAATTTCTGGAGAACAATCTGCCTGAACACCTTTTCACTGATAAAACAACCTATTCTACAATTAATACATTTTAAAGTACTCCACAGGATCCACTACACCGGGCAGCGGATGTTTCAGATGGGCATGACCGCCTCTCAGACCTGCTCACACTGCACAGTTAATGCAGGGTTGGTGGGGGGTCGGGGGTTGGGTGGGTGGTGCTCCGGGGGGAGGGCTGGTCCGTCCCTGTGTCTGGGGACTGGCGCTGGATCGTACGCGGTGGGGTCACATGCCTGGGGTGGGGCTGCGCGTTCGCCGGCTACCGCTCCTGTGTGCCCGGGTGGTGCGGTGCGGTGGGGGGCGGGCCCCCTTTGGCTCCTGGATCCCTGTGGTGTCCCCGGCCCCGATGTCGCTGAGGGGACGCCCTGACCGGGAGTCCCCCCTGGTCACATAATAGGTGTTTTTTAAATGTTTTTTTCCCCTAAATTTTTAATTAATTTATTTATTTTCTTTTGTTTCGGGGGATTTGTGTCTTGGGTGATCGCTGCCCGGCCTTCTGGCCTTAAGACCCTCTCCAATCTTAATGGCATTATAGACACTTAGGGCCTGGGGGGGTGGTTCGTGCACTGCGGCCGCCGCCCTGCTCAGCAGCAGTGTGGTTGCCCCAGGGCCTTACCACCCCTCCATTTTAAACGCACCATAGTTCAACACACCAGCAAGTTCACATATACACACACTGACACCCCTACACACTGTGGGGTCGGCCTGCTAGCGGGGGCGGGATCCAGCATCTTTCCCACTCTGGATGGGCCCTGTGCAGTCCGGTGCCCCTGGGGTGCGAGACCGGCTGGGCCTATGGGGACCTCGCCACTTGCGGCGATGCGCCATACTGGGTCCGTAGGGGGGGGGCCTCTGGGTGCCCGGGCCTGCCTTGGGTACCGATCCTCCCGGTGGGTGAAGGGGCTGGGTCCTGTAATGGGGATGAGTCCGGTCTCGCTTGCCCTGGGGGGCCCCGTCCGGAGGACGGGCTCTGCTGTCTGTTCGCCCTGGGTGGTGTCCCTTCTCCTTGGGGTATCTGCCTCCCTGTCATCTTGCCCTGGCTCCTCGTGGGGCGGGTGCCCTCCGGTCCGGGGGCCTGCTGCTCCGGGCCTCTTCCTGGCCGGCATTGCGGCGTGTGTGCCGTGTCCGCCCCCCCCCCCCCCGGGCTCGTCGCTGGCGTGGGGCGGTTGCGGCCTCGGAGGCCGCACTAATTGGCAGCCTACTTCCAGTGACGTACTTAAACACACCCACTCCCACATTCAGGTACACACACCACCACATCCACACACACACACACACACACACACACACACACACACACACACACACACACACAGGAGCAGCAGCTCTAATTGGCTGAGAGCTAAATATCTTCTTATCTTACTGGGTGTAAATTAATCTGTCCATTTTTTAAATGTCGAAATTTAACATTTGGTTTCTGTTTTTTCAGATATTATTTCTGTCAAATTCATTTGAATCAACAGAAGAAGAAAATCTTTGTGTAGTTCAAACTTTGTGCGTCTTTGTGTTCAGTTTTTCTGCTGTAGTTGTGCTTTTCTTTTCATTCCAGATGAATTCCACTCAATTTCCTTTTCAAACCTTGTAGGTGTTGAGTGAGCTGCAGCGCCCCCTGGCTACAAGTTTAATACTTTGACTCTGCCGACCGAGGTAAAAAAAACCAACAAACTCTGACACTTTGCTGAGGACCTCCTGGAGGAGCTGAAGGTGCAGAACCTTCTCAGGCCTCTCTGAGGAGGAACTTGCGGCTGTTGGTCCTCTGCTGCCCCCCGCTGGTCACACAGGCCTCTTACACCTCCGTTTGTCTGTTCAGCACATATTCAATTTTTTAATGGCTCTATAAACGTCACTGATGAGACGATTTTATGATTCCTGCAGTTATTTTTTTTTTAATTCCAAATCTGCAAAAACCTTCTGATCAATGAAGACAGAGTTGATTAAAATGATTTCAAAATTGACCCGTTTGAGAAAAGCTGCACTGTGGCATTGTTTGCATGTTGTTTTAGCTCTCAGTGGCTTCATTTCGCATTTTTCTTAAAAGCTTCGTTTAGTGGTCCATTGTGGTCAATGGGACACTGAACATCCGATTTGTGTGCCCGAGTTTTAAGAGGATCAGGTGCGGACATTTTAGCATTTAAATTATTATGGCTTATTAGCATAGGTACGTAGTACCTCACCTGTCCGTTCTTTTTACAGTGCTTCCTGAACACCTCACCGGCACACTACAGCCGCCTGCGAGCACAAAGCTGCGCAGAGCCTCCTCGTTGTTCTCCTCACCTGGAGGACGCTTGGTGATCAAGACCTGTGGCCCAAAACTCGGTCCTATAAGATAAGTGCAGGAACACTGCCGCTTCGCCCGCACTTGATTGTGCTAGCTGCCCCGTACAGACGGTGGACGGTGCATGTTGCTTCCGTCCCGCCTTGGTTTTACTTGTTGTTTTTCCGTTCTCGTTGTGTTTTTCTTCGTTTGCTTACGTCGCCACTGCTGACCCTCAGACAGCAGACGTTACACTATCAAGTCGCCGGTCCAGCTACAGTGGTGTGCGTGCGTGTATGCGTGTGCGTGGTTGGTGGGAACTTGGTTGGTGTGTGTGTGTGTGTGTGTGTGTGTGTGTGTGTGTGTGTGTGTGTGTGTGTGTGTGTGTGTGTGTGTGTGTGTGTGTGTGTGTGTCATTGCATTGTTTGTTTGTTTTTCTTGCTATTTCAGTACATGTGACAGATTTTAGGGAACTTTTAGTAACCAACTGTTTATCTTTTCTTTTGTAGTCGCTGAGAGCTGCTGGTGGTGGCGGTGTCCCGGGTGGTGGGCCCCTTCGAGTGCTGTGACCCGGGATTGTGGTTGTTTTCTTCTTTTTTTTGCACTTCACTTTCTTTGCAGGTGTGTCACGTGTGAGTGGGGTGTTCCTTGTTTTCTTTGGTTCCTCCCCCGTTTGGCCCCCTCATCGGTAAGCCTCAGTTTCTACACCAAGAATAAGGAGCTCAGTAGCTCCGTTTTAAGTGTTGGTCTGTTTGTTCCTTTTATTTTTATAAGTTGAATAAAAGTTGGTTTGATATTTTAAACATTCTGAACCACGTCTCCTACTCCTTCCTCGTAGAACTTACCTGTGTGCCTAATTATTACTTTTGTGTTTAGTAGAACTCCCTGGGTGAAATTCCCAGGGTGGCGTTGTCGGTTCCTTTTCATTTTGTTAAATTCCCAATATTAAATCTTGCTTTATCAGATAGATCAGAGAGTCAACTGAGTCAAACTGTCGTGTCTACTTCCCAGTCTCAATAAAAATGTTCACTACTGCTTTGTGCGAGCTTCTTAAATGGAGGTTTGTCGGGGTTTTTCCCTTTTTAGAAGCAAGCCACATATTTTGTGTCTTTCCACCACAAGACATTGGCTTTTGTCACTCTCTTCGTCGTATTGGGAAAAAGTGGCATATCGGACTTTCCCGCCGCGAGTCGCTCGTCAACATACTGCTGTGAAAGGGGGGTGACGTCACAGAACGTGAGGTGCATTTAGGTGCTGCTGCGTGAAACGAAAACATTTTCCTGGGCAAATATTCATTTGACAGACGTAAACGAAGTGAAATATGACTTCAATTTAAGTTTGTTTTAGTTTGTTTTTATAAACACACAAAAAAGTTTGAGTTAGTTATCGTTTTTGAAAAAAGTTCTTGACTTCTACTTTAGAGATATTGATGACGAGTTGTTGTATATAAACAGTGTGACTATGTGGTTCGGCAAGCGGTGGTGCTGTCTGTACATAGCTTAGCAAACGGCTAGCGCTAGCACCCCTTTTCAATGCCAGAGTGAAAAGATCCTAACGGAGTGTTATGACCCACGGGTGGGTCTAGGTGCCTCTATGTTTGTGTCTGTGTGTGTGTGTGAGAGAGAGAGTGGATGATGCCTTGCAGGTGCGGTCCTGGATGTCGGCTGCTGATTGGACGCGCCACGGCTGACAAGGAGGAGCAGTCGAGCCAGCCTGACGGTCATCCCTCCTCCGCTCCCAACTCTGCAGTTAGTCACTTCTGAAATGGTGTTAGAGCACGCAGCCGTAGGTAGTGATGGCCGATCGAGGCTTTGTTGAAGCTTCGACACTTGTTTCAAAAAATGGTTCATTACTCGAGGCTTCAATGACACAGTGCTCGAGGAGGTCATCTAGTGCTCAATAAAATGAAGTGCAATGGAAACGTGTTCATTGTTTCATAGGTTGTTTGGGATTTGATTCGCCATGCATTCTTGTTGGACAACACTACATGCTTGTATGGTTCAATGCTGACACAATAAAATAAAAATGAAAAATAAAGACAATGTCTCTTTCTTGGCACGACTGATTGTAGTAGACTATAGCTCTTATACTTAGCCTGACAGTTTGTGCAATGAATTATGTTATATCCTAAAACAAGACTAAATAGCCCATAGTTTAAAAATATGTTCAATAGTAAGTGTTCAGTGGGTCAGATGTCAAATGTGATCTATTTAAAATGTAGAATAGATGAGCTAAATAACACATATATAATACACATTGATGGGAATTGAACCGTCGCCTCAGTCTTGCAAGTCCAAGATTGTCATAATGTACCACAAAACCAAATCACACTCCCTTTTTTCATCTAAGCTGTTTGAGTAGCGTTAGCACACCGTGATTCCTCATCAACTACAGGCCTACACTTCAAATAATTATGAGAAAAATCCAACGTAAAGAGAGCACTTCCATTAGGAAATAGTCAACATGAAATTTCGTCTTCTACTGACACCTGCTGGTCAAATTGAATAGTTGCAAATATTGTGAACAAGTTGTCATCTAATTGTAATCCTAAACAATATGGCCATTCCAAGTCAAGTATTAAGACAGTTAATCAGGTTTGTACTGCTTGATTGAACACATTCATCCCGTTCCAGTGCAATAAAACCCACTTCCCTTCAGGACCGTGTCAGCGAAGCCAAAACTTCCTTGAGTGACGCTGTTTCCCAGCATGCAATGCGACCTAGCGATTCACAATACTATTTCATCACAAACATGGATGTAAAAAATAAAAAGGGAAAAGGGGAAAAAATGAAACTTCAGGAACAGCAACCATTGCAATACAAGCAGAACTGGGCCGAAGTTTTATATTATATACACCATAATACAGCCCTCTGGTGGACAAGCCATACTATTTAAACCGTGTCTTCCTATCGCACTTCCGTGGGTGGAAGCTCGTCGTAGAGGTCACGTCCTGGTTGCTGGATGTCTGCTGCTGATTGGACGCCCCACGACTGAGAAGGAGGAGCAGTCGAGCCAGCTTGACGTCGTCCCTCCTCCGCTCCAAACTCTGCAGTTAGTCACTTCTGAAACGGTGTTAGAGCACGCGGCCGTTTTCTTTGTCCTCTCTTTTCTCCTGTTTATTAAGTATATAGGCAGGTTAGCCTTTTTGTATTTGGGTTCTCTTTCTTTCTTTCGTTTGTTCTTAAGGCAAGCTAGTTGGACTTTGGTTTATTATTTGCTGCCCACCGGTTAAGTTGTTTTGTCTATTTAATTTAATGATTAATAAAATGTTTTTTGTTGAAACTCCCAACTGCAGTGAAAAATTAATGAGGCTTGGGAGTGGGGGAAGGTGTCCCACACGTTGCGTCTCGGTCCCCCTCGACGGGACGTAACACAGAGTTTTCGCCGTGACAGCAGATTGAGCTCCTACCGTGTTACAGGTGACGTCGTCACGTTAGCCTGTTCCATCCCTGCTAAATTCTTTAAAGAACTACCGTAAGTAAACTTTTAAATTATAATACGCTCTACACTAATTGTAATTTCCTGCCCGTGGTTCTATATTGCAACAGTTGACGGCTCATATCAGCAGATAAACAGCAACAATCTGGGCATTGCGGGTGATTCCTAAATATGTAATTTCTTATTAATTAGCCCATAAGTGTTGTACACCAGTGTGACACCAATTGCTTGTTGCTGACAGCAGTGAAGAAATGACACTCTAGTGGTTCTGCACATTAGTATAAATAGAGTGATTCTCTATCATTCCATCACAGGACGGCGGCACTCTGACAGATTCCATGAACCTGGACACTGATGATCCAGACTCCGGTCCAGATGACACAACAGGCCACAGTGGAAACGGGTCAGAGCATGGACTGGCTGCTGAAAGGATACAGGTAGGTGGCGCTGTCATCCCAAGTTGTGTGGTGTGGAGGATCAGGGCCAAAGTTCCAGATGCTCACAGATGTGACTGTGGATTCAGGAGGAGTGTTTGAAGGCTGGACTCCCAACAGTGATTGGCTGCTGAGGACCTCTCAATCACAATCAGGTTTTTTAGTGGCTGTGAGATCGAAAGTGAGTGAACATCATTAAATAAAGAGCTCCTGCAGGGTCCCAATTTGACAAGTACACTGCTAGGTGTGCTGCTTCGTTTTCGCCAAGGCCCTGTAGCATTCATGACTGACATTGAGGGAACGTTTCATCAAGTAAGAGTTTCCAACCAGGATGTAAACTTCTTACGCTACCTCTGGTGGCCAGATGGGGACATTACAAAGGACCTACAAGAGCACAGGATGCTGGTCCACATCTTTGGGGCAGTGTCATCCCCAAGCTGTGCTTCATTCGCCCTGCTGAAAGCAGCTGACGACAATCAGCATGACTTCCCAGCTGAGGTTATAAACACTGTTTGTCAAAATTTCTACGTGGATGATTGTCTAAAGGCCGTCAGCACGGTGGAACAAGCAATACATCTGTACCAGCAGCTAACAGACCTGTGCGGTAGAGGTGGATTTCAGCTCAATAAGTGGGTGAGCAATCATCGCTCGGTGCTGGCCGCCATTCCTGAAGAGCAGAGAGCTAAAGAGGTAAAAACACTTAACCTTGACAGAGACCAGCTCCCTATGGAGAGGGCCCTTGGAGCTCAGTGGGATGTACAGCAAGATACATTCACATTCAGCATCAGAACCAAGCTGGGATGGGATGAGGAAATCCCTCAGGTCATGGTACATCCCATATATAGTTTTTCAAGCGCCAAACTACAACTAGGAACTCATCTATAAAAAATCTACAACCTTGTAAGGGCAAAACCTACTTGTTTTAATTCTGATTAATAAACTAAAGCTTATTCGATTATCATTATGTTGTTTTTTTTAAACGCTCATACAAAAAAAAAGTGGAGGGAGAGTAGTCTGAATCGGGTTCTGGAGCATTGCTCTACCTCATCCATCGCACTCATCCACTTGTAGTGCATCATTTCGGCCAGCAAGCTTCTCCTGTTCCGACTGCACACGTTGACCCATATTTTCTGTTCACTCGCTTACCCCTATCAGGTGATACCCTGCAAGGGTAACGATTGGATCTTAATCTTATACATTCACCGAGATGATTGGTGGGGAGACCCACCCCGCACGTGACCACTATAACGTGCTTCCATCTACTGCAGTGCCAACGGAAGACCCGGATTAAATAGCTTGTCCACCAGAAGGCTGTATTATGGTGTACATAATATAAAACTTCGGCCCAGTTCTGCTTGTATTGCAATGGTTGGTGTTCCTGATGTTTCACTTTTCGTCCCTTTTTATTTTTTACATTCATGTTTGTGATGAAATAGTATTGTGAATCGCTAGGTCGCATTGCATGCTGGGAAACAGCGTCACTCAAGGAAGTTTTGGCTTCGCTGACACGGTCCTGAAGGGAAGTGGGTTTTATTGCACTGGAACGGGATGAATGTGTTTAATCAAGCAGTACAAACCTGATTAATTGTCTTAATACTTCACTTCGAATGGCCATATTGTTTAGGATTACAATTAGATGACAACTTGTTCACAATATTTGCAACTATTCAATTTGACCAGCAGGTGTCAGTAGAAGACTAAATTTCATGTTGACTATTTCCTAATGGAAGTGCTCTCTTTACGTTGGATTTTTCTCATAATTATTTGAAGTGTAGACCTGTATCTGCACACAATTTGGAATTCGTCCCAGCGCCCTGAGCTGTAAATTTGGACGGTGTAAAATGAAAATGGCCATCTGCAGCAGAATGAAAGTGAGATTGCATTGTCCAGGTAGGAGGACAGCAGTCAGTCATGTTTCACCTCCAGTCAACACGCAGTGGTTCACATGAAGGTCCAAGAGGCCTACAGACCTACACTGAGTCTGGACGTGGCAGTACAGTTGGATCATTGTCTTTGTTGTGTTGTTTGGTCATTGTGATCCAATGTAATGTGAGAGAAGGACGAGTGCAGTTATATTGGAGTGAGTTATTTAGAGTGTAATAGAAGTTATAATGCAGAGTCTGTTTTTATGAAATGTTCTATCACCTGGCATTCATCCATCCATCCATCCATCCATCCATCCATCCATCCATCCATCCATCCATCTTCTACTGCCGTATCCGGAGTCAGGTCTCGGGGCAGCAGCCTCAGCAGAGACCCCCAGACTTCCCTGGACCCAGTCACCTCCTCCAGCTCCTCCAGTGGGACCCCAAGGCTTCCCAGTCCAGCCCAGAGACCTGGTCAGCACCACTCTGACTCCCTGAGTCCCTGCTGCTCAGGTGAGGCTTCAAAGATCTGGCTGCACCTGATTGGACGGTCGTGGAGGATCTCCTTGGTCTTCTTGGTCTTCTTGGTCTCCAGCTGTTTGACCTCATGCTCTCTGTTGACCTCCTCTTCTTCACCTTCAGTCACACGTTCACATCTCCTCTCCAGACTGATCTTCTGCTGCTGTAGAAGCTCCTGCAGACCACCAACCTCTGGAGCTGAGAGAAGGTTGGAGAAGAAAACATCAGTGTGACAGTGTGAGCATCATTTTCTGTCCACGACTTGAAGCTGAAAGCATCCAAACTCCATTTTTCAGCTGATGTGGTGAAGCTGCTGTTGTCTGACTGTTTGCTCTAAATGTCCTCCAGTGGATCTTCTGACTGGAGGTCCTGACCACAGTTATAATAGTTAACGAAAACAAACAAAATAACAAAAACTTCAATTGAAAAAAACAATTGTCACGTTCCCAGGGGTTAGGATTTTGGTACCTGCCTCGTTGGGGTTCGAAGCAAGCAGAGCTGAGACCATAAGGGTGACGTAGCAATGTTCAGGACACTGATTGGCCAAAGGCAGTCTTTCACGAAAGACCAAAACCGCCATTTTTAAATGCCTCGCGTGTGGATTTTTACATTAACACGTATTAAAAACTGAAAAGCTTATGAAACTGTACCATGGGTGAACAAAGAACTACAGACGTTTCTGTTCTCTGTGGCCGAAAAAAAAGCACAGTGCAGACAGTTGTGCAGAAAGTTTAGTGTCAGCTAAAATATCGGGCACACAGACGTACTTATTATGTATACATTTCTTTCCATTGTAACAGGTGCTACAAGATCTGCAATCCATTACCTAGAATTGGTTTTCCTTGAACTGATGTACAGGATTACTAATCTGACTTTGATGGGCAAATTTGACAACAGAATACAATTATGAAGCACTAAAACACAGGACCACAAAACAATTAAATGCATGATGAAATAATGATATGCTTTGTTAAATAAAATAAAATGGCATTTTCAACTAAGCAATAAAATAGTCGGTGGTGCAGTGGTTAGCGCTGCCGCCTCACAGCAAGAAGGTCGTGGGTTTGATTCCGGGGCCTGGACCTGGGACCTTTCTGTGTGGAGTTTGCATGTTCTCCCTGTGTCTGCGTGGGTTCTCTCCGGCTTCCTCCCACACTCCAAAAACATGCATGTGAGGTCAATTGAACGTTCTAAATTGTCCGTAGGTGTGCATGTGAGTGTGAATGGTTGTTTGTCTCTATGTGGCCCTGTGATGAACTGGCGACTTGTCCAGGGTGTCACCCTGCCTTCGCCCTAAGACAGCTGGGATAGGCTCCAGCAGACCCCCGTGACCCTGAATAGG
>NW_027466073.1:5672500-5702500 GCF_046127955.1 Nelusetta ayraudi
TCACAACAATTTAGTGTCCATTCTCTGGATAGGGTCAGGGGGAGGCGCACTGCAGTGGAATAAGTGTCCATCCTGTGGGGAGGGTCGGGTGGTTTAGAGAGATGCAGTGATGGCCTCTCTTAGGTGCAAATACAAGTTCACAGCCTGATACGGATCTGTTGGTGGAGCAAGATGGGACTCAGCCATAAAGATGATACAGATATTCATATATCATAAATATCTGGATTACATGGTACAGCCAGCCGAAAGACACATTCATTTTTGCACAGTTGAATGTGTTCATCTTCAACAGGGGAGAGAAAATCTGTTGTTCGGTCAAGTTCAGGAACAGCATGCGTCACATTAGGCCGACCGCTGGGGACGTTCAGGTTTCTTGATGGCCTGATGTTGTGTGCATTCCACACCTGTGCAGTGTCATCCAACTCATCCTGTAGAAAATGTATACATTTAGGAAGAGCTGTGCCAGCAGAACATAAATAAAACACTAAATTACAGCATTCACACATGAGCAACCCCACCCTCTCCCTCCCTCCCTGTCTCTGTTCATCCCTCCCCCCCCCTTTCTCCCCATCTCTTATCCTCTCTGTTTCTACCCTTCTGTTCCATCTCTCTCCCCTTCCATCTCTGTTCCTTTCCCTTTGCTACCCCTTCTCTTTAGCATTCTTTTTCCTTTCCTCCCGTCTCTGTCTGTCTTTCTTCCCAACACCCCCTTTCCCGTTTCTGTCCTCCCTCCCCTCTCTCTCACTCACATACACATGCGCACAAAATGAAAATAAAACATTATTCATGAACTCACCTGTATGGAGGCCCATACAACAAAACTGCAGGAGACTTTTGTCCAGAAACTCGCCATCAAAATGCCCGTTGTCTCTGAGGTCTGATAACAAGGCTAACCAGAACTCCATGCGCTGGCCACGCAGGAAACCCCACCAATATTCAATTCTTTGATTGGCGGTGCTGGCCCCCTCCAAGTAACTATCGAGGGTGTCGTCTGGTTGAACAGGGACGAGGAAACGCTGGAAGCCTCTAACATGGCCATTTTCGGTTCCAAGGTCGCCTCGAACAACTCTAGGGCACCCCCCAAAACGCTGTACCGCTTCTATGTAGCACCCTCCAATTACTTTTGGGTCACTACTTGTTGTGCAAGCATTGAGCCAGATTATTTTTCTTGAAAAGCCATCGATACATCCATTCACACAAATACCATATGGCTTCAGTTCATCATATGAGTCCAGGTGCCAGATGAAGTTGAGAAGTTTGAGAAGTAATTCCTCCGTCTGAGACGCCCCGCTTGCCTTAATGACACTCCTCTTGGATCCAGCTCCTTCAAAACCAAACGCACAGACTCTTTTCTCACACGCAGTCCATTTTCTCTGCATTTAGCATACATCCACCTGTACCCGTGAAGCTGCCCGGGGTAATGTAGCTGGTTGCTAATGGATTCAAACAGGATCGCCAGGTCGGAATAGGCTTTGCGTGGCACGAGTCCCCTTGGAATGTACAGCTGCATCCCACTCTAGACTCATCAAACCCGACAAAGAAAACAAATCCTGAGTCACTAAATATTAAGAAGATGATTAAAAGGATTGGTATGTTTGATGTATGGAGGGATTTTCATCCATCCACTAAACAATTGACTTTTTACTCTCACCCTCATTCAGTTTACTCGAGGATCGATTATTTCTTTATGTTCAGAACAGACAGACACAGGGTTTTAGATTGTAGAATTGCTGTTAGTGACATATCAGATCACTCAGGTGTATATGTGAAAATAAATGTAGGTGTCCCACACAAAAACACTATTTGGAGACTCAACACCTCCCTATTAAATGACACCCGATTTGAAGATTACATTAGGAAAGAAATGAAGGAATATACAGACCTTAACGGTAGCACAGTGACGTCACAGAGTATTTTATGGGATGCTGGAAAAGCAGTATTGCGTTGCGTGGGAAGATTATAAGTTGGGCATCACAAAGGAAAAAAGAAAAACTTAAACACCTTAACGACTTGACAAGTAAATTAGACTCACTGGAACGGAAGCACGTAGAGACTAACGACCCCACCTTATTGGAACAAATAACCGTAGTAAAATCAGAACTAAATAAGAAACTGAACGACCAGGAGGAACTTACACTTAAGTATATCAAACAAACCCACGATGAAAATGGACCCCGTGCTAAAAAACTCTTAGCCTGGAGACTTAAAAAACAACAGTCTGGAAGATCCATATATAAAGTAAAGGACCCGGTCACCAACCAGATGTGTTATAAGCCAGAAGCAATACATAAGTCTTTTGAATCATACTACAGGAATTTATACACTCAACCCAAATTAGCAGAAGCAGTAACAGTCAATCTGTTTTTTGAAATCCCTAGACCTGCCATCTGTTGTCACAGAACAAAATAAGTGCTTAACTACAGAGATTACAAATGCAGAGGTCGACAAGGCAATTTCTAAACTGAAAACAAGCAAAGCAGCCGGGGGAGATGGACTACCAGCAGAATGGTATAAGACTTTTAGGGACTCTGTGACCCCACTGCTATTTATTAAATTGTTTTAACTATGTCTTAAAAGGTGGCGAGACCCCACCATCTTGGAAACAGGCCATATTATCTGTAATACTGAAACCAGGGAAAGCTAGGACAGATTGCAGCTCATACAGACCTATCTCAGTTTTAAACACTGATTATAAAATTTTCACTTCAATTATTGTCAACACACTAGAAAATATTATCCCTAACCTAATTGACACGGACCAGACAGGTTTTGTTAAAAATAGACAAACACAAGACAATGTTAGGCGAGCTATACATCTGTTCCATATAATGAGCAAAGGAAACACAATGTCCTTAGCAATTAGCTTTGACACAGAAAAAGCTTTTGACTCTGTTCTATGGGAATTTTTATACCTGGTCCTGCAACGTTTTGGCTTTAACAATACAGTTATAAAATGTTTAAAATCTAAATATAATTCACCTGTTACCCGGATCAGAATAAATGGCAGTCTTTCAGGTACAATCCGTTTGGAGAGGGGTTGCTGACAGGGCTGCCCACTGAGCCCCATCTTGTTTGCTCTATTTATAGAGCTACTTGTTCAAAAGATTAGGGAAGACCCAGAAATCACGGGAATACTATTCAAGGGGAAAGAATATAAGACATGTTTATATGCAGATGACATCCTGGTGACTTTATCCGACCCGGATACCAGTCTCCCTAAATTAATGCCCTACTTCGACCAATGTGGTTCATATTCGGGATACAAATTGAACATAGAGAAAACTCAAACTCTTACTTTTAATTACATACCTCAAGAAAACATACGTAAGTCATTTAAATTTAAATGGACAACCAGAATTTTGAAATACCTAGGTCTTCATATTCCCAAGACCCCCAAAGATTTATATAGTGTAAACTACGGTAGCATCACAACCAAAATTAAAAATGATCTGGACAGTTGGACCCCCCTAGTACTTGATTTTTACAACCGAATAGATACTTAAAAAATGGTTATTTTACCACAATTGTTATTTCTACTCCAATCGCTACCTGTAGAAATACCCAATAAGAAATTCAGTGAATGGAATCGGATCATTTCTAGATTCATATGGCAGAACAAGAAACCAAGGGTACGCTACAAAACATTACACTTAACAGGGAGGGATGTCACTCCCATGCTCGGAGGACGACTATAAAGCAGCACAACTGCAGTATATAGTGGTAGTAATATACTGGTGCAGGGCGGGTTACGATGCAAAATGGAAGGAGCTAGAATTTGACCAACGAGATATCCCACTTCAATCTCTGCTGGGTGACAAAGCTTTCAAGACTATATACTCTAATAACCTATGTGATGTTATAAAAACTCCCCTAAATATTTGGTACAAAGAGATGAGCAAAGCGCACCTGGAAAAAAAATCTCGGTTATTAAGATGGGTCGAACATGATAGAGATTTCAAACCAGCACAACTTGACTTGAGATTTAAAGAGCTGACTCGTAGAGGCATTACTTCATACTGTGTAATTACATCTGTCTCAGGCCTTGACAGTTTCCAACAACTACAAGCAAACCACAATCTAGACAAACAAGACTTCTACAGATACTTTCAGCTTCGGCATCACTTTAATAAAAATATCAAATTCTAATAAAAAAAAAAAAAGGGTGACACAGACCTCATCGATATTCTAATAAGTGCATATAAAGGTAAAATTCATAATAAAGTGGTCTCCAGAATATACTCCTGCCTACAATCACACAAAAAGACATCAACATTATATGTCAAAAGTGCCTGGGAGAAAGAAGCAAATATAATCTTAACAGAAGACCACTGCTTTAATCTCTTAAACCCTATGTATGGAGAGTGAGGAGAGTTGTTTGGGAAGCGTTAGTAAGAGCAAAAAAATGGACAGTGGGACAATGGAAAACGAAATGTTTTACATAGAATTATGTAAAACATTTCGTAGAAGTATGTAGAATTACATAAAACACAAAACATATCACACACACACATAATTCCAACAATGAGCGGAATAGAAAACGGATGATTCGGAGGGAGTCAAAAAAGCATTTCATCAATGGCGAGTGAGTTTTATTTTCTCATTAACACACGGCGCCTATTCAAAGTTCAGTAGATCAAGTTAAAATATGACTCAAGGTCGCTTGTTCTTTTCAGCTTTTTTTTTTTTTTTATCATTCTTATTATTGATAGTTCTTTTGTAAAAGCCATCCGTTCTGCTCTTCATTGATTGTTGTGTAAAAATATGTAAGTAACCCTTTTCAATGTATAGCTTTTATATAGCTAATGGTCTTACAGGTAATAATTTGATGAATATTTAGGACCTCCCTTCAGTAGTGCAATGGAACTTTGTTCTATGCTCGCAATTAGCTGTTCATGTCGACCTATGTTTGCAACATTTTAATGCAGTTCCATTTACTGAAGCTTCAGTGTCAATGTACCATTGTAGCTATTCTATGTGAAAAGGATGTTGTGTTTTTTCCTGCTGCAATAGATGATCAGTTGTTTTTCAACTGGAAAGGAAAGCCCTGACCGGTGGTGATGGACCAGAAGCACCTGCGAGACATCCTTCATGAGTGCCACGATAATGCTGGTCACTTGGGCACAAGGAGAACCCTGGAAAAGGTTCTGGCATCGTGTCATTGGGGGACTTTGTGCGAGGATGTTAAAAAATGGGTGAGAGCTCTTGACTGAGTTATTAATGAATGGACAGGAATGCTTGACTGTTCTGATTTAGCGCATGGCATACCCCTAAAATCATTCAATAATATTTTTTTTGGGGGGGTGGGGGGGATGACAGAAGACTTTCTTAATAAAGTCACAAGGAGTAGGCATTTTTCACCATTTGCTCTCTGGTTCTGGTGAACTCCCAAGGAAAAAAAAACCACAAAACAATCAGTCAAGTATTTAAGCGAGTCATGTGCTAAATCACATATTGCTTTAAAAGTGCAGTATACAGTAGTGTCTAAGAATTGAAATGATTGTCATAGTCTACACAACAGCTTGTTTTAAAGGTTGTGGAGTGTCCCCAATGTCAGCGCAGCAACAAGATCAAGACAGCTGCACCTGTGTTGCATCCAGTTGTGGTGAAGGAGGCATGGAGCGTTCTTGGAATGGATCTAACTCAGGGGTGTCCAAACTTTTTTCACTGAGGGCCACATACATAAAAATATAGGAGGGGCTGGGCCACTTACTAGAAATTAGGTATACAGCCTTAACTTTAGTGTTTTAAAGTTAGAAAAATCAATTAAAAGTGGTCAAATATGTTATACTGTTGAATATAATTAAAGACAAAACTGCCTTCATCACAGCTTTCCATAAATGGATCTTTATTGATTTATTCAGAAAAAGCTTTGGTAGCTCATTTTCAGAACAGCAGCCTCAGATTTCTTCTTAGACATAAGATTTACAGTACAGAGAAAAAACAATAAAGGGAAAATGGGACGGGTAAATTTCAAGCTTGTTATTTAAGTTATTAGGCTTAGCAATACAGCTATTAACGTTCGTTTGAAACGGTTGTCAACATTAACAGACTGAACTGGACTTAATAACAGGAGTGCTGCATTATTCTGGTGAGTGTCAGCTGCGCTGGGTGTGTAAACCGGGCCATCCAGCTGCGGTGCTGATCCGACGCCACTCGTGTCAAAAATCCTGACAAATGTCACTTGATCAAGGAGGAAATCTGCATCAGATGAGATCAGCTGACTTTGCGTGTGCAGTGTGCACTCTGTGTTAACAAGAAAAACGCATCTAAGAAAGTGGTGCGCAAAAGCAGGGTAGTGACAGAATTAATGCGCATTATTGATTTTTGTCGCGTGTGTACCTGCACATACTTGCTTATTAACACACGGGTACTGTGGAATATATTTTTTACTCACTTAAAGTGGGAACTGCATTGCACTCAGTGTTGAGCAGCTCCCCCTGGTGTTAAACTGAAGAAGTGCAATACACTCAGGCAAAAGTTGAAGTGCGGGCCATATTCTATTCTATTTATAACATTTGTTGCGGGCCAATTAAAAATGGACTGCGGGCCGCAGTTGGCACGTGGGCCGTAGTTTGGACACCCCTGCGCTAAAGCATCGTATTAAGGGGACAGTGTCATTGTATGGGCATTGCGTATGACAATGTCCATTGTTTGTATGACTAATTTCCTGTACTACTGTGCGACACCCGCCGACGCTTCCCAACGCCTGACGATTCCGCCCGAAACCCGCCGATGCCCCATTACTGACGCCGACGCCTGCTGATGACACATCAAGCACTGACTTGACATTACTGACTTGACATTTAGAAACATTTGATTTCTAAATGTGATTGATTACTGTATCATTTTGGAGATAATAAGCCTTAAAGTTGGCTTTTTGTTTTGTTTTGCGACAGCTCCAATATTCCATGTTTACTGTACAATAACATCAAATTGCTCCATAAGCTCTGTCAATGGTTGGTACAGTTGACCTCAGGACAACCTTGAATATATCTTCTCTTAATATTCTTGAATACTCTCACTTAATGTACCAGCTCCTTCCTGTAGACATGATATGTACAGTTAGTTATTCTTTGTTTGACGCAAGTGTTATATTAAGTTCCTACTATCTGTACCGGTACTTCTTGTTAATTTGAAATAAACACTAACAGCATAATGTCAAAACAAAAACCGAACAAGTCAAACAGGAGCAGATCATAAAACAAGGAGGCTTTGTACTAAAATATGGATAAAATATAAACAGGGAGTTGTCTAATGTCGTCAAGGAAGCCAACATTACGTTACCTGATGATCAGCATGTTGACTCAGAAAATCCTCAGGCTCCTGCTGCGACATTTCATTTGGGGCGACGGTTGTGACTTCACTGCTGGTCCCGTGAGAAACTCAAATCGGTTCTTCACGTTTGTTGCGTGGCATGGGTTAGGACATTAAGAGGCATTATAGTGTGGTTGTGTGCACCAAATCGGACTCGGCTTCTAGCTCGATAGCCGTGCATAATTTACGCAAACGCAATGCTCTGTTTACGTGAACTCACGGAGTCCGACTCCTTGCACGTGCTCATCTCGACTCGATGGATTTATGAACTTGATGACAAGTGTGTATTTTGTATTGGATTGATGTACTGCAATTCTAGTCATGTGAACAAGCAATTAGTATTCCTAGTTATATGTGGCATGACGAAATACTGTACTACCAAGTTTGTATTGCAGTATCTTCAGTTTATGGGGTAGAGGGTGCTCAAATTGGATTGATTGAAGATGTAGTTTAGGTACAATTTGCTTGTTTTTATCAATATTTAAGTTGATTGCAGTTCAAGGTGGCACAATCCTATCAGATGTTGTCATTTTGTCACGAAGAACACTGGTATTTGTTGATTATTACCATAAGTACCACCATGTTGCAGGCATTGTGGTTACAAGTTTCACTCCAATTTTGATTGTTGTCTGTATGACTAGCAATCCGTTGAGCTGTCTAGGGTTATCATTCAGATAAGGTGTCACAACTTTTAATTGCATGGGAACTTTGGGATCCATGGCAGATGGGCATTGTAAAAAAACGGATCTTGAGTCGGAAGGCTAGCTTGTCCTAATTGTGACCTTAATATGATGATTATTTTTTCCCTGCCAGATTGAGGAGAAATTAAATGGACATCCAAACCGGGGCCAATAATGGATGAGCTGGATGATGTCACAGTATCAATTTTAAATGGTATGTCATGTGTAGGTATGAAAAAATTTCCATTACTATGATTTGTCCGCTAAGTAATTAAAATAACTGTATGCTGACACTGATTTCAAAAATAAGTATTTTACAAATTTGAGACAAAATGTCTAAACTGAATTGCATTTACAATTAATTCTGATAACAGAAATTGGCACAAAACAAACTTGGTTTGACTTGTCAAGTTGAATTAAATTCATTAGTTAAAAAAATGTATGAGTTGTTAAGTGTAAAAGGTTTGTTAATGATTGGACTGTCTTTATAGCTGCCAACATCGATGAAGTCTTGCTCCACACCCTCCGTCGTGATGATTTGAGAGACCTTTTTCCTGGACCAGAACACTTTCTCAGGAGGAAACGGATTTGGGCCCTTATTAGTGTAGATGTGATTGGTTACCTACTTTGCTCTGAAAACATCGAGCATAACACTTTTTTTTTCTTTTTTCCTAATTGTGTCTATTGTTTCTCTCTTGTTCATAATGTTTTGGATCTGGTTTCCTCTCGGCTGAGAATTCCACCGTACCAGACAAGGCTGCCCCGAATGAAGCCAGGAACTGTGTCTTCACCAGGAGGAACATCTCCAATCTGTCCTCAGACATCCACTCCTTTGGTGAAAAACAGCCCAAAGAGGACCCTACAGCTTCCTGCTCCTCCACAATACTGTATGTTGTCTATACTAGACATGGGCAAACCCCGGCCCGCTGCGTGTCTCCGTCCAGCCCGCGTGAAGCCAGTCATAACCCCCCAACACCGCACCCCCCAACAAAACTTTGTCGGCACGTAACTTTGCCTAGTTAGTGCAGCGCGATAGCGATAGCGTGCTCCCCCCCGTCAACGAGGTGGGTTTTTTTTCTGTCAATCCCTGGCGTATTTACAGTACTTTGTATTATATTGTATACACAAAATTCTCTCTCTCTCTCTCTCTCTCTCTGTGTATATATATATATATATATATAGATATAAAGTGACAAATGTATGTATTCATACTACTTCCAGATTTTATTTACCAAGCGAGCACTTACAAGAATCTTCACAAGAGATTCACCAGAGAGGGGCCACAAGAAGAAAAGGCATCGCATTGACTTCTCAGCAAGTGACCAAGAAGAAGATCATGATGCAGACTCAATTGGTGGATCAACAATTATTTTGTGTAACACACCAGGGCGCAGTTCTGATAATGGCCACACTTCACATAAGTAGAAACATGTCCATTTTAATAATAATGATAATGTATGAAAGCTAGGCAATGTTATGATAGTTTTGGATATCATGATATATCACAGGCATTTTTACATTTGAATTGTCATTTGATATATTTTGATGCTCCAAACAATTTCATCCATTTGACTGATTTACTGATTTGTCTCCTCCATTTCATCAGCCAAAGATGGTCTGACAGCACAGGCCAGACATTATCAGACCCTGCAGGAGCTGTACAAGAAACCAAAACCCAACCAAGATGCTGTCTCCCAAATTCTTGACCTGCAGTTTCAAGCAAGAAGATCCTTCATTGATAGTGATGTTCTGAAAGAACAGGACAAGACCAACAAAGATCCTGGATGCATATCCATGTGTCAAGGATCTTTATCATGTAAGTGATTAACTTCAAGCATTTTTGCAGATTTTAACATTGACTTGCATTATAGGCGATGAATGAGCTGCGGCGCATTCTGGATAAGGGCAACAGAAAATTCATTGATGAACTAAAAAAAGAGATGGGAAGACTTCTGCACCAATGTGTAATTTTATGGTGTTTGGAAAAAAAATGAAGTGATGAAGCCACTCATAACGCTGGATGTAGGTGAGTCATTTTGCTGTGTCTCTAATTGACTGTGTAGCTGTTTCCTGGGACATAGGATGGTTTATGTTGCGCTGAATGAATAGATGCAGAATGGTAATACTCTTCATGCTGAAAAAATAAGATTTTTTTTGTGATCAACACAAACCTAATAAGACTCATTTTTAGGAGGACTAACTTTGAACTCAAAGTTGATTTGTTCTATTCCAGTGGAATATTCCATCGCGCTGCTCAGGGCACTCCCCACACTCTTTCCTTCACCAAGTCCACCACCGAAGAAGCTGGGACATGCCAGTGAGGCACTGCTTCATGTCATTCAGGTGAAAGTTTGTTTGCATTTTCTCACATTCAACACTTCATAGTTCCATGCATGGATGTGGCGTTTCCTTCTTCTTTTTCTTTAGCCAACAGAAGATCCCACAATGTACTCGCAGAAGAGGTCTTTCTGCAAGCCTGTGTTGCTGTTTGATGGGACCCGCTGTCTCATCTGTCTTGGAGCCACGGAAGACTTGAGTGACGGTCTGCTTCATCTGATGGGTTACTACTATGCCCTGCAAAAGTGTGTGGCAACCCTTCTCTCTGTCATTCAGACAGAAGTGCTACAGGACACTATCCATGAGTGAGACACCACAGCCTCATACAAAAAAGACCATGGCAGAATGGAAAGATTTTATTGGGGAGTAGAGCTGTGTACTAGGCATAGGTAGTAATACACTCCCCTGGTAGTTGTAACTTGAGGGTGGGTGGGAGTCTGTTGGAACAAACATGTTATCAGTGGTGATAGGAACACAACACTATATGCTGTCCCCATACTGTTTTTGTTTTTTTTGTGTCAGGGAATCTGAATCAATATTCAATAATGATGACGGTGAATATTGTAACAATTGTTACTTGCGTTCTAGAAATGATTGCTTGAGGTTGTTTTAAGATGCAATGCCTTAGTTATTTTAAGAAATCTTACCAAGTCTAAATATCTTACTGCATTGGCAGATAATTTGACTTGTTTCTAGCCTGTTCTTTCTCAATTTAATTGTTTATTTCTTAGATATATTTTGCAGTGTGTGGACACCGAGGGGAGCTCTAGAATTGGCTCATTCAACCGACCAACGAGCCAATCAGCAGCGGCGTCACAGGCCCTCCTCCTTCTTTGTTCTCTCTCTCACTTTGACTTCTGCACTGGACAGCCAGGTTTGTGGAGGGAAGGTTGGAACAAAGTAAGGACGGGGTACCCCATACATTCATGTACATAGAGTCACTAAGTCTTAAACTCACCAGGTTTGTATCGCTTATCGATAACCCTAATGCGGTGTCAAAAGGGTGAGGGTCAAAGGTCAACTTTGTCCTAGGGACATGGGGCCACTTTCAGGTTCATCAGGATCCTCCTGGACACACCCACACCAAATTTGGGGCTTCAAGCCCATGAGGAACCCCGAAACCCTCACTCTAATTCCAGCCTTATCGCTAACCCTAATGCCATACAAGTCTATGAGGGTCAATGGTCAACTTTGTCCTAGAGACATGGGGCCACTTGCTTTTTCATCAGGAGCCCCCAAGAAGTGCACACGCCAAATTTGGGGATTCTAGTTCTTGAGGAACCCCGAAACCCTAACCCTAATTTCAGCTAACCCTAGTTTCAGCCTTATCGTTAACCCTAATTCAATGCAAGTCTATGGAGGTCAAAGGTCAAATTTGTCCTAGAGACATGGGGCCACTTTCAGGTTCATCAGGATCCTCCTGGACACACCCATGCCAAATTTGGGGCTTCTAGCCCATGAGGAACCCCGAAACCCTCACTCTACTTCCAGCCTTATCGCTAAACCCTAATGCAGTGCAAGTCTATGAAGGTCAAAGCTCAACTTTGTCCGAGAAACATCAAGTGTTTTTTTCATGAATCATTCATCAATGTTAAGAGTTTGCTTAGTGGAGAATTCACAATAAAAATACATTGACACTGTCAAAGATGGACTCAAGCACTATTATTGAACTATACTGTATTTTTTGAGTGATGTGAAGCTTTTGACAAGCGCTGCGCAAAGGAGGCCCATTTGTTTTTTTGTTTTTTTCAGGGGGCCCAAAATTCCTGGTGGCGCCCCTGAGCGGGCATCTCCAGCACTAAGGCAGTGGAGCTGCCGGCCACGAGAGAAGAATTAACCAGTCCATTGAAACCATTTGTTTGGTCTAGTGAGTGGCAACAGTCCTTTGAGGATCTTAAGTGCCTTCTCAGCTGTACACCTGTCGTGTCTGCTCCAAATTTTTCCTCATTGGCTAGAAGCCCCAAATCTAGCGTGTGCGCTTCTTGGGGGCTCCTGATGAAAAAGCAAGTGTCCCCATGTCTCTAGGACAAAGTTGAAAATTCACCCAGTAGACTTGCATTGAATTAGGGTTAACAATAAGGCTGAAACTAGGGTTAGGGTTAGGGTTAGCTGAAATTAGGGTTAGGGTTTCGGGGTTCCTCAAGTACTAGAAGCCCCAAATTTGGCGTGGGCGCTTCTTGGGGGCTCCTGATGAAAAAGCAAGTGGCCCCATGTCTCTAGGACAAAGTTGAAAATTCACCCCATAGACTTGCATTGAATTAGGGTTAACAATAAGGCTGAAACTAGGGTTAGGGTTCGGCTTAGCTGAAATTAGGGTTAGGGTTTCGGGGTTCCTCAAGTACTAGAAGCCCCAAATTTGGCGTGGGTGCTTCTTGGGGGCTCCTGATGAAAAAGCAAGTGGCCGCATATCTGTAGGACAAAGTTGAAATTTCACCCCATAGACTTGTATGGCATTAGGGTTAGGGTCCAAGAGTACACATACACATTTTCTTTTGCTTTATTGATTTAAGCTCATCGTCTCCAGCTGCAAAGGTACAGAAAGCTTTCTGTGTTTTGATGTCGTGTGTGAGAAAACATCACTTTTTTCTGTAAACTTGTGTTATCATTGTCCTTCATTGAAAATGACACAATCTTTCATTTCATTGTTCAGATGCCGAACACCAAGGCATTCCGTCGCTCTCTGGCCATGAAACGACGCCTGGAGCAAAAACGGGATTGGACACCTTTTCCACCTCGGAAGGACTTTGAACGTCGTGAGTACTTCCACGTTCATGATTTCATGTTCTGCCTGTGTTGTTATGTTGTATTCCAAATAAATCTTACAAAAACATATTTAGATTTTTCTTTTTTGTCAATTTACACAGGGCGCGGTACTGGTCAGCGACCTGGGTGCGAAGATGGCCCGTTTTGCTCCTGACTGACAAAACAGTGCAAGTTCGTTCTTAAGGCCCAGCAACCAGACAAGAAGGTATGGGTCGTGATTTTGTCAAGCCACGAGTTTCTTTATGTTTTTGTTCTGGTGGTGGGAGACTCACATCTCTGTCCACTTGTGGATGGTTTTGTGTTCTCTCCCCGGGCAACAACCTTGAACACGGGCTTGTAACAGACTCCGCCCAGGATTTTGCTGCGCTACTGGCAACTGTGTTGGACCGCTGGCCCAAGGTTTGTTTATCTGCTGTGACAAACAAATTTGAACACATGAATGTCATCGCCACTTTGTTTTATCAATATCAAGTAATTCCATGATCCATAGTTCAATAACAAGAATATTCACGAATTTATTTTGCATTTTTATGTTTGTTTGGGTTTGTTTTTTTTATATACAACTATTTTGTAGGTGTTTGTGCTTGACTTTCCACCTCGCCTGACTGTCAAGCCAGAACTACAAACAGCGCTACGTCAAGTATATCATCGTGTTGCTGCACGCATGGGTGTGTAAAATACATATTTTTGTTGTATTTTTTTCTCTTCAGTGACACTGTGCTAACAGATATTTCTTAGAATTGTGTGATTACATAATTGATTATGTGACACTTCTTCCAGGTGTAACATTTGTGTATATGGCCGATCACCTCCCCCTTCGTCAGCTGTACATGGTGGTGTTATGATGGTGTAAGTTTTGCCTTCTTCAGCCTTACTTGCTCTTCATTTGATATGACAAATATGTGTTAACATGTTGTTTTCTGTTCAGGTGCACCTCAGGACTGATTTTGGTGGAGCGTCTGCATGCTGCAGTGCTCCATCAGCTCGCACCCCCTTCACCTAGATCAGGGGTGTTGTGCCACAACCAATCATCGCCCAGGGTGTCTCCCAGAGTGGTTGTGACAGGTCCTGTCCACATGCCAGTGTATGGACCTGCTCCTGAATGGACTCTTGTTGGACAGGAGGTTGAGGTAACCTGTTCATCCCTCTTTTTTTCCCCCCCCAATCGTGTATTTGTCAAACTGTGCAACTTTTTATTTTAAAAATGAACACTTATCCTAAGTTGACTCTGATTTCCTCTCCTCTTTTTTTTATAGACAGTACCAACAGCTGTTGAGACTGCATTTCACACAGACATCCCGTCCAATCCCGTGTGGTTCAGTGAGGCTGTGCTGCTGGACCACATGGAGACCGTCGTGGAGTCATCTGGCAGGGTTTCCCCAGCTGCCACGGTAACATTCACACAATTATTCATACACTTATCAACTAGGGGTGGGTGAAAAAAAAAATCAATATTGCAATATATTGTTGTGCTTTCTGTCGCAATAAATAATCGATACACTGACGGCAAATATCAATATTTTTTTCCAAACACCACCTGTCCACCTGTCCCGGGAAAGATAAAATCTCTCCCAGGACACAATTTGTCCCGTTTTTTGTCGAAAATGACAAAACCTCATTTAATTTCCGTCTGTGGTCTAGATAGGGTTGCCAACCCTCCCGTAAAATACGCGATTGTCCCATATTTGGCAACTAAAAAGCCTGTCCCGTAATGAACTGATGGGGGACGCACTTCACTTTGTCCCGTATATTTCGGGGACGCGGTTATTTATTTATTTATTTTGTCTGCATCATTTCTTTTATTGATTTTCAGAATCGGGGCAGTGAAAGGATTTTTTTCCCTCTCTCATCTTCCCGTCGGTTTGTATATCCCAAGTCCCCAAGTTGAGATAAGACAAGTTGCTACTGACTTTACATTACCAGAAAGCACTGTCCTTGTTTACATGAAAGTTATTAATGCACTTTAATATGTTTGCTTGTGCAGTGCACGTTTGTTTGTACATTATACAAAGTTTTGGAATAAATGCAAGATCACAGGCATTTTCCTTTTTATGGGTATTTTTTTCTTTTTCAGTCACATATTGTGACGACCCTGTCTCTATATAACTTGTTGTGGCTCCCAGCTGTTTTCCCATTTCTAGGTAGCGGTGGATGTGGGTGTGGCATCTTCCGATTAGGACACCTGTGCCGATGCCCCCCGCAGGATAAAAGGCCGACTGCGTGTGCCGCTCGGTCTCTTCCCCATTCTCCATCCAGCAGCCATGGGCGTCTGGCCGACTCTCAGCTTCTTCTGTTCTGTTTTGCACCTGACAACACCCCACATCCTATTATTCACTCATCCACACTTACATTACTGATGAATACTGACAAACACACACCATATATTTCATTATTTTGCTTACAATTATCTATTTTGTTATAATAAACCTTTTGATTAATTGCAATCCGCAGTGTCCCTTCCGTTATTGTCATACCTCTTGAGCCGGGTTATGACAATATCGTCTGCAAAATTTCGAAGATATCGAAGATATCGTGTGTCGTGATGTTGTCATTATCGTGGACCAAATATCGTCACAGTATCGAATCGTGGGTTAGCCGTATCGCCCCACCCCTATTATCAACACAAGATCACATATGTACAGTACATGTACAGTTTAATTAGTGTGTTACTTTGTTTATGAATTAATTTCTTTATGTTCTTCCAGATGTCCAGCCTGAGACGTCGATCAGCACACGTTGCCTCAAAAACCAAAACAAACAAGTGACATGTTGGTATTTGGGATATGTGTATTTCATTGTGTGCATCTTTGTGATAGGACAATAAATGCAGTTCTTTAAACGTTACTTTGTGTCCTTGTATTTGCAGGTGTGGGCAACACGTTCAACTGTCCACATGACTGAGTCTGCCTCCAGCAATGTCACAGCAGTGCAGCCGGTTTGTACTTATTCATTTCCACTTCATCACCTGTGTGTGTTTTCTAGGCTTTACACCGATCTTATCGGCTGTATCAGATCGGCCGATATTTGGCATTTTTTGAAACGTTCATGATCGGGCGTCATGTCATGAATCTCCGATCAATGACGTCATGGTCGTGTTGAAACTTTTTTAATCTGTCTCATTTCCTCCAAAGTAGTTTCACAGCATCGACATGTTTATTTGTTTGTATCCGAGTGTTATGTAAATGTATAGATTTGGGTTTACATTGTTGTCAGTTCCTTTTGTCTGCTGTGTGTCCGTTTGGGCTCTAGATGGCGCAGTAGATCCTGTGTTCCCTTTTTTTTGCTTGTTCCAGGTGCGGAAAGGTGATTGGCTGGTGCCAATATTTAAGGAGGAGGACTTCAACACCTCGGTCTCTTTGTCCTTCTCCCAGCTCCCAACCAGAGGCCATGTGCCGCAGCAGCAGCATTCTGTGTTCAGCCATCAATTCTGTTTTGTAATCTATTTCAGTTCCCTTTGTGTCCACGTAGTCCGTAGGGGAGGGAAGCCATTTGTGTTGTGACCCTTTTCTCCTGTGTTTTAGTGAAGGAGGTTAGTTTGACTGTCATTTATTTGATTGTTTTCTTCATAGGTAAGATCCATAAGAGAGCCATTTTGTTTGTTGTTTTGGCCATGCCCTCCCTGACGCCAGAGCAATGATGGTGACGTTTAATAAAAACCATCCTGTGGACGAAGCACCTTTGTCTAATTTGAGAGCTGGGAGAAGGGGGGGAGCCTTCATGTTGTGTCCTGGTTCCCCCTAGGCCGGGGCATAACACCGAGAGCTAATGATTCATGATTCAAAAACCTTCATTTTCGTCTTCGTGCCTCTTCCTGTTTTGAGTACTGTCGCTATGTGACGGACAATAAAGTTTCTTTGAATCTGCAATATATGCAACGCTACAGTACCTCGCGGGGGAACTTTGGCAAAAAATTTCAACACCACAAATTTAATCAGGCACTTGGAAAAGATACACACGGAGGAGCATGTCGAGTTTAAGAAACGCAGCGCGGAGAAAGAAAAAGAAAAGCAAACTCTGAAACGGATGCTAAAGCAAACAACTTTAGACGGTGCTCGTGAGAAGGCAAGGGGTGTACAGAAACAAGTATTTATTGCCCCTAACGTGATCGGATCGGTGATCGGTTTATTTAAACTCACTGATCGGTGATCGGCACAAAAATCGTGATCGTGTAAAGCCCAGTGTTTTCCTTTCTATGTTTATTGGCATAAAATCACATCTTTCTTATTTTAATCAGGTGGAGGCGACGCCACAGATGACCAGAGCTGTGCCCGTGGTTCCTGTGGCTCCCGTGGTTGCCAGCACCAAGCCAGAGGAGGCCAGCACCGTCCAGGAGGCAACACAGAAGATCAACTAAGCTAAGGAGGCTTTTCTTTCTTCTTCTGTTGCCTCTGACTGCTCCGCTCGTTCTACGCCTCGCACATGTGATTTGTGATCCATCATCAGTTAGTACTAGTGAAGATGCAGTGGCAGATCATGGCACTGGTTTTAGATTAGCCAAGGTTCTGCATGGTTCTTTTCATCAAGGCGAAACCGGTCACGGTTTAAAATTCCAGCACCAGCTGGCAACAGTGAGTCACTTCAGAAGAGCAAAACTCCTCACTTTGACATGGATAATTCTGACGTAGAGTTTGTCAGTGCTGTGACCAATGAAGAGTGTAACTTCTCTCCCCTTGATGTTGATGTTTGTTTAGACCTTTGCAAAAACTTGAAGAATCATTTGGACCGTGCGAGTTTTCCAATTTCTGATTGCAAAGGCCCATTAGGTTCGCCGTGTACAAATGAGAACGTAGAGGCTGATGGAAAATGCTTCTTCAGAGCCATCAGTCAAGCTGTGACTGGCTTATAGACACAGAAGTGGAAATTCAGGTTGCAGCAGATTGTTTACGATTAGATGTGTACACTTTTATCGATGGTCATGGGTTGAAGTACAGCTCTTGCAAGAAACAATTCTCACATTGTATATATTTATGGATGTATTTGTTTTATATGGAAGCAGTTACCATAATCCAAATTAAAATAAGAATATAATAACAGAAATGCTTTTTCATTTTAAGAACGAAGCTGCATTATTTGACTCATAATTAAAATCATTAATAAATATTGCTAAATGCATTTTCATTTTCTTATTCGTGTCGCACCTTTTATGACACAATCAAAAAGAAAACTGAGAGCATTGCTTTTTAATTTTCGTGGTCCTGCCCTGCACAAGAGTTACCACAACTCCAAAACGAAATCGCAATCTCAAAGTAAGCGCGCGGCGCAGGAAAGTGACGTCAGCAGCTCTCCACCTGTGGGTATGGCGGTATGACGCCAAGTGTCATTTGCCTCCTGTTATGTGTAAATTCTAATGTTTGTGAATTGAATAAATGTATATATATACTGTATATTTAAAAAAACAAAACAAAACAAAAAAAAGGTATAGCGGTATGACACCACTTTGCCATCGTTACTTTTCACGTCATTGAAGTTGCCGGTAAACGAGATTTAAATCGCCGAAAAACGGTCGGACAGATTTGAGCATGGCGCACATTGACACAATTGTTCAAACCCTGCTGGATTTAGCTTCCCAGGTGGAGTTGAATAGTGTATCTGAATGTGATGCTCGGGACCGAGTTGAGCAGGTATTCTGCCGTCCCAGATACGGACGCAAACAAGGTTGCCCTAGCCAACCTGTTGTCAGTTATGGAACACCTTGGTGCACCAGCACAACATCAAAGCTAAAGCTATTTGTTACATGGGTGGAGTAACAGCTGTTCAGCGTCGGCCACCAGTCCATCCGTCGCAGGATGCGATGCAACGGATCATTGCTTCCATTCGGCGTCGGCCACCAGTCCATCCGACGAAGGATGCGAAGCAACAGATCAATCCGTCGACTGGTGGCAGATGCTGGTGCGAGATCTGTCAGTGGTCCACGTTTTTCGCCGATTTAAATCTCGATTACCGGCAACTTCAATGACGTGAAAGAAGTAACGATGGCAAAGTGGTGTCATACCGCCATAGCTTTTTTTTCTTTTCTTTTCTTTTTAAATAAAAAAAAAATAATATATATATATATATCTTTATTAAATTCACAAACATTAGACTTTACACATAACAGGAGGCAAATGACACTTGGCGTCATACCGCCATACCCACAGCGGAGGTGGAGTAACTCTTGTGCAGGGCAGGACCACGAAAATTAAAAAGCAATGCCCTCAGTTTTCTTTTTGATTGTGGCATAAAAGGTGCGACACGAATAAGAAAATGAAAATGCATATAGGAATATTTATTAATGATTTTAATTATGAGTCAAATAATGCAGTTTCGTTCTTAAAATGAAAAAGCATTCTGCTATTGCTTTTCCATTTTTGAATTTTACATTTCATATTGAATTTTGGTAACTCTTTGCTGGTGCATGTTTTGAAAATTAAATCTCAAATGTGTTTTCCTTTTTCATTTGAATTAAGTACAAGAATGAGCAGTCTTGAAGAAGAAAATGAAAATGCAGATTGAATGACTTATTAACCATTTTAATTATGAGTCAAATAATGCAGCTTCGTTCTTAAAATTTAAAAGCATTTCTGCTATTGCATTTTTATTTGGATTATGGTAACTATCTGCTTCCTTACCATACATACCATAGTAAATGCTTCAGCAGAGTTTTATGAGGGTGTTTTTTTTTTTGTTGTTGAAAGTGAAAATGTTGTTTTGAAAATGACTGCTTACAGGTCCATCTGTTTACTCTAACCAAGCATTCAGAACGAGTTGTCCAACACCGGTTTAATTTTTCAGGAATTGTTGACTTTAAAGAATCACGTTAATGTTCATTAATTCATGGAAGTGAAGAATAATTAAAGTAAATCTTAAAGTAACCTTGTGCTTCTGTGTTTCTCAATGTTTCAACAACTTTGTTCTGAACATAGTTAAGTTCTTTCACATGGCTACTTTTATTTAACAGCTCTTTGCACACACGACCTTCAGGTCAAAAAGTAAATTCAGTAAATAGCATCACCATAAGGATTGCGTAATAACAGAAACAAAGGAGTGCAGTAAATAACCGATATCCCTGTGTTTTTTAAAAGGAACACTAGAGATTTAACAAGACACAAAATAACAGGAGGTTCACAACAAGTTAGTGTCCATTCTCTGGATAGGGTCAGGGGGAGGCGCACTGCAGTGGAATAAGTGTCCATCCTGTGGAGAGGGTCGGGTGGTTTAGAGAGATGCAGTGATGGCCTCTCTTAGGTGCAAATACAAGTTCACAGCCTGATACGGATCTGTTGGTGGAGCAAGATGGGACTCAGCCATAAAGATGATACAGAGTTCATAAATATCTGGATTACATGGTACAGCCAGCCGAAAGACACATTCATTTTTGCACAGTTGAATGTGTTCATCTTCAACAGGGGAGAGAAAATCTGTTGTTCGCTAAAGTTCAGGAACAGCATGCATCACATTAGGCCGACCGCTGGGGACATTCAGGTTTCTTGATGGCCTGATGTTGTGTGCATTCCACACCTGTGCAGTGTCATCCAACTCATCCTGTAGAAAATGTATACATTTAGGAAGAGCTGTGCCAGCAGAACAGAAATAAAACACTAAATTACAGCATTCACACATGAGCAACCCCACCCTCTCCCTCCCTCCCTGTCTCTGTTCATCCCTCCCCCCCCCTTTCTCCCCATCTCTTATCCTCTCTGTTTCTACCCTTCTGTTCCATCTCTCTCCCCTTCCATCTCTGTTCCTTTCCCTTTGCTACCCCTTCTCTTTAGCATTCTTTTTCCTTTCCTCCCGTCTCTGTCTGTCTTTCTTCCCAACACCCCCTTTCCCGTTTCTGTCCTCCCTCCCCTCTCTCTCACTCACATACACATGCGCACAAAATGAAAATAAAACATTATTCATGAACTCACCTGTATGGAGGCCCATACAACAAAACTGCAGGAGACTTTTGTCCAGAAACTCGCCATCAAAATGCCCGTTGTCTCTGAGGTCTGATAACAAGGCTAACCAGAACTCCATGCGCTGGCCACGCAGGAAACCCCACCAATATTCAATTCTTTGATTGGCGGTGCTGGCCCCCTCCAAGTAACTATCGAGGGTGTCGTCTGGTTGAACAGGGACGAGGAAACGCTGGAAGCCTCTAACATGGCCATTTTCGGTTCCAAGGTCGCCTCGAACAACTCTAGGGCACCCCCCAAAACGCTGTACCGCTTCTATGTAGCACCCTCCAATTACTTTTGGGTCACTACTTGTTGTGCAAGCATTGAGCCAGATTATTTTTCTTGAAAAGCCATCGATACATCCATTCACACAAATACCATATGGCTTCAGTTCATCATATGAGTCCAGGTGCCAGATGAAGTTGAGAAGTTTGAGAAGTAATTCCTCCGTCTGAGACGCCCCGCTTGCCTTAATGACACTCCTCTTGGATCCAGCTCCTTCAAAACCAAACGCACAGACTCTTTTCTCACACGCAGTCCATTTTCTCTGCATTTAGCATACATCCACCTGTACCCGTGAAGCTGCCCGGGGTAATGTAGCTGGTTGCTAATGGATTCAAACAGGATCGCCAGGTCGGAATAGGCTTTGCGTGGCACGAGTCCCCTTGGAATGTACAGCTGCATCCCACTCTAGACTCATCAAACCCGACAAAGAAAACAAATCCTGAGTCACTAAATATTAAGAAGATGATTAAAAGGATTGGTATGTTTGATGTATGGAGGGATTTTCATCCATCCACTAAACAATTGACTTTTTACTCTCACCCTCATTCAGTTTACTCGAGGATCGATTATTTCTTTATGTTCAGAACAGACAGACACAGGGTTTTAGATTGTAGAATTGCTGTTAGTGACATATCAGATCACTCAGGTGTATATGTGAAAATAAATGTAGGTGTCCCACACAAAAACACTATTTGGAGACTCAACACCTCCCTATTAAATGACACCCGATTTGAAGATTACATTAGGAAAGAAATGAAGGAATATACAGACCTTAACGGTAGCACAGTGACGTCACAGAGTATTTTATGGGATGCTGGAAAAGCAGTATTGCGTTGCGTGGGAAGATTATAAGTTGGGCATCACAAAGGAAAAAAGAAAAACTTAAACACCTTAACGACTTGACAAGTAAATTAGACTCACTGGAACGGAAGCACGTAGAGACTAACGACCCCACCTTATTGGAACAAATAACCGTAGTAAAATCAGAACTAAATAAGAAACTGAACGACCAGGAGGAACTTACACTTAAGTATATCAAACAAACCCACGATGAAAATGGACCCCGTGCTAAAAAACTCTTAGCCTGGAGACTTAAAAAACAACAGTCTGGAAGATCCATATATAAAGTAAAGGACCCGGTCACCAACCAGATGTGTTATAAGCCAGAAGCAATACATAAGTCTTTTGAATCATACTACAGGAATTTATACACTCAACCCAAATTAGCAGAAGCAGTAACAGTCAATCTGTTTTTTGAAATCCCTAGACCTGCCATCTGTTGTCACAGAACAAAATAAGTGCTTAACTACAGAGATTACAAATGCAGAGGTCGACAAGGCAATTTCTAAACTGAAAACAAGCAAAGCAGCCGGGGGAGATGGACTACCAGCAGAATGGTATAAGACTTTTAGGGACTCTGTGACCCCACTGCTATTTATTAAATTGTTTTAACTATGTCTTAAAAGGTGGCGAGACCCCACCATCTTGGAAACAGGCCATATTATCTGTAATACTGAAACCAGGGAAAGCTAGGACAGATTGCAGCTCATACAGACCTATCTCAGTTTTAAACACTGATTATAAAATTTTCACTTCAATTATTGTCAACACACTAGAAAATATTATCCCTAACCTAATTGACACGGACCAGACAGGTTTTGTTAAAAATAGACAAACACAAGACAATGTTAGGCGAGCTATACATCTGTTCCATATAATGAGCAAAGGAAACACAATGTCCTTAGCAATTAGCTTTGACACAGAAAAAGCTTTTGACTCTGTTCTATGGGAATTTTTATACCTGGTCCTGCAACGTTTTGGCTTTAACAATACAGTTATAAAATGTTTAAAATCTAAATATAATTCACCTGTTACCCGGATCAGAATAAATGGCAGTCTTTCAGGTACAATCCGTTTGGAGAGGGGTTGCTGACAGGGCTGCCCACTGAGCCCCATCTTGTTTGCTCTATTTATAGAGCTACTTGTTCAAAAGATTAGGGAAGACCCAGAAATCACGGGAATACTATTCAAGGGGAAAGAATATAAGACATGTTTATATGCAGATGACATCCTGGTGACTTTATCCGACCCGGATACCAGTCTCCCTAAATGAATGCCCTACTTCGACCAATGTGGTTCATATTCGGGATACAAATTGAACATAGAGAAAACTCAAACTCTTACTTTTAATTACATACCTCAAGAAAACATACGTAAGTCCTTTAAATTTAAATGGAAAACCAGAATTTTGAAATACCTAGGTCTTCATATTCCCAAGACCCCCAAAGATTTATATAGTGTAAACTACGGTAGCATCACAACCAAAATTAAAAATGATCTGGACAGTTGGACCCCCCTAGTACTTGATTTTTACAACCGAATAGATACTTAAAAAATGGTTATTTTACCACAATTGTTATTTCTACTCCAATCGCTACCTGTAGAAATACCCAATAAGAAATTCAGTGAATGGAATCGGATCATTTCTAGATTCATATGGCAGAACAAGAAACCAAGGGTACGCTACAAAACATTACACTTAACAGGGAGGGATGTCACTCCCATGCTCGGAGGACGACTATAAAGCAGCACAACTGCAGTATATAGTCTACTGGTACAGGGTGGGTTACGATGCAAAATGGAAGGAGCTAGAATTTGACCAACTAGATATCCCACTTCAATCTCTGCTGGGTGACAAAGCTTTCAAGACTATATACTCTAATAACCTATGTGATGTTATAAAAACTCCCCTAAATATTTGGTACAAAGAGATGAGCAAAGCGCACCTGGAAAAAAAATCTTGGTTATTAAGATGGGTCGAACATGATAGAGTATTCTTGTGTTATTCTTTATCTTGGTTTATATTGTATGATCACTAGTAGCACGTGTAAACTGTTAGAATCCTAGGCTAACATATACGCATCGTATTTCACTTTGTTTTATGGCCTGCCACTGATGTGCTCGTCCTCTCCCTGTACAGGATATGAGCTGTGAAATCGGTCAACTATCGTATAGTCGTTGGTTTGTCTCTCTCTGTTCTCCTCCCTGTTCTTTCCTTATCTTATCCCCTCCCGGTCCTGTGTATAAGAGACCTTCTTCCTCCTTCCCACCTTGCACTCGCACTCCCATTTTACTGTGTTTTGTGCCTCGGAGCTCCGATCCCTTTTTTTATTGTTTGTTCATTAAATTACTTATTATCCCAGTATTCCTGCATCGGCATCTTCGCTCTTTTCCACAACAATTTGGCGTCACGAACAGGATTGCTGGAGACCCGTCAGTGGAACTCTGGGACGTTGAGGGCCCGGGACCAGGAACGGAGGAAACTCCTCGTTCCCCCTCTACCTTGAACCAAGCATTCGGAGATGAGAGGATCGGCGTCTAAGAGTGGATCTGATCGGCTTCACGTCTATCCAAGCGAACCTGGAAAGGAAGTGCTGATTCAGAGATCGGGTGAGAAGTAATTGTTCTTGTCTCAGACATATCAGTGACCAGTGGGTTGTTTTCCTTGTCGTCTACGAACGGTCCCGGGGCAGGACGGAGCGCATACGTTAACCGTGCCTGTCAGGTCGGTGTTGATTCTGAATCAACACTGAAATTCCCGCTCCACCAGTGAGCCGGAAGCTTCTGGTAGGTAAACTACCAGAGGGGTGAGTTTTTTCTCCACCTTTTTGCTCCAGAGTAAGAAAAAGGGGTGCACGGGGACGCCTGTGTATTTTCTGACTTGGAATTTTGTGAAAACTTAGTGAAAAGTCAGAGTAATAAGTCTAGCTAGACAGTGCTGGGGAAGAACCAGAGCAAAGTGGCTGCTGCTGTTCCCCAGGGGGGACCAATTGTGGACGACATGAGGAAAAAATATGGTCCAGATTGTCTTGACATGTTGGGAATTTGGGTTGAAAAGTATGATTTCCCAGCAGGGGGATCACTGAGTTTGGAGGAATTGAGAAACCTCCGGGATAAATTGAAGATAGCAGAGGGAAAGGTTACAAAAAAGAAAAACCCAAACAGGTAGGAGATTCAAATCATCAAAGATCATGAAAGGTGTTTTTCATTCTGGAAACCTGAAGCAGAGGTCAGGGACAGGAAACAAGTAAAGAAAACAAAAACAAACGTGTGAACAGCGCTGGGCGCTGGAGCACAGGGGTGACAGAGATAACGGCAGAGGGTGCACACACTCACACACACTCCCCAGAGGAGGGAGAAAAGGAGCCGCTCACACACGAGCATTCAAATGCACCAAATCGTCTGTATCCTTCTCTTACAGGCCCGAGGGACCCTCTCCTGGACATGCCTGTCTTCCCTCCTCCCGCCTGCCCTCATCCAACGCTACCACCGTACAACCCTGCGCACTCCAGCACCGACGCCGCAGCGTCGCCACGTTCATCAGGACTGCCGTCAACCAAACGGCCAGCCTCATCACTGCTTTCAGACAAGGGCTGCTCCCCCAAATCGCCAAAGCAGTTAACAGAAGCTGCTGCGTGGGGATTGAAGATGCCCGGCTGACAGAGGTCCGACGTCATGCAGTGCACGCTGAGAGGCTTCTGCAGGAGGCCAGCGATGCAGAGGACAAGAAGATAAAGCCTGCCTCCCTCACCATGATGAAGCACCTCAGTGACACGGCGAGACGGCCCTACAGGAACAACGACAACCGACGAAGGCCGACTAGCGGAGACAGAGGCGAAAAGGGGGCGTGCCACATCTGCGGCCGAATGGGTCACTGGGCCAGAGAATGCCCTGACAAAGGAAGAACCATGCCCACCGCAGCCAAGAGAGTGATCGCGAGGACCGGAAAAGAGGATCCAGAGGGGACCAGGACGTGTTTATGTAACATAATTGTGGCAAAGCACTGTTCCTGCTTTTGTTGTGGTTTGTGGCGTGTGTGAGAGTGATCAGTGAGCAGGGTGCAGTTACCCACTTCTACCAGTGGAGGTCGTGTTCGCCCCGGGGAATAACGCTAGAGAGGTCTCAAGTGGCTCATGAGACCTATGTGGAGCGAACCGTCGTAGCGGACGTTAACGTGTGTGTTATCTGTTGTGCTTCCACAGGTGAGAAGGGGAAATGGTTGAAAATAAGAGCAAATGTATGTGTGGCTGTTTTGTAATTGAAGTCTGAGATCGAGGGTATGTGAGTTAAATTTACGTTTTGAATGTATCGTCTCTGAGTGATGTGGGAAATGTGGGAAACGACATGATTAATAAGTTCAAGTCGAAGTCGGGTATGGATCTGTGTTTTGAAATGTAAAAAGTAGATAACGCTCGAGAGGAAGTCTCTCAAGTGGCTCGTGAGACCTATGCGGAGCGAACCGTAGTAGCGGACGTTAACATGTGTGTTGTCTGTTGTGCTTCCACAGAAAACCAAAATAAAAGCTTCTAAAGAAACAAAGAAAAACAAAAATAAATGTGTCTTCGCAACATTACCATGCTACATTTACGTTTGACTATCTGCTTTAATATAAAACCACAACAAATGTGTTTTATAATTGTCTTTATATAATCTACAAACGTATTTGTATGATCCAGGGAAAATTCCATGTTTGTTTGCGAAACTCATTGGAAGAATGAAGAAAATCTGTTCGATTGTTATTGTCATGAACATGAATCACAAAACATATATATATATTTTTTTTTCCATGTGTCACTTTAACAGAGACAACACCATCTGTAATTACTATGTCTGGTTGCATTTCCCTGGCAGGCAAAGATAGATGGAAGAGACATCCTTCTGGGTAGAAGATGGGACTGGCTTGTCTGTGGATGGTGGAGGCTCGCTGGGCTCATCAATCCGTCCATCCATTCACCTTGTTCGTCTCATCCTGACTGCAGCACGCCACTGTGGAGGCTTGACATAACACACATTAGATTAATAACAGAAAAGCAAAATGTGACTTATGGTGTATTATTTAGTGTGCTTCAGTTGTAATTCTCATAATAATGACTGTTTTGCTGGCTTCACACAATATATATAATTGGCCTGTCTTAGTTAAAAGCCCACTCACCACGACAAGGTGAAGGCCAAGAGTGGGAACACAAACACAGACCAGAAACGAACAGGACAAATCCAGACAAGACTACAAAAAACACAAACACAAATATCAATCACTTTGACCACTATCTTTTTTCACCAAAACTTTTATTTCTTTACAAATTGAACCTTAGATTGTGTCACAACAAACTAAATAAACCCTTGAAACAGCCAACAAAACATGAAACAACAACACTTCATCAATATTATAATGAGTATCCTCATTGTATGTCCTTGTATGGTTCAATGCTGACACAATAAAATAAAAACGAAAAATAAAGACATTGTCTCTTTTTTGGCACGACTGATTGTAGTAGACTATAGCTCTTATACTTAGCCTGACAGTTTGTGCAATGAATTATATTATATCCTAAAACAAGACTAAATAGCCCATAGTTTAAAAATATGTTCAATAGTAAGTGTTCAGTGGGTCAGATGTCAAATGTGATCTATTTAAAATGTAGACTAGATGAGCTAAATAACACATATATAATACACATTGATGGGAATTGAACCATCGCCTCAGTCTTGCAAGTCCAAGATTGTCATAATGTACCACAAACCTAAATCACACTCCCTTTTTTCATCTAAGCTGTTTGAGTAGCGTTAGCACACCGTGATTCCTCATCAACTACAGGCCTACACTTCAAATAATTATGAGAAAAATCCAACGTAAAGAGAGCACTTCCATTAGGAAATAGTCAACATGAAATTTCGTCTTCTACTGACACCTGCTGGTCAAATTGAATAGTTGCAAATATTGTGAACAAGTTGTCATCTAATTCTAATCCTAAACAATATGGCCATTCGAAGTCAAGTATGAAGACAATTAATCAGGTTTGTACTGCTTGATTGAACACATTCATCCCGTTCCAGTGCACTAAAACCCACTTCTCTTCAGGACCGTGTCAGCGAAGCCAAAACTTCCTTGAGTGACGCTGTTTCCCAGCATGCAATGCGAGCTAGCGATTCACAATACTATTTCATCACAAACATGGATGTAAAAAATAAAAAGGGAAAAGGGGAAAAATGAAACTTCAGGAACACCAATCATTGCAATACAAGCAGAACTGGGCCGATGTTTTATATTATGTACACCATAATACAGCCTTCTGGTGGACAAGCCATACTATTTAATCAGTGTCCTCCTATGGCACTTCCGTGGGTGGAAGCTCATCGTAGAGGTCACGTGCTGGTTGCGCGTCACTCCAGCGATCACCTCGGGTCTGAGACAAGGTCGTTGCCCTTGCAGGTTATCTGATTCGGGTGAATATATGGAAAACATGGGTCAATGTTGTCTGTCTTAACAAGAGAAGCTTACTGGCGAAAATAATGTACTACAAGTGAATGTCACACTCTCTTTTTGTTTTGTATGTGGTCAGTCTTAACAAGAGAAGCTTACTGGCGAAAATAATGTACTACAAGTGGATGTCACACTTTCTTTTTGTTTTGTATGAGCATTTAAAAACAACAACAACATAATAATATGGATTTTGACCATGTATGTTTTGGAGTTCATTGAAAGAGGTTTATTTATATATGTATATATATATATATACATATATATACATATACATATATATACATATACATATACATATATATATATATATATACATATATATACATATATATACATACATATACATATATATATATATATATATATACATACACACATATATATATATATACATATACATATATATATATATATATATATATATATATATATATATATACATATATATATATATATATATATATACATATATATATACATATATATGTGCGTGTGTGTGTGTGTGTGTAACTTTAACTAACTTATCTATTTCTATCCATCTATCAAACTTACTATCTAGGGATCTATCTGGGGGGAGGGGGGGGTTAAAATGAGCCGACGATTGTATGTGTGGGAGTCCCTCGGGTTCAGCCCAGCTGATTTAGTGTTCGGTGAGAGGACCCTCACGTCTGTTAAGGGGTAAGTGGCTTTCCAATGTTAAATGAGTCGAGAATAATGTGTTAGATTACGTCATTTTTTTTTTCGTGAATGCTTGCATCGTGCTTGTGAAATTGCTCACAAAACTCTTGTCGCCAGCCAGTCTAAAATGAAGCGGCAGTTTGACAAGAAAGCTGTGGCTCGAGTTTTTGAGACAGGCGACCGAGTGTTGGTATTGTTGCCGTTACCCGGTTCCCGTTTGCAGGCTGGTTTTTCTGGTCCGTATGTCGTGGAGCGCAAACTTTCCGTTACAGATTATGTAGTGCACACTCCTGATAGAAAACGATCGTCCCGCGTCTGCCACGTCAAAATGTTGAAAAGTTCCGCCCGGTTCACACTGGACGTGGAAGCGAAGCGAAGCGCCGAGCGCTTCCATTCAGCGCCCATGTTAATCAATCAGTGTGTTTACATGCAGAGCTTAATCGGACTAAGCAATAATTCTGTTTTCTCGTCCAATCGGAGTTCTCAGCTTGGTCCCCGTATCCATGCAGCTGAGAAATTCAAATTATTGACGGGAACGTGTCCTCCTCACAACACTAGGGGGTGGAGTGAGTCTTTTCAGCCGGTCAGCTGCTTTCGGTTGACATATTAAATCTATTATGATATGGAACGATAGTTCATAATGTACGTGTTACTTGCTTTGCAGATAAGGTGTACCCTATTTCTTGTGCTCCTGGTTATTTTA
>NW_027466073.1:5707500-5737500 GCF_046127955.1 Nelusetta ayraudi
ATGCGCCATCTAGTGGGATGCAGCATGTTTATTCGTGTTGGAGCAATGACAAGTACTACTAACAAAACAAAAGATGCACAGGGTAAAAAAAATAATCATAAACTCAAGCCCAACAAAGATAACAGATGGGCATAACTGTAACATTACATAGTAATGATTACTAGTACTACCAAAATTTCTCTATTTTACTTTTCAACTCGAACTTGAACTATTCATCCCCCTTTTTCAGCAGCCATTAAGACAAAAGGATGACACTTATGCATTGCATCAAACTGTGATGCACAAAATCAATTAAATTAAATCAAAACAATAAATAAAGTGTGCATTAAACAGGGGGCAGTGCAATACAGTACAGGACTCAACTGATATAGTGCAGTTAGGCAGTATAGCCTATAACAGCTGTTTAGCATCCATAGTAATCCACAGTCAGTGCCATAATCATCCAGTCAGTGTCATATTCATCCATAGTCAGTATAATATATATGATATCGCGCAGACCCTCGTCCTCCACCACATTAATTGGCCTGCAAGCCTTAGCCACACCCATTTAGCCCCCGCTGTTGAAAGTTGGCGTGTGGTGGACGCGGCCAGTGGTCTCCGTGCCACACCATCCAACATGGTTTGCTTTACCTCAGAAGGGGGCAGAGGGCTCTCCGAGTCAGCTGTATGCTTCGCAGACAAGTGAAAAGTAAGACTGCTCGTACTACGGTGGAAACTAAATACAGCTTTACAGTAAATGCATATCACTTTTGTCCTGTCAAGACTGCCATCTGGCAGGGTTTTGAAGTGGAACTTTCCATTTACAATTGACGCCTTATCCATGTTAGTCCTTCCTAGTGCTCATCTACGCTCAGTGTCTTTTTCTTTTTTTTGTTGTGCTTACAAGCCGGCTGCAAGCGTGTGACTGTGTGCTGTGAGTCAATTCATTTCCCGTTTCCACAATCTACGGAGCGGCCAAAGGTTCAAAAAGCACTTTAATGAATTAATTGAATTAATTAACTATGTGGCAGGTGGGTTTGCCCCCACCTTCGCGTCATCAATCACACCTGCGCCGGAGTGCAATCTTTGCGTCCCTCAGTGCGTTTACATGGTACTAGAGAAATTTGAATTATTGCCTTCGTCCGATTCTGATCGGAGTTTGAGAACTCCGATCAGAATCGGAGAACTCCGATTGAGACACCCAGATAATGCGATTGGAATTCTAATTTCTCGGCCATGTATACGCCTTAGTTGGACTATTAACTGGATAACGTAAGTGCGCACGCGCCACCGCACAACTACGTCGTCTAACAAAACAGACGGCGCGAAACAACCAGCAAACGCGAATAAGAATGTTGACATTTGGAGAGAGGATGAGACCGGGGCGATGCTTTCTCTTCTAAAAGAGATGGACATATTAAAATAACTCACAACAGAGACCTTTTTAAAAAGGGTAGCGCAGCAAATGCACGGCTTTGCGCAGCCCTGAACAAATACGTATTCGTTCGTATTTATATTTCTACCTTTTCGTTCACATTTTTTGTAAGTTAGAAGAATTTCAACTTTGTAAATAAAAGCACAGCAAAGACATGTTTTTCTGATTTGTTTTCATTTCGATAATTTCGCTGTTATTCTGCTGGAAACGGCGTGCAGCGGCACCAGCTTCCTCCACGGTCGGCACTTTAATGAGCGTGTGTATAACTGAAGACACTGTTCCTTTGCAAAACCTGTACACAAACTCTCCCACCAGTCTGCGCAGAACCCGCATCCAACAAGAACGAGAGTTTGGGGTCCGTAGCGACGGCACAAAGCGTAGCATCGAAGACATTGTGTTGTTGTAGCTCTCCAACAGCAAACAACGTTCTTGTGCTCATGGTTATCTTTTAAGATAACCATGAGACAAGAAATAGGGTACAGCTTATCTGCAAAGTAAGTAACCCGTACATTATGAACTGTCATTCTATATCATAATGATGTAATATGTCAACCGAAAGCAGCTGACCAGCTGAAAAGGCTCACTCCACCCCCTACTGTTGGGAGGAGGACACGTTCCCGTCAGTAATTCAAATTTCTCAGCTGCATGTATAGGGGGACAAGGTGAGAACTCCGATTGGACGAGAAAACCAAATTATTGCAAAGTCCGATTAAGCTCTTCCTGCAACTCCCCAGGTGGCATTGTCAGGCACCCCCCTCCCCCCCAATTTTCCTTTATACCCACCATCTGAATTGTCTCCACCTCCGCCAGACCCTCCCCCTCGCCACATCTAGTCTTTTTTTGATAGGCTGCCCTCGCTATTAACCTCCCTCTCATCACAGCTTTAATTGTCTCCCACAGTATGGTAGTGTCTACTGGACTATCTATGTTCTCCTCCATAGAGCATTTAATCTCTTTCTTAACCTCCTCCAGTGTTTTTGGATTATTTAGCATACCCACATTTAATCTCCAAAGTGTGTTTTTCTTCCTCTTATTTAGACAAATAATTAGGTAATTAATACTGTGTCAGTACAAGTCAGTCGTTCCTATTTTACATTCCTCTATTCTGTATCTGTCTGTAATGTTAATAAAAAAAATAGTCCTCTGTAACGGGTGGAGGTCCCTCCAAACATCAAACATCCCTAGTTCGGCTAGAGAGACGTTGACAAGTTTCGACAGGCGGGTCTGACTTCTGTTGCCATTAGTTGTGTCGAGTTTAGCTTTTAAATCATGTTGATTTAGCTCTTGCTGAGAGAGATTTGTTTCCTGTAGATCAGGCATGGCCAAACTACGGTGTGTCTCTGCCCGGCCCGCGTGAAGGCAGTCAAAAATCTAACCTAACTTAGAAATGACACTTGAACCTGCAATGAGTATTTTAGTCGTTCTAAATGAGTCCAACGTTAGAAAAAAAGGAGCGACCCGGACTTCCCACAGTCTCTTTTCTATTAACATGGGAATTCAATTTTAATAATTTGTCAACTAAAAACACCGGTCATACTAGAACATCCCTACCAGCTTTCTTCCCTGTATTCTCTGAATTTAATCAAAGAATCTTTGAAACTCTTGTAGCTTTTCTCTGGCTCGTGTCGCTGCTGATGCGTAGCCCCTCCAGGATCTCTCCTTGCACTGCCACTCCGTCGTAGTGCGGGGCACCGAGTGCCGCAGGCCCCTCCGCACCCGTCGCCACCGCCGTCTTCTCCGCCAGGCCGCGTCTCGCCAATTCCTCCTTTACCTCCTCTGCGCTGTTGTAGGTTCGAGTTCCCGTATCCCAGTGGGTCCTCATCTTGGTGAATGGCATCTGGAAGCGGGTGCCCTTCTCCTTCAGGATTCTTTTAGCAGTGTTGTACTCCTTTCTCTTTTGGACCATCTCTGTCGTGTAATCGTGATGGAATGACGGTACTTTCTTCCCCAGTTCTATTTTCTTTGTCCATAGCTCTCTCAGGACCCTCTCTTTGGTAGTAAATTCCAGAAAGTTAACAATGATGGGTCTCGGTTGGGCACCGTCCGCTGGCTTCTGTGCAAGTGAGCGGTGTGCTCTCTGAATTTGGAAATTAAAACCTGCTGGCAGGTGCAGTTTGCTTTTCAGCAGGTCTATAGTAGATACGTATGTTGTTTCTCCTCGGCCTGGACTCCAGGTCAGTTAACTTGTCCTGAAGAGCTTTTTGTTCTCTCAGTGATATGACCAGAGCGTCATTAGCTTCCTGTGCCCAACGTTCTAGCTTTTCAATCCGCAACTCAGCCTCGTTGATCTTGCCGGTCTGGAGCTCCTGTTCGGTGATGACTTTCGCAAGTTGTTGATTTATTTTGTGTTTGAAGTCGTCCACGTCTTTTTCCACGTCGTTCCACAGTGTTTCTCCAAACGTGCGAAGGACTTCTTTTGATTCCGTTTTTAAATCCCGTATCTCCTTGCTAATAATTTTTATGTCCGAGCCCTTTTCCGCGTCGTTAGTCACAAGGAGTTCGTTTCGCCATCTCCCTCTGTTTCAGAGCAAGCTGGTAGTTCCGCCATATTGTCTGTTACCGTGTTTCTGTTTTGGTTGAATGGAGTTTTCCTTCCCATTCCAACGTTCCCCTGATCACTTTGTAGTTAATATGATATCTGACAATAGTTATTCAAGTTTTCGGGGACTTTTTACCCTAGACGGTCGAGAGCCCTGGTGTCGCGCAGTCTACCGCTTTATGGCCAAACCAGAAGTCCCTTCCCTCTAGCCTTTTCAAGGGGGAGGTGGCTAGACTCGGCTCTTGTGGGACGAGAAGCAGAAGGCCTGTCCGATCGGGGGGGAAGATGAGATGACATTTTTGTGGGTCAACACAAACTCATCTGCGAGGACAGCAGCCTTGGACAATGACGACACTTTCTGTTCATTCAAGAACATTACCACCTTCTCTGGCAAAGAGTCTTTAAAATCTTCTAAAAGAACGAGCTCACGGAGTGACTCAAAGTCATTTTTGACATCATTAGCTGCACACCATTTATCAAAGAGGTTGCTTTTCTCCCATGCAAACTCGACAAAGGTTTGACCACTAGATTTTCTATGGTTCCTAAATTTTTGCCAGTAGGGCTCAGGAACAAGCTCATAAGCAGGAAAAATTGCTTCCTTTCCAACATCATATTGCAGGCTGTCTTCTAAGAAAAGAGCAGACACCAACTCCTGTGCTTTTCCCACCCGCTTGCATTGGAGAAGGACAGGCCACATGTCTCTTGGCCAGTTGAGTGGCGAAGCTATTCGCTCCAAGGCACTGAAGTATGAATCAACTTCTGCCTCACAAAATGCTGGCACCAGAAAAATGTTTTTACTGGGGCTGGGCAACGATTAAAAATTTTAATCGCAATTAATCGCATGATTTACCTGATCAATCACGATTAATCACGTCGTATACGCAAAAGCCAATAATGAATTTAAAAGAAGTCTTTCATACACTTTAATTGAAATGTTCTGCCATATAAACAAAAGCACCATAACATTTATCGTGCAAACAGTTAACATCAGCACTTTACACAGAAACATTTTTAATGTAAATCTAAAGTTAAAAAAAATGCAAATACAAAATTAAAGCTTATTGCCAATGCCAGGGCATTACTGTTATCCTGTTCCTTATGAAAAATAAAAAAAATCTACCTACAAAATCCTGAGCCACAATAATAACGGGCAATTTCTGAGGTAACAGCAGAAACATTTTTCTTTTATCAGGGAGCAGCATAACCAGTCTGCGTTCCCTTGCAAATGTCCCAGTTAGAAAGGGTGAGTCACAAAAACGTTCACTTTTGGGTTTTTCTTCACAGGGGACTAGAATGTAAAGTCCACATTTATACTGGAGTTCCTTTGGAGAATCTCACTCAACTCAGTGCAGTTTGTCAGTTCCTGGAACTTGACGGCCAGTTATTTTAAATGTACTGCCATATGAATTAAAGTGCCATAACATTTACTGTGCAAACACACTATTAAGATCAGCATTTTTGAACAATTAGCAGCTAAGAAAAAAAAATAGTGTAAATTTAAACTCAACTTAAACAATGTTATCAAAGCAATACAAAATTAAAGCTGTAAGCAGCGTTTGCGGGACTGAGCCCACCTGGCCACTGCCTGCTGTGACGTCCGCCACCTGGCCACGAGCCCCAGACACCCGCCGACGCTTCCCAACGCCTGGCGATTCCGCCCGAAACCCGCCGATGCCCCATTACTGACGCCGACGCCTGCTGATGACACATCAAGCACTGACTTGACATTACTGACTTGACATTTAATAATAATAAATAATAATAATAATAAACTTTTATTTGTACAGCGCTAAATCACAGCCAAAGGCGTCTCAAAGCGCTTTATACAATCAGAGAGAACCAACCGGGCCCCCGGAGCAAGCAAGATGCGACAGTGGCTGGGAAAAACTCCCCTGTGGGAAGAAACCTAGGGCAGAACCAGACTCCAGAGGGCGATCATCTGCCTATGAGTAGTTGGGGTGAAGTATAAAGATAGAGGAGAGACAGAGAAAGAGAGAAAGGAGCAGAGTGAGCCAGGGTGGCAGACAGGACAGAGTGAAAAACAGATACACCAACCAGACAAAACGGATATAAACACAAAGAATAGGAACTAATTCAAGGCTGCTGTCCATGTGGAGTGTAAGTGTCCATGCTTTGGAAGGCAAGAGCCTAGCTCGATGGACAATCTGCCGATAGGACTAGTCCAGGTCTTAAGCGTGGCGGTGGGATGAAGCGATGACAGCAAGACATTTAGAAACATTTGATTTCTAAATGTGATTGATTACTGTATCATTTTGGAGATAATAAGCCTGAAAGTTGGCTTTTTGTTTTGTTTTGCGACAGCTCCAATATTCCATTTTTACTGTACAATAACATCAAATTGCTCCATAAGCTCTGTCAATGGTTGGTACAGTTGACCTCAGGACAACCTTGAATATATCTTCAATCATTATAAGGCATATTTAATGTACCAGTTTGGAGATATTAAGCCTCAAAGTTGTTGTTTTCCTTTTTTTTTTAGCTTTTCAAACAGGCAAAAAGGGCCCAGTACTCAATTTTTTACTGTACAGTAACATTGCTTTGCTCCATAATTTCTGTCAGTGGTTGGTACAGTTGAACTAAGGAACACCCTGACTATATCCTCAGTCATTATCAAGCATATGTACAGTATCATTTTGGAGATATTAAGCCTTAAAGTTGGCTTTTTTTTTTTTTCTTTTTTTTTTGCGACAGCTCCAATATTCCATTTTTACTGTACAATAACATCAAATTGCTCCATAAGCTCTGGCAATGGTTGGTACAGTTGACCTCAGGACAACCTTGAATATATCTTCTCTTAATATTCTTGAATATTCTCACTTAATGTACCAGCTCCTTCCTGTAGACATGATATGTACACTTAGTTATTCTTTGTTTGACGCAAGTGTTATATTAATTTCCTACTATCTGTACCGGTACTTCTTGTTAATTTGAAATAAACACTAACAGCATAATGTCAAAACAAAAACCGAACAAGTCAAACAGGAGCAGATCAGAAAACAAGGAGGCTTTGTACTAAAATATGGATAAAATATAAACAGGGAGTTGTCTAATGTCGTCAAGGAAGCCAACATTACGTTACCTGTTGATCAGCATGTTGACTCAGAAAATCCTCAGGCTCCTGCTGCGACATTTCATGTGGGGCGACGGTTGTGACTTCACTGCTGGTCCCGTGAGAAACTCAAATCGGTCCCTCACGTTTGTGTTGCGTGGCATGGGTTAGGACATTGAGAGGCATTATAGTGTGGTTGTGTGCACCAAATCGGACTCGGCTTCTTGTTCGATAGCCGTGCATAATTTATGCAAACGCAATGCTCTGTTTATGTGAACTCACGGAGTCCGACTCCGTGCACGTGCTCATCTCGACTCGATGGATTTATGAGCTTGATGACAAGTGTGTATTTTGTATTGGATTGATGTACTGCAATTCTAGTCATGTGAACAAGCAATTATCATTCCTAGTTATATGTGGCATGACGAAATACTGTACTACCAAGTTTGTATTGCAGTATCTTCAGTTTATGGGGTAGAGGGTGCTCAAATTGGATTGATTGAAGATGTAGTTTAGGTACAGTTTGCTTGTTTTTATCAAAATTTAAGTTGATTGCAGTTCAAGGTGGCACAATCCTATCAGATGTTGTCATTTTGTCACAAAGAACACTGGTATTTGATGATTATTACCATAAGTACCACCATGTTGCAGGCATTGTGGTTACAAGTTTCACTCCAATTTTGATTGTTGTCTGTATGACTAGCAATCCGTTGAGCTTTCTAGGGTTATCATTCAGATAAGGTGTCACAACTTTTAATTGCATGGGAACTTTGTGATCCATGGCAGATGGGCATTGTAAAAAAACGGATCTTGAGTCGGAAGGCTAGCTTGTCCTAATTGTGACCTTAATATGATGATTTTTTTTTCTCTGCCGGATTGAGGAGAAATTAAATGGACATCCAAACCGGGGCCAATAATGGATGAGCTGGATGATGTCACAGTATCAGTTTTAAATGGTATGTCATGTGTAGGTATGAAAAAATTTCCATTACTGTGATTTGTCCGCTAAGTAATTAAAATAACTGTATGCTGACACTGATTTCAAAAAGAAGTATTTTACAAATTTGAGACAAAATGTCTAAACTGAATTGCATTTACAATTAATTCTGATAACAGAAATTGGCACAAAACAAACTTGGTTTGACTTGTCAAGTTGAATTAAATTCATTAGTCAAAAAAATGTATGAGTTGTTAAGTTTAAAAGGTTTGTTAATGATTGGACTGTCTTTATAGCTGCCAACATCGATGAAGTCTTGCTCCACACCCTCCGTCATGATGATTTGAGAGACCTTTTTCCTGGACCAGAACACTTTCTCAGGAGGAAAAGGATTTGGGCCCTTATTAGTGTAGATGTGATTGGTTACCTACTTTGCTCTGAAAACATCTAGCATAACACTTTTTTTTTTCTTTTTTCCTAATTGTGTCTTTTGTTTCTCTCTTGTTCATAATGTTTTGGATCTGGTTTCCTCTCGGCTGAGAATTCCACCGTACCAGACAAGGCTGCCCCGAATGAAGCCAGGATCTGTGTCTTCACCAGGAGGAACATCTTCAATCTGTCCTCAGACATCCACTCCTTTGGTGAAAAGCAGCCCAAAGACCCTACAGCTTCCTGCTCCTCCACAATACTGTATGTTGTCTATACTAGACATGGGCAAACCCCGGCCCGCGGCCCACATCCGGCCCGCTGCGTGTCTCTGTCCGGCCCGCGTGAAGCCAGTCATAACCCCCCAACACCGCACCCCCTGAAATTCTCTCTCTCTCTCTCTCTCTCTCTCTCTCTCTCTTCACATATATATATACATATATGTATATATATATATATATGTATATATATATATATATGTATATATATATATATATGTATATATATATATATATATATATACATACATATATATACGAATGTATGTATTCAACACACACTATCTATCTATCTATATATCTATCTATCTATCACCCGCGAAATAGCGTTTTGACCGTGATCTATCCATATATCACGTTCAACCGCGATGTAGAGGTATGTCCCAATGGAGTTGCCGTATCGGGCAGTCACTACGCCCAGAACGATTCTGCACCCGGACTAATTCTGTACCTACCTACAACCCCCCCTTCCGTGGCCCGCCGACTCGATGCAGGTCTGTCATGTGGCCCGTTGCTAAAAAAGTTTGCCCACCCTCTATACAGACAGTGAGTTGGAGCAAGCTCGTAAGCACTACTTCCAGATGGCCCGCACTGCCAGTGAGGGGAAATGTGTCATGTTCAAAGAGCTGAGATGCAGGCTGGTGAGAAACACTGTCACCAGCATGATTTCTATCTTGAGAGCCAGTCAGCAAGGAGAGGTGGTCTTGTACCCTTCTAAGCATGAAGTCACTGTAATGTCTCAAAGACTAGTGGATTATTATCCCATGCTGAAGGATTAAGACAAAACAATGAAACATGTAAGTGATTATATTATTTTGCGCACTTAGATTTTGAAGCGTGTGGTTATTTTTGGCTGATACTTTTTTTTATCTGTGTATGTTCACTTTCCATCTTTATTTGTTCTTTCAATGAGTGTAATTTTATTTACCAAGCGAGCACTTACAATAATCTTCACAAGAGATTCACCAGAGAGGGGCCACAAGAAGAAAAGGCATCGCATTGACTTCTCAGCAAGTGACCAAGTAGAAGATCATGATGCAGACTCAATTGGTGGATCAACAATTATTTTGTGTCACACACCAGGGCGCAGTTCTGATAATGGCCACACTTCACGTAAGTAGAAACATGTCCATTTTAATAATAATGATAATGTATGAAAGCCAGGCAATGTTATGATAGTTTTGGATATCATGATATATCACAGGCATTTTTACATTTGAATTGTCATTTGATATATTTTGATGCTCCAAACAATTTCATCCATTTGACTGATTTACTGATTTGTCTCCTCCATTTCATCAGCCAAAGATGGTCTGACAGCACAGGCCAGACATTATCAGACCCTGCAGGAGCTGTACAAGAAACCAAAACCCAACCAAGATGCTGTCTCCCAAATTCTTGACCTGCAGTTTCAAGCAAGAAGATCCTTCATCGATAGTGATGTTCTGAAAGAACAGGACAAGGCCAACAAAGATCCTGGATGCATATCCATGTGTCAAGGATCTTTATCGTGTAAGTGATTAACTTGTTTTGGTTTATGATGAAAAGCAAGCATTTTTGCAGATTTTAACATTGACTTGCATTATAGGCGATGAATGAGCTGCGGCGCATTCTGGATAAGGGCAACAGAAAATTCATTGATGAACTAAAAAAAGAGATGGGAAGACTTCTGCACCAATGTGTAATTTTATGGTGTTTGGAAAAAAAATGAAGTGATGAAGCCACGCATAACGCTGGTTGTAGTTCAGTAGAGTCATTTTGCTGTGTCTCTAATTGACTGTGTAGCTGTTTCCTTGGACATAGGATGGTTTATGTTGCGCTGAATGAATAGATGCAGAATGGTAATACTCTTCATGCTGAAAAAATAAGATTTTTTTGTGATCAACACAAACCTAATAAGACTCATTTTTAGGAAGACTAACTTTGAACTCAAAGTTGATTTGTTCTATTCCAGTGGAATATTCCATCGCGCTGCTCAGGACACTCCCCACACTCTTTCCTTCACCAAGTCCACCACTGAAGAAGCGTTGCTGTTTGATGGGACCCGCTGTCTCATCTGGCTTGGAGCCACTCCCGCCACCACGCTTGCCAAGGAAGACTTGAGTGACGGTCTGCTTCATCTGATGGATTACTACTATGCCCTGCACCTCACATATCCAAAAGTGTGTGGCAACCCTTCTCTCTGTCATTCAGACAGAAGTGCTACAGGACACTATCCATGAGTGAGACACCACAGCCTCATACAAAAAAGACCATGGCAGAATGGAAAGATTTTATTAGGGAGTAGAGCTGTGTACTAGGCATAGGTAGTGATACACTCCCCTGGTAGTTGTAACTTGAGGGTGGGTGGGAGTCTGTTGGAAAAAACATGTTATCAGTGGTGATAGGAACACAACACTATATGCTGTCCCCATACTGTTTTTGTTTTTTTTGTGTCAGGGAATCTGAATCAATATTCAATAATGATGACGGTGAATATTGTAACAACACAACATTACTTGCGTTCTAGAAATGATTGCTTGAGATTGTTTTAAGATGCAATGCCTTAGTGACGTTTTTATTACAAGGCAGTGAAGGCACTGTCAGCAATTTAAGTGAATAAATAGTTGTTGACAATATTAATTCTGTTTGCTGAATTATCTTTTTTTGGGGGGGGGAATGGGCGTGGGGGGGTGGATGCTTTGTCTCATTTTGAGAAAAAAAAGCTAATATTGTGAACACTTAAATTAAGAAGAATTGCACTGTTAGTAGGTCTGGTTTTAAGATATTTTCATTCAAATTAAGAAAGAAGCAAAGGTGAAAAAAGAATTGAGAAGCTAGTATCAAGTTTATTTGACTTAGTACAGTCCTTGGAATGAGTGCTTTACTGTTTATTTCAAGAGTTTTTCCATTCTTCAAATGCCTAGATATATCGTCTTATTTTAAGAAATCTTACCAAGTCTAAATATCTTACTGCATTGGCAGATAATTTGACTTGTTTCTAGCCTGTTCTTTCTCAATTTAAGTGTTTATTTCTTAGATATATTTTGCAGTGTGTGGACACCGAGGGGAGCTCTAGAATTGGCTCATTCAACCGACCAACGAGCCAATCAGCAGCGGCGTCACAGGCCCTCCTCCTTCTTTGTTCTCTCTCTCACTTTGACTTCGGCACTGGAAAGCCAGGTTTGTGGAGGGAAGGTTGGAACAAGGTAAGGACGGGGTACCCCATACATTCATGTACGTAGAGTCACTAAGTCTTAAACTCACCAGGTTTGTATCGCTTATCGATAACCCTAATGCCATACAAGTCTATGAGGGTCAAAGGTCAACTTTGTCCTAGAGACATGGAGCCACTTGCTTTTTCATCAGGAGCCCCCAAGAAGCGCACACGCCAAATTTGGGGCTTCTAGTTCTTGAGGAACCCCAAAACCCTAACCCTAATTTCAGCTAACCCTAGTTTCAGCCTTATCGTTAACCCTAATTCAATGCAAGTCGATGGAGGTCAAAGGTCAAATTTGTCCTAGAGACATGGGGCCACTTTCAGGTTCATCAGGATCCTCCTGGACACACCCATGCCAAATTTGGGGCTTCTAGCCCATGAGGAACCCCGAAACCCTCACTCTAATTCCAGCCTTATCGCTAAACCCTAATGCAGTGCAAGTCTATGAAGGTCAAAGCTCAACTTTGTCCGAGAAACATCAAGTGTTTTTTTCATGAATCATTCATCAATGTTAAGAGTTTGCTTTTTAGGAGAATTCACAATAAAAATACATTGACACTGTCAAAGATGGACTCAAGCACTATTATTGAACTATACTGTATTTTTTGAGTGATGTGAAGCTTTTGACAAGCGCTGCGCAAAGGAGGCCCATTTGTTTTTTTGTTTTTTTCAGGGGGCCCAAAATTCCTGGCGGCACCCCTGAGCGTTCATCTCCAGCACTAAGGCAGTGGAGCTGCCGGCCACGAGAGAAGAATTAACCAGTCCATTGAAACCATTTGTTTGGTCTAGTGAGTGGCAACAGTCCTTTGAGGATCTTAAGTGCCTTCTCAGCTGTAACCCTATCGTGTCTGCTCCAAATTTTTCCTCATTGGCTAGAAGCCCCAAATCTAGCGTGGGCACTTCTTGGGGGCTCCTGATGAAAAAGCAAGTGTTCCCATGTCTCTAGGACAAAGTTGAAAATTCACCCCATAGACTTGCATTGAATTAGGGTTAACAATAAGGCTGAAACTAGGGTTAGGGTTAGGGTTAGGCTTTGCTGAAATTAGGGTTAGGGTTTCGGGGTTCCTCAAGTACTAGAAGCCCCAAATTTGGCGTGGGCGCTTCTTGGGGGCTCCTGATGAAAAAGCAAGTGGCCCCATGTCTCTAGGACAAAGTTGAAAATTCACCCCATAGACTTGCATTGAATTAGGGTTAACAATAAGGCTGAAACTAGGGTTAGGGTTAGGGTTAGCCGAAATTAGGGTTAGGGTTTCGGGGTTCCTCAAGTACTAGAAGCCCCAAATTTGGCGTGGGCGCTTCTTGGGGGCTCCTGATGAAAAAGCAAGTGGCCCCATATCTGTAGGACAAAGTTGAAATTTCACCCCATAGACTTGTATGGCATTAGGGTTAGGGTCCAAGAGTACACATACACATTTTCTTTTGCTTTTTTGATTTAAGCTCATCGTCTCCAGCTGCAAAGGTACAGAAACCTTTCTGTGTTTTGATGTCGTGTGTGAGAAAACATCACTTTTTTCTGTAAACTTGTGTTATCATTGTCCTTCATTGAAAATGACACAATCTTTCATTTCATTGTTCAGATGCCGAACACCAAGGCATTCCGTCGCTCTCTGGCCATGAAACGACGCCTGGAGCAAAAACAGGATTGGACACCTTTTCCACCTCGGAAGGACTTTGAACGTCGTGAGTACTTCCACGTTCATGATTTCATGTTCTGCCTGTGTTGTTATGTTGTATTCCAAATAAATCTTACAAAAACATATTTAGATTTTTCTTTTTTGTCAATTTACACAGGGCGCGGTACTGGTCAGCGACCTGGGTGCGAAGATGGCCCGTTTTGCTCCTGACTGACAAAACAGTGCAAGTTCGTTCTTAAGGCCCAGCAACCAGACAAGAAGGTATGGGTCGTGATTTTGTCAAGCCACGAGTTTCTTTATGTTTTTGTTCTGGTGGTGGGAGACTCACATCTCTGTCCACTTGTGGATGGTTTTGTGTTCTCGCCCCGGGCAACAACCTTGAACACGGGCTTGTAACAGACTCTGCCCAGGATTTTGCTGCGCTACTGGCAACTGTGTTGGACCGCTGGCCCAAGGTTTGTTTATCTGCTGTGACAAACAAATTTGAACACATGAATGTCATCGCCACTTTGTTTTATCAATATCAAGTAATTCCATGATCCATAGTTCAATAACAAGAATATTCATGAATTTATTTTGCATTTTTATGTTTGTTTGGGTTTGTTTTTTTTATACAACTATTTTGTAGGTGTTTGTGCTTGACTTTCCACCTCGCCTGACTGTCAAGCCAGAACTACAAACAGCGCTACGTCAAGTATATCATCGTGTTGCTGCACGCATGGGTGTGTAAAATACATATTTTTGTTGTATTTTTTTCTCTTCAGTGACACTGTGCTAACAGATATTTCTTAGAATTGTGTGATTACATAATTGATTATGTGACACTTCTTCCAGGTTTAACATTTGTGTATATGGCCGATCACCTCCCCCTTCGTCAGCTGTACATGGTGGTGTTATGATGGTGTAAGTTTTGCCTTCTTCAGCCTTACTTGCTCTTCATTTGATATGACAAATATGTGTTAACATGTTGTTTTCTGTTTAGGTGCACCTCAGGACTGATTTTGGTGGAGCGTCTGCATGCTGCAGTGCTCCATCAGCTCGCACCCCCTTCACCTAGGCCAGGGGTGTTGTGCCACAACCAATCATCGCCCAGGGTGTCTCCCAGAGTGGTTGTGACAGGTCCTGTCTACATGCCAGTGTATGGACCTGCTCCTGAATGGACTCTTGTTGGACAGGAGGTTGAGGTAACCTGTTCATCCCTCTTTTCCCCCCCCCCCAATCGTGTATTTGTCAAACTGTGCAACTTTTTATTTTAAAAATGAACACTTATCCTAAGTTGACACTGATTTCCTCTCCTCTTTTTTTTATAGACAGTACCAACAGCTGTTGAGACTGCATTTCACACAGACATCCCGTCCAATCCCGTGTGGTTCAGTGAGGCTGTGCTGCTGGACCACATGGAGACCGTCGTGGAGTCATCTGGCAGGGTTTCCCCAGCTGCCACGGTAACATTCACACAATTATTCATACACTTATCAACTAGGGGTGGGTGAAAAAAAAAAATAAATATTGCAATATATTGTTGTGCTTTCTGTCGCAATAAATAATCGATACACTGACGGCAAATATCAATATTTTTTTCCAAACACCACCTGTCCACCTGTCCCGGGAAAGATAAAATCTCTCCCGGGACACAATTTGTCCCGTTTTTTAGGGAAAATGACAAAACCTCATTTAATTTCCGTCTGTGGTCTAGATAGGGTTGCCAACCCTCCCATAAAATACGTGATTGTCCCATATTTGTCAACTAAAAAGCCTGTCCCGTAATGAACTGATGGGGGACGCACTTCACTTTGTCCCATATATTTTGGGGACGCGGTTATTTATTTCTTTATTTTGTCTGCATCATTTTTTTTGATTGATTTTCAGAATCGGGGCAGTGAAAGGATTTTTTTCCCTCTTTCATCTTACCGTCAGTTTGTATATCCCAAGTCCCCAAGTTGAGATAAGACAAGTTGCTACTGACTTTACATTACCAGAAAGCACTGTCCTTGTTTACATGAAAGTTATTAATGTTCATGCACTTTAATATGTTTGCTTGTGCAGTGCACGTTTGTTTGTACATTATACAAAGTTTTGGAATAAATGCAAGATCACAGGCATTTTCCTTTTTATGGGTATTTTTTTCTTTTTCAGTCACATATCGTCTGCAAAATTTCGAAGATATCGAAGATATCGTTTGTCGTGATGTTGTCATTATTGTGGGCCAAATACCGTCACAGTATCGAATCGTGGGTTAGCCGTATCGCCCCACCCCTATTATCAACACAAGATCACATATGTACAGTACATGTACAGTTTAATTAGTGTGTTACTTTGTTTATGAATTCATTTCTTTATGTTCTTCCAGATGTCCAGCCTGAGACGTCGATCAGCACGCGTTGCCTCAAAAACCAAAACAAACAAGTGACATGTTGGTATTTGGGATATGTGTATTTCATTGTGTGCATCTTTGTGATAGGACAATAAATGCAGTTCTTTAAACGTTACTTTGTGTCCTTGTATTTGCAGGTGTGGGCAACACGTTCAACTGTCCACATGACTGAGTCTGCCTCCAGCAATGTCACAGCAGTGCAGCAGGTTTGTACTTATTCATTTCCACTTCATCACCTGTGTGTGTTTTCTAGGCTTTACACCGATCTTATCGGCTGTATCGGATCGGCCGATATTTGGCCTTTTTTGAAACGTTCATGATCGGGCGTCATGTAATGAATCACCGATCAATGACGTCATGGTCGTTTTGAAACTTTTTTAATCTGTCTCATTTCCTCCAAAGTAGTTTCACAGCATCGACATGTTTATTTGTTTATATCCGAGAGCTAATGATTCATGATTCAAAAACCTTCATTTTCGTCTTCGTGCCTCTTCCTGTTTTGAGTACTGTCGCTATGTGACGGACAATAAAGTTTCTTTGAATCTTCACGACAGCAACATCCATGGGCGACACAAACAAACGTGTCGGGGGTGTGGAAGTTTTTCAAAGTGAGAGAAACAGACATAGCACAAGCTATCTGCAATATATGCAACGCTACAGTACCTCGCGGGGCAACTTTGGCAAAAAATTTCAACACCACAAATTTAATCAGGCGCTTGGAAAAGATACACACGGAGGAGCATGTCGAGTTCAAGAAACACGCGGAGAAAGAAAAAGAAAAGCAAACTCTGAAACGGATGCTAAAGCAAACAACTTTAGACGGTGCTCGTGAGAAGGCAAGGGGTGTACAGAAACAAGTATTTATTGCCCCTAACGTGATCGGATCGGTGATCAGTTTATTTAAACTCACTGATCGGTGATCGGCACAAAAATTGTGATCGTGTAAAGCCTAGTGTTTTCCTTTCTATGTTTATTGGCATAAAATCACATCTTTCTTATTTTAATCAGGTGGAGGCGACGCCACAGATGACCAGAGCTGTGCCCGTGGTTCCTGTGGCTCCCGTGGTTGCCAGCACCAAGTCAGAGGAGTCCAGCACCGTCCAGGAGGCAACACAGAAGATCAACTAAGCTAAGGAGGCTTTTCTTTCTTCTTCTGTTGCCTCTGACTGCTCCGCTCGTTCTACGCCTCGCACATGTGATTTGTGATCCATCATCAGTTAGTACTAGTGAAGATGCAGTGGCAGATCATGGCACTGGTATTAGATTAGCCAAGGTTCTGCATGGTTCTTTTCATCAAGGCGAAACCGGTCACGGTTTAAAACTCCAGCACCAGCTGGCAACAGTGAGTCACTTCAGAAGAGCAAAACTCCTCACTTTGACATGGATAATTCTGACGTAGAGTTTGTCAGTGCTGTGACCAATGAAGAGTGTAACTTCTCTCCCCTTGATGTTGATGTTTGTTTAGACCTTTGCAAAAACTTGAAGATTCATTTGGACCGTGCGAGTTTTCCAATTTCTGATTGCAATGGCCCATTAGGTTCGCCGTGTACAAATGAGAATGTAGAGGCTGATGGAAACTGCTTCTTCAGAGCCATCAGTCAAGCTGTGACTGGTTTATAGACACAGAAGTGGAAATTCAGGTTGCAGCAGATTGTTTACGATTAGATGTGTACACTTTTATCGATGGTCATGGGTTGAAGTGCAGCTCTTGCAAGAAACAATTCTCACATTGTATATATTTATGGATGTATTTGTTTTATATGGAAGCAGTTACCATAATCCAAATTAAAATAAGAATATAATAACAGAAATGCTTTTTCATTTTAAGAACGAAGCTGCATTATTTGACTCATAATTAAAATGGTTAATAAGTCATTCAATCTGCATTTTCATTTTCTTCTTCAAGACTGCTCATTCTTGTACTTAATTCAAATGAAGGAAAACACATTTGAGATTTAATTTTCAAAACATGCACCAGCAAAGAGTTACCAAAATTCAATATGAAATGTAAAATTCAAAAATGAAAAAGCAATAGCAGAATGCTTTTTCATTTTAAGAACGAAGCTGCATTATTTGACTCATAATTAAAATCATTAATAAATATTCCTATATGCATTTTCATTTTCTTATTCGTGTCGCACCTTTTATGACACAATCAAAAAGAAAACTGAGAGCATTGCTTTTTAATTTTCGTGGTCCTTCCCTGCACAAGAGTTACCACAACTCGAAAATGAAATCGCAATCTCAAAGTAAGAGCGCGGCGCAGGAAAGTGACGTCAGCAGCTCTCCACCTCCGCTGTGGGTATGGCGGTATGACGCCAAGTGTCATTTGCCTCCTGTTATGTGTAAATTCTAATGTTTGTGAATTTAATAAATGTATATATATACTGTATATTTAAAAAAAAAAAAAAAAAAAAAAAAAAAAAAGGTATAGCGGTATGACACCACTTTGCCATCGTTACTTTTCACGTCATTGAAGTTGCCGGTAAACGAGATTTAAATCGCCGAAAAACGTGGACCACTGACGGATCTCGTTGGTCGGAAAGATTTGAGCATGGCGCACATTGACACAATTGTTCAAACCCTGCTGGATTTAGCTTCCCAGGTGGAGTTGAATAGTGTATCTGAATCTGATGCTCGGGACCGAGTTGAGCAGGTATTCTGCCGTCCCAGATACGGACGCAAACAAGGTTGCCCTAGCCAACCTGTTGTCAGTTATGGAACACCTTGATGCACCAGCACAACATCAAAGCTAAAGCTATTTGTTACATGGGTGGAGTAACAGCTGTTCGGCGTCGGCCACCAGTCCATCCGTCGCAGGATGCGATGCAACGGATCATTGCTTCCGTTCGGCGTCGGCCACCAGTCCATCCGACGAAGGATGCGAAGCAACAGATCAATCCGTCGACTGGTGGCAGATGCTGGTGCGAGATCCGTCAGTGGTCCACGTTTTTCGCCGATTTAAATCTCGATTACCGGCAACTTCAATGACGTGAAAGAAGTAACGATGGCAAAGTGGTGTCAGACCGCCATACCTTTTTTTTCTTTTCTTTTCTTTTTAAATAAATAAAAAAAAAAATATATATATATATATATATATATATATCTTTCTCTTTTTCACAAACATTAGAATTTACACATAACAGGAGGCAAATGACACTTGGCGTCATACCGCCATACCCACAGCGGAGGTGGAGAGCTGTTGTTCGGTAAAGTTCAGGAACAGCATGCGTCACATTAGGCCGACCGCTGGGGACGTTCAGGTTTCTTGATGGCCTGATGTTGTGTGCATTCCACACCTGTGCAGTGTCATCCAACTCATCCTGTAGAAAATGTATACATTTAGGAAGAGCTGTGCCAGCAGAACAGAAATAAAACACTAAATTACAGCATTCACACATGAGCAACCCTACCCCCTCTCCCTCCCTCCCTGTCTCTGTTCATCCCTCCCCCCCCCCTCTTTCTCCCCATCTCTTATCCTCTCTGTTTCTACCCTTCTGTTCCATCTCTCTCCCCTTCCATCTCTGTTCCTTTCCCTTTTCTACCCCTTCTCTTTAGCATTCTTTTTCCTTTCCTCCCGTCTCTGTCTGTCTGTCTTCCCAACACCCCCTTTCCCGTTTCTGTCCTCCCTCCCCTCTCTCTCACTCACATACACATGCGCACAAAATGAAAATAAAACGTTATTCATGAACTCACCTGTATGGAGGCCCATACAACAAAACTGCAGGAGACTTTTGTCCAGAAACTCGCCATCAAAATGCCCGTTGTCTCTGAGGTCTGATAACAAGGCTAACCAGAACTCCATGCGCTGGCCACGCAGGAAACCCCACCAATGTTCAGTTCTTTGATTGGCGGTGCTGGCCCCCTCCAAGTAACTATCGAGGGTGTCGTCTGGTTGAACAGGGACGAGGAAACGCTGGAAGCCTCTAACATGGCCATTTTCGGTTCCAAGGTCGCCTCGAACAACTCTAGGGCACCCCCCAAAACGCTGTACCGCTTCTATGTAGCACCCTCCAATTACTTTTGGGTCACTACTTGTTGTGTAAGCATTGAGCCAGATTATTTTTCTTGAAAAGCCATCGATACATCCATTCACACAAATACCATATGGCTTCAGTTCATCATATGAGTCCAGGTGCCAGATGAAGTTGAGAAGTTTGAGAAGTAATTCCTCCGTCTGAGACGCCCCGCTTGCCTTAATGACACTCCTCTTGGATCCAGCTCCTTCAAAACCAAACGCACAGACTCTTTTCTCACACGCAGTCCATTTTCTCTGCATTTAGCATACATCCACCTGTACCCGTGAAGCTGCCCGGGGTAATGTAGCTGGTTGCTAATGGATTCAAAGAGGATCGCCAGGTCGGAATAGGCTTTGCGTGGCACGAGTCCCCTTGGAATGTACAGCTGCATCCCACTCTAGACTCATCAAACCCGACAAAGAAAACAAATCCTGAGTCACTAAATATTAAGAAGATGATTAAAAGGATTGGTATGTTTGATGTATGGAGGGATTTTCATCCATCCACTAAACAATTGACTTTTTACTCTCACCCTCATTCAGTTTACTCGAGGATCGATTATTTCTTTATGTTCTGAACAGACAGACACAGGGTTTTAGATTGTAGAATTGGTGTTAGCGACATATCAGATCACTCAGGTGTATATGTGAAAATAAATGTAGGTGTCCCACACAAAAACACTATTTGGAGACTCAACACCTCCCTATTAAATCACACCTGATTTGAAGATTACATTAGGAAAGAGATGAAGGAATATACAGACCTTAACGGTAGCACAGTGACGTCACAGAGTATTTTATGGGATGCTGGAAAAGCAGTATTGCGTGGGAAGATTATAAGTTGGGCATCACAAAGGAAAAAAGAAAAACTTAAACACCTTAACGACTTGACAAGTAAATTAGACTCACTGGAACGGAAGCATGTAGAGACTAACGACCCCACCTTATTGTAACAAATAACCGTAGTAAAATCAGAACTAAATAAGAAACTGAACGACCAGGAGGAACTTACACTTAAGTATATCAAACAAACCCACTATGAAAATGGACCCCGTGCTAAAAAACTCTTAGCCTGGAGACTTAAAAAACAAAAGTCTGGAAGATCCATATATAAAGTAAAGGACCCGGTCACCAACCAGATGTGTTATAAGCCAGAAGCAATACATAAGTCTTTTGAATCATACTACAGGAATTTATACACTCAACCCGAATTAGCAGAAGCAGTAACAGTCAATCAATTTTTTGAAATCCCTAGACCTGCCATCTGTTGTCACAGAACAAAATAAGTGCTTAACTACAGAGATTACAAATGCAGAGGTCGACAAGGCAATTTCTAAACTGAAAACAAGCAAAGCAGCCGGGGGAGATGGACTACCAGCAGAATGGTATAAGACTTTTAGGGACTCTGTGACCCCACTGCTATTTATTAAATTGTTTTAACTATGTCTTAAAAGTTGGCGAGACCCCACCATCTTGGAAACAGGCCATATTATCTGTAATACTGAAACCAGGGAAAGATAGGACAGATTGCAGCTCATACAGACCTATCTCAGTTTTAAACACTGATTATAAACTTTTCACTTCAATTATTGTCAACACACTAGAAAATATTATCCCTAACCTAATTGACACGGACCAGACAGGTTTAGTTAAAAATAGACAAACACAAGACAATGTTAGGCGAGCTATACATCTGTTACATATAATGAGCAAAGGAAACACAATGTCCTTAGCAATTAGCTTTGACACAGAAAAAGCTTTTGACTCTGTTCTATGGGAATTTTTATACCTGGTCCTGCAACGTTTTGGCTTTAACAATACAGTTATAAAATGTTTAAAATTCACCTGTGGCCCGGATCAGAATAAATGGCAGTCTTTCAGGTACAATCCGTTTGGAGAGGGGTTGCTGACAGGGCTGCCCACTGAGCCCCATCTTGTTTGCTCTATCTATAGAGCTACCTGCTCAAAAGATTAGGGAAGACCCAGAAATCATGGGAATACTATTCAAGGGGAAAGAATATAAGACATGTTTATATGCAGATGACATCCTGGTGACTTTATCCGACCCGGATACCAGTCTCCCTAAATGAATGCCCTCCTTCGACCAATGTGGTTCATATTCGGGATACAAATTGAACACAGAGAAAACTCAAACTCTTACTTTTAATTACATACCTCAAGAAAACATACGTAAGTCCTTTAAATTTAAATGGAAAACCAGAATTTTCAAATACCTAGGTCTTCATATTCCCAAGACCCCCAAAGATTTATATAGTGTAAACTACGGTAGCATCACAACCAAAATTAAAAATGATCTGGACAGTTGGACCCCCCTAGTACTTGATTTTTACAAGCGAATAGATACTTAAAAAATGGTTATTTTACCACAATTGTTATTTCTACTCCAATCGCTACCTGTAGAAATACCCAATAAGAAATTCAGTGAATGGAATCGGATCATTTCTAGATTCATATGGCAGAACAAGAAACCAAGGGTACGCTACAAAACATTACACTTAACAGGGAGGGATGTCACTCCCATGCTTGGAGGACGACTATAAAGCAGCACAACTGCAGTATATAGTCTACTGGTGCAGGGCGGGTTACGATGCAAAATGGAAGGAGCTAGAATTTGACCAATTAGATATCCCACTTCAATCTCTGCTGGGTGACAAAGCTTTCAAGACTATATACTCTAATAATCTATGTGATGTTATAAAAACTCCCCTAAATATTTGGTACAAAGAGATGAGCAAAGCGCACCTGGAAAAAAAAATCTCGGTTATTAAGATGGGTCGAACATGATAGAGTATTCTTGTGTTATTCTTTATCTTGGTTTATATTGTATGATCACTAGTAGCACGTGTAAACTGTTAGAATCCTAGGCTAACATATACGCATCGTATTTCACTTTGTTTTATGGCCTGCCACTGATGTGCTCATCCTCTCCCTGTACAGGATATGAGCTGTGAAATCGGTCAACTATCGTATAGTCGTTGGTTTGTCTCTCTCTGTTCTCCTCCCTGTTCTTTCCTTATCTTATCCCCTCCCAGTCCTGTGTATAAGAGACCTTCTTCCTCCTTCCCACCTCGCACTCGCACTCCCATTTTACTGTGTTTTGTGCCTCGGAGCTCCGATCCCTTTTTTTATTGTTTGTTCATTAAATTACTTATTATCCCAGTATTCCTGCATCGGCATCTTCGCTCTTTTCCACAACAATTTGGCGTCACGAACAGGATTGCTGGAGACCCGTCAGTGGAACTCTGGGACGTTGAGGGCCCGGGACCAGGAACGGAGGAAACTCCTCGTTCCCCCTCTACCTCGAACCAAGCATTCAGAGATGAGAGGATCGGCGTCTAAGAGTGGATCTGATCGGCTTCACGTCTATCCAAGCGAACCTGGAAGGGAAGTGCTGATTCAGAGATCGGGTGAGAAGTAATTGTTCTTGTCTCAGACATATCAGTGACCAGTGGGTTGTTTTCCTTGTCGTCTACGAACGGTCCCGGGGCAGGACGGAGCGCATACGTTAACCGTGCCTGTCAGGTCGGTGTTGATTCTGAATCAACACTGAAATTCCCGCTCCACAAGTGAGCCGGAAGCTTCTGGTAGGTAAACTACCAGAGGGGTGAGTTTTTTCTCCACCTTTTTGCTCCAGAGTAAGAAAAAGGGGTGCACGGGGACGCCTGTGTATTTTCTGACTTGGAATTTTGTGAAAACTTAGTGAAAAGTCAGAGTAATAAGTCTAGCTAGACAGTGCTGGGGAAGAACCAGAGCAAAGTGGCTGCTGCTGTTCCCCAGGGGGGACCAATTGTGGACGACATGAGGAAAAAATATGGTCCAGATTGTCTTGACATGTTGGGAATTTGGGTTGAAAAGTATGATTTCCCAGCAGGGGGATCACTGAGTTTGGAGGAATTGAGAAACCTCCGGGATAAATTGAAGATAGCAGAGGGAAAGGTTACAAAAAAGAAAAACCCAAACAGGTGGGAGATTCAAATCATCAAAGATCATGAAAGGTGTTTTTCATTCTGGAAACCTGAAGCAGAGGTCAGGGACAGGAAACAAGTAAAGAAAACAAAAACAAACGTGTGAACAGCGCTGGGCGCTGGAGCACAGGGGTGACAGAGATAACGGCAGAGGGTGCACACACTCACACACACTCCCCAGAGGAGGGAGAAAAGGAGCCGCTCACACACGAGCATTCAAATGCACCAAATCGTCTGTATCCTTCTCTTACAGGCCCGAGGGACCCTCTCCTGGACATGCCTGTCTTCCCTCCTCCCGCCTGCCCTCATCCAACGCTACCACCGTACAACTCTGCGCACTCCAGCACCGACGCCGCAGCGTCGCCACGTTCATCAGGACTGCCGTCAACCAAACGGCCAGCCTCATCACTGCTTTCAGACAAGGGCTGCTCCCCCAGATCGCCAAAGCAGTTAACAGAAGCTGCTGCGTGGGGATTGAAGATGCCCGGCTGACAGAGGTCCGACGTCATGCAGTGCACGCTGAGAGGCTTCTGCAGGAGGCCAGCGATGCAGAGGACAAGAAGATAAAGCGTGCCTCCCTCACCATGATGAAGCACCTCAGTGACACGGCGAGACGGCCCTACAGGAACAACGACAACCGACGAAGGGCGACTAGCGGAGACAGAGGCGAAAAGGGGGCGTGCCACATCTGCGGCCGAATGGGTCACTGGGCCAGAGAATGCCCTGACAAAGGAAGAACCATGCCCACCGCAGCCAAGAGAGTGATCGCGAGGACCGGAAAAGAGGATCCAGAGGGGACCAGGACGTGTTTATGTAGCATAATTGTGGCAAAGCACTGTTCCTGCTTTTGTTGTGGTTTGTGGCGTGTGTGAGAGTGATCAGTGAGCAGGGTGCAGTTACCCACTTCTACCAGTGGAGGTCGTGTTCGCCCCGGGGAATAACGCTAGAGAGGTCTCAAGTGGCTCATGAGACCTATGTGGAGCGAACCGTCGTAGCGGACGTTAACGTGTGTGTTATCTGTTGTGCTTCCACAGGTGAGAAGGGGAAATGGTTGAAAATAAGAGCAAATGTATGTGTGGCTGTTTCGTAATTGAAGTCTGAGATCGAGGGTATGTGAGTTAAATTTACGTTTTGAATGTATCGTCTCTGAGTGATGTGGGAAATGTGGGAAACGACATGATTAATAAGTTCAAGTCGAAGTCGGGTATGGATCTGTGTTTTGAAATGTAAAAAGTAGATAACGCTCGAGAGGAAGTCTCTCAAGTGGCTCGTGAGACCTATGCGGAGCGAACCGTAGTAGCGGACGTTAACATGTGTGTTGTCTGTTGTGCTTCCACAGAAAACCAAAATAAAAGCTTCTAAAGAAACAAAGAAAAACAAAAATAAATGTGTCTTCGCAACATTACCATGCTACATTTACGTTTGACTATCTGCTTTAATATAAAACCACAACAAATGTGTTTTATAATTGTCTTTATATAATCTACAAACGTATTTGTATGATCCAGGGAAAATTCCATGTTTGTTTGCGAAACTCATTGGAAGAATGAAGAAAATCTGTTCGATTGTTATTGTCATGAACATGAATCACAAAACATATATATATATTTTTTTTTCCATGTGTCACTTTAACAGAGACAACACCATCTGTAATTACTATGTTTGGTTGCATTTCCCTGGCAGGCAAAGATAGATGGAAGAGACATCCTTCTGGGTAGAAGATGGGACTGGCTTGTCTGTGGATGGTGGAGGCTCGCTGGGCTCATCAATCCGTCCATCCATTCACCTTGTTCGTCTCATCCTGACTGCAGCACGCCACTGTGGAGGCTTGACATAACACACATTAGATTAATAACAGAAAAGCAAAATGTGACTTATGGTGTATTATTTAGTGTGCTTCAGTTGTAATTCTCATAATAATGACTGTTTTGCTGGCTTCACACAATATATATAATTGGCCTGTCTTAGTTAAAAGCCCACTCACCACGACAAGGTGAAGGCCAAGAGTGGGAACACAAACACAGACCAGAAACGAACAGGACAAATCCAGACAAGACTACAAAAAACACAAACACAAATATCAATCACTTTGACCACTATCTTTTTTCACAAAAACTTTTATTTCTTTACAAATTGAACCTTAGATTGTGTCACAACAAACTAAATAAACCCTTGAAACAGCCAACAAAACATGAAACAACAACACTTCATCAATATTATAATGAGTATCCTCATTGTATGTCCTTGTATGGTTCAATGCTGACACAATAAAATAAAAATGAAAAATAAAGACAATGTCTCTTTTTTGGCACGACTGATTGTAGTAGACTATAGCTCTTATACTTAGCCTGACAGTTTGTGCAATGAATTATATTATATCCTAAAACAAGACTAAATAGCCCATAGTTTAAAAATATGTTCAATAGTAAGTGTTCAGTGGGTCAGATGTCAAATGTGATCTATTTAAAATGTAGAATAGATGAGCTAAATAACACATATAATACACATTGATGGGAATTGAACCATCGCCTCAGTCTTGCAAGTCCAAGATTGTCATAATGTACCACAAACCCAAATCACACTCCCTTTTTTCATCTAAGCTGTTTGAGTAGCGTTAGCACACCGTGATTCCTCATCAACTACAGGCCTACACTTCAAATAATTATGAGAAAAATCCAACGTAAAGAGAGCACTTCCATTAGGAAATAGTCAACATGAAATTTCGTCTTCTACTGACACCTGCTGGTCAAATTGAATAGTTGCAAATATTGTGAACAAGTTGTCATCTAATTCTAATCCTAAACAATATGGCCATTCCAAGTCAAGTATTAAGACAATTAATCAGGTTTGTACTGCTTGATTGAACACATTCATCCCGTTCCAGTGCACTAAAACCCACTTCCCTTCAGGACCGTGTCAGCGAAGCCAAAACTTCCTTGAGTGACGCTGTTTCCCAGCATGCAATGCGAGCTAGCGATTCACAATACTATTTCATCACAAACATGGATGTAAAAAATAAAAAGGGAAAAGGGGAAAAATGAAACTTCAGGAACACCAACCATTGCAATACAAGCAGAACTGGGCCGAAGTTTTATATTATGTACACCATAATACAGCCTTCTGGTGGACAAGCCATACTATTTAATCCGTGTCCTCCTATGGCACTTCCGTGGGTGGAAGCTCATCGTAGAGGTCACGTGCTGGTTGTGCGTCACTCCAGCGATCACCTCGGGGAAGGTCTGAGACAAGGTCGTTGCCCTTGCAGGTTATCTGATTCAGGTGAATATATGGAAAATATGGGTCAATGTGGTCAGTCTTAACAAGAGAAGCTGACGGGCGAAAATAATGTGCTACAAGTGAATGTCACACTTCCTTTTTGTTTTGTATGTGGTCAGTCTTAACAAGAGAAGCTGACTGGCGAAAATAATGCACTACAAGTGGATGTCACACTTTCTTTTTGTTTTGTATGAGCATTTAAAAACAACAACAACATAATAATATGGATTTTGACCATGTATGTTTTGGAGTTCATTGAAAGAGGTTTATTTATATATTTATATATATATATATATATATATATATATATATACATATATATATATATGTATATATATATATATATATATATATATATATATATATATAAAAAATATATATATATATATATATACATATACATATACATACATATACATATACATATATATATATATACATATATATACATATATATATACATACATATACATATATATATATATACATACACACACATATATATATATATATATATATGTATGTATATATATATATATATATATATATATATATATATATACATATATATATATATATATGTATATATATATATATATATATATATATATATATATATATATATATATATATATATATATACATATATATATATATATATACATATATATGTGCGTGTGTGGAAGCGCCGATGTTAATCAATCAGTGTGTTTACATGCAGAGCTTAATCGGACTAAGCAATAATTCTGTTTTCTCGTCCAATCGGAGTTCTCAGCTTGGTCCCCGTATCCATGCAGCTGAGAAATTCAAATTATTGACGGGAACGTGTCCTCCTCACAACACTAGGGGGTGGAGTGAGTCTTTTCAGCCGGTCAGCTGCTTTCGGTTGACATATTAAATCTATTATGATATGGAACGATAGTTCATAATGTACGTGTTACTTGCTTTGCAGATAAGGTGTACCCTATTTCTTGTGCTCCTGGTTATTTTAAAAGGCAGACAAGAACGTTGTTTGCTGTTGGAGGGCTACAACAACACTTCGATGCTACGCTTTGTGCCGTCGCTACGGACCCCAAACTCTCGTTCTTGTTGGATTCGGGTGTGTGTCTGTATTCGATTATCATGATGTTGTTTTTTTTAAATGCTCATACAAAAAAAAAAATAAAGTGTGACATTCACTTGTAGTACATTATTTTTGCCAGCAAGCTTCTCTTGTTACAACTGACCATCGACCCATATTTTCCATATACTCAACTGAATCAGATACCCTGCAGATCCCCTGCAAGGGCCTCGAGGTGATCGGTGGAGTGACGCGCAACCAGCACGTGACCTCTACGATGAGCTTCCACCCACGGAAGTGCCATAGGAGGACACGGATTAAATAGTATGGCTTGTCCACCAGAAGGCTGTATTATGGTGTACATAATATAAAACTTCTGCCCAGTTCTGCTTGTATTGCAATGGATGGTGTTCCTGAAGTTTCATTTTTCGTCCCTTTTTATTTTTTACATCCATGTTTGTGATGGAATAGTATTGTGAATCGCTAGCTCGCATTGCATGCTGGGAAACAGCGTCACTCAAGGAAGTTTTGGCTTCGCTGACACGGTCCTGAAGGGAAGTGGGTTTTAGTGCACTGGAACGGGATGAATGTGTTCAATCAAGCAGTACAAACCTGATTAATTGTCTTAATACTTCACTTCGAATGGCCATGTTGTTTAGGATTAGAATTAGATGACAACTTGTTCACAATATTTGCAACTATTCAATTTGACCAGCAGGTGTCAGTAGAAGACGAAATTTCATGTTGACTATTTCCTAATGGAAGTGCTCTCTTTACGTTGGATTTTTCTCATAATTATTTGAAGTGTAGGCCTGTATCTGCACACAATTTGGAATTCGTCCCAGCGCCCTGAGCTGTAAATTTGGACGGTGTAAAATGAAAATGGCCATCTGCAGCAGAATGAAAGTGAGATTGCATTGTCCAGGTAGGAGGACAGCAGTCAGTCATGTTTCACCTCCAGTCAACACGCAGTGGTTCACATGAAGGTCCAAGAGGCCTACAGACCTACACTGAGTCTGGACGTGGCAGTACAGTTGGATCATTGTCTTTGTTGTGTTGTTTGGTCATTGTGATCCAATGTAATGTGAGAGAAGGACGAGTGCAGTTATATTGGAGTGAGTTATTTAGAGTGTAATAGAAGTTATAATGCAGAGTCTGTTTTTATGAAATGTTCTATCACCTGGCATCCATCCATCCATCCATCCATCCATCCATCTTCTACTGCCGTATCCGGAGTCAGGTCTCGGGGTCAGCAGCCTCAGCAGAGACCCCCAGACTTCCCTGGACCCAGTCACCTCCTCCAGCTCCTCCAGTGAGACCCCAAGGCTTCCCAGTCCAGCCCAGAGACCTGGTCAGCACCACTGTGACTCCCTGAGTCCCTGCTGCTCAGGTGAGGCTTCAAAGATCTGGCTGCACCTGATTGGACGGTCGTGGAGGATCTCCTTGGTCTTCTTGGTCTCCAGCTGTTTGACCTCATGCTCTCTGTTGACCTCCTCACTCAGTCCCTCAGTGATGTAGAGCTCAGTGTAGATGCTGTTGAGGAGAGTTTGACTTCCTGCTTCTTCACCTTCAGTCACACATTCACATCTCCTCTCCAGACTGATCTTCCGCTGCTGTAGAAGCTCCTGCAGACCACCAACCTCTGGAGCTGAGAGAAGGTTGGAGAAGAAAACATCAGTGTGACAGTGTGAGCATCATTTTCTGTCCACGACTTGAAGCTGAAAGCATCCAAACTCCATTTTTCAGCTGATGTGGTGAAGCTGCTGTTGTCTGACTGTTTGCTCTAAAT
>NW_027466073.1:5740000-5965000 GCF_046127955.1 Nelusetta ayraudi
CTATTTTAGACTGTTGTGGCAGTGGGTCATTTATCTTAGTTTTATTACTTTAACTAGTACAGTGTGTAAAGTAATGCCAAAAACTCTTAAAAATGACAGTTTTGTAATTGGGTAAAAGCTTTAAAGGGACACTGCAACCATAATGTTTAATTTAAAAACAAATGAATTTTTAATTTTCCTATATTACTGCAACATCACTGTAATAATAAAATAGGAAAATGCGCTTCTGATCTGTTTTGCTTGATGATCTAATGAGCTTTGTCTCTGCAGAAGCAATTCTAAAATATGTTGGCGCTCCAGACATTGAGCCAGAGGGATCTCCCGAAAATCCTGACCAGGAAGCTCCAGGACCAACACGTTCCTCAGAACCTCCTTCTGTCCAGGTGAATAATGTGTGTTATTCTTAGTAGCTAAGCTGATAAGTGTGGGACAAAACTAAGGCAATTAAGCATTATTTTGATTGTTGGTTTGCTTTTTAGTGTTGCACTTGTTGGTTTGTTGGATTTTCTTATTTAAAGTAAGCATTGTTTTTATGAATACTCAATCTGTTGTATTTATTGACATATAGCGGATTCTTTTCCTAGTATTATAGTGTTTGTTTGTTTTTAAATCAGTTTAACTTGCCTGAGTTGCTCAACTGAAGATGTTTAATTTTACCTGTAGCCTGTTTTGCTCACGAGGTGTAATAGATTGTGGAATCTTAGTAGACCTTAGTAGACTCACGCTGCTGAGAGTGGCAGCAATCAGCTCCGATGACCGTGGTGCTTGTAAATAAGGCAAATGCGCCATCTAGTGGGATGCAGCATGTTTATTCGTGTTGGAGCAATGACAAGTACGACTAACAAAACAAAAGATGCACAGGGTAAAAAAAAATAATCATAAACTCAAGCCCAACAAAGATAACAGATGGGCATAACTGTAACATCTCATAGTAATGATTACTAGTACTACCAAAATTTCTATATTTTACTTTTCAACTCCAACTATTCATCCCCTTTTTTCAGCAGCCATTAAGACAAAAGGATGACACTTATGCATTGCATCAAACTGTGATGCACAAAATCAATTAAATTAAATCAAAACAACAAATAAAGTGTGCATTAAACAGGGGGCAGTGCAATACAGTACAGGACTCAAATGATATAGTGCAGTTAGGCAGTATAGCCTATAACAGCTGTTCAGCATCCATAGTAATCCACAGTCAGTGCCATAATCATCCAGTCAGTGTCATATTCATCCATAGTCAGTATAATATATATGATATTGCGCAGACCCTCGTCCTCCACCACATTAATTGGCCTGCAAGCCGTAGCCACACCCATTTAGCCACCGCTGTTGAAAGTTGGCGTGTGGTGGACGCGGCCAGTGGTCTCCGTGCCACACCATCCAACGTAGTTTGCTTTACCTCAGAAGGGGGCGGAGGGCTCTCCGCGTCAGCTGTATGCTTCGCAGACAAGTGAAACGTAAGACTGCTCGTACTCCGGTGGAAACTAAATACAGCTTTACAGTAAATGCATATCACTTTTGTCCTGTCAAGACTGCCATCTGGCAGGGTTTTGAAGTGGAACTTTCCATTTACAATTGACGCCTTATCCATGTTAGTCCTTCCTAGTGCTCATCTACGCTCAGTGTCTTTTTCTTTTTTTTGTTGTGCTTACAAGCCGGCTGCAAGCGTGTGACTGTGTGCTGTGAGTCAATTCATTTCCTGTTTCCACAATCTACGGAGCGGCCAAAGGTTCAAAAAGCACCGTGTGCATTAATCGCGCGATGAAAAAAATTGTCGGCGATAAAGCGGCGTTGACACCCTTACTTTTTATATGAAGAAACCGATCAAATTTTTCCAACCAATTGTTCGCCACTTCTTTGAACTTGTGGATGAATGCTGTGCATCCCACATGGAACGCCAACCTTCCTCTGATATTTTCATGCTTAGTTTTTTCTGCCATTTGGCTTTGATGTATCCTGCGTTTGTTGCTGTTCTGTTTCTGAAGGCCCTGATAGATTTTAGAAATGATTTTTCTCTTCATCTTTTTACAGGCTGCGATCAGAATATCTATCACTATATTGCCCTCTCCAGATGATGTTGGTTTGATTCTTTTATCATAGTAATCTCTTAATTGCATGTATCGAAAGAAATCTTTGTTTCCTCGTCCAAATTCCTTTTTCAACTCTCCAAAACTTTTTAAAACCCCCTTGTGAGCGAGTGTGCATACTGCAGTTATACTCCTATCCCACCATCGTCTGTATTCAATGTCTGTGGTTCCTGGTTCAAATCTGGGATCAAGAGAAGGCCACATTAGTAGTTTGATGTAGGGCTGCACAATTAATCAAATTTTAATCACGATCACGATATTGGCGGCCACGATTAAATTAAGGTGATCGTCGGCGATATGAACATTTAAAAAGCTGGCTACCGTACATGTCAAATCAAGCACATTCAGTCATCCAACCACCAGGGGGCGAATGCAAGGTTAAGACTTCATTCAGCTGCCGAAATAGCAAGCGAGCAAATCCTGCAGCAGCAGCAGGAAGTGCCGCAGCATAAGCGGCAGCCTCAAATGATTCAAGAGGCCAGGCAAGGATGACCCTCCCTCTTCCTTTTGCAGCTGGAGTGTCTTATATCTGATCCTCGGTCTCTTTCCGGCCCAAATAAATCTAGATATGAGTTTGTCCCAGTGTCTGAATTGTGATTCTGGAATCATATGTGGGATGGATTAGAAAAGGTACAGCAGTCTCGGTAGTACATTCATTTTTATCACTTCAATTCGTGTTTCAAAATCCATATTAAAGGCTGAACATCTTCCCAAATCTGTCTTAATATTATTGATAATAGCATTCTAATTGATTTCAAACCTTTTCAAAAGATCTTTTGCCAATAGCACACCCAAATATTTGATAACCTTGGAATTCCATTTGATTTTATATTTTCCTCTAATTTCTCGGCCTGGATGATAATTCAGCGTGAGAATTTGAGTGTTTGCTATGTTTAACTTGTTGCCTGTGTATTTACCATAGGTTTCTATTATCAACATCAAATGAGGTAAGGTTCTGTCCGGGTCTTGGAGAACCAAAATAATATAATCAGCAAAAAGCCCTGTTAGATGTCCCTGCTCTCCTATATGTATTCCTTTTAGATTGTTACTTTGTCTGATCATTTGTGCCAGCGGCTCAATGAACATAGCAAACAATGTAGCGCTAAGGCAACATCCTTGACGAGTACCATTAATCTTTATCCTTGCCGTAGGTTCTTGGTAGAGACCTTGAATACACTGTATTAACTTTTCTTGGAACCCCAGTTTCCCAAGAACTTGATACAGAAATCTCCAATTCACACAGCCAAGGCTCACCAGTAACAGCTCGCAGGCCCTGCTTTTGGATCTGATCTATTATGTATAGGACCCGTCTAATGTCTTCTTGAGTCTGCCTACCTGTTAAAAAAGCTGACTGATTGGAAGTCCATCTCGTCCCCTTAAATTTCAAAGCGTAACGAACCTGTGTAGCCCGAGGAATTTTATTATAGTTTATTTCCTAGGGTGCAACTCCCCAGGTGGCATTGTCAGGCAACCCCCCCTCTTCCCATTTTCCTTTATACCCACCATCAGAATTGTCTCCACCTCCGCCAGACCCTCCCCCTTGCCGTAGGTTCTTGGTAGAGACCTTGAATACACTGTATTAACTTTTCTTGGAACCCTAGTTTCCCAAGAACTTGATACAGAAATCTCCAATTCACACAGTCAAGGCTCACCAGTAACAACTTTTGGAGCTGATCTATTATGTATAGGACAGTCCTAGGGCTGGACGATATAGAAAAAAATCATATCGATATAAAAAAAAGTCATATTGATCGATATCGATAATTATCAAAAAAATGTAAAACATATTTTAATTGCAGCGCTGGATGTTTTATACTATTACTTCATGACAGACTTTTAATAAAGAACACACGAGCACTGAATTCAAATTCAAACTTTTATTCAACCACCTTTTTTAAACACAACTGAATAGTTTTTTTTATTATTGTTATTCTTATTCTTATTATTATTATTATTATTATTATTATTATTATTATTATTATTATTATTATTATTATTTATTTATTTAAAAAAAAAAATAGGCTGAGATAGGGCTCGAACGTGCGACTCGACCAGAGGTCTGAAGTTGTGGCGGTTAACAGCTCGTTTTGCACTGATTCCCTGCACTCGTTGTACAGACGAGGAAGAGCTGTGTTTGAAAAATACTTGCAGTCTGGAACTTCATATCGCGGGTCAAGAGTGGCGAGAAGCTGTTTGAAGCCAAGCTTTTCAACGGTGGTTATTGGCAGCATATCCCTCGCTATGAAGCATGTTACTACATGGGTGATGTCCTTATGGCGCTTGGACGCTTTGTCGTATTTACTGCAAGAAGTCCAGTTTGGTCTGCTTTACTTGCTTGGTGCTGGCGCTGGCAGCGGATTCCTCCTCCGACGTGGAGCCGCTGGGTCTGCGTTTGCGATTGGTTGGAGGAAGAAATGACCGTAATATTAAGCTACATGATTGGCTATGATGAAAAAGGAAGTGAAACTTTTTCTATCAAACTTTTTATCCACCCCTTTTTTCCCTATCGCAGCACACGTCTATCCATCGATATATATCGTTATCGAATTATCGTCCTGCCCTAGACGGTCCCGTCTAATGTTATCTTATCTTATGTTATCAGGTTTGTTATAAAACCTGACTGATCCTCATCTATCAAGTCCGGCATTAAACTTTCAAGTCTTTTTGAGATGATTGAAGTAAAGATCTTCTAGTCAACATTTAAGATTGAAATGGGCCTATACGATTCACAAAGTTCCTTATTTTTCCTTTCTTTTGGAATAACTGGAATGACAGCCTCTTTCCATGAGGGAGGCCGTTTGCCCTCTGTCAGAGTCAGATTAAAAGAATTTAGGAGTATCGGGGTTAATTCTTCTCCAAATGTTTTATACCACTCACTAGGAAACCCATCACTACCTGGCGCTTTGGTTGATTTTAAGCCTGCTAATGGCAGCATCTATTTCTTTTTTGGTTATACTGGAAATGAGTTTTCTATTTTGCTCATCTCCAATGGCTGGTAGGTCCAATGAGTCAAGGAATTCTTTCATCTCACAATCTTCTTCAGCCGTGGGTTGGGTATATAGATTTTCATAGTAATCTTTAAAAACCCTCTCTATTTCTTCAGGTTCAAGTAGTAGCTGTTTCATTAATGGGTCTCTAATTTTACATATTGCATGAGAAGCTTGCTGGGCCTTTATTCCTCTTGCTTAATATTTGGTTGATTTACAGCCTGATTCATAGTGGGTCTGTTTAATGAATTTCAACTTTTTCTCAGCATCTAGCCTCAAGACATCGTCTATTTCCCTTCTGACACCGATTATTTGTTGTGACACTGTATCGTCCTTATTGCTTTTGTGTTGCTGTTCCAGAGTTGTTCATTGGTTTACCAGCTTCTTGTAACCTTCTTCTTTATGTGGCAGGTGGGTTTGCCCCCACCTTCGCGTCATCAATCACACCTGCGCCGGAGTGCAATTTTTGCGTCCCTCAGTGCGTTTACATGGTACTAGAGAAATTTGAATTATTGCCTTAGTCCAATTATGATCGGAGTTTGAGAACTCCGATTGGAATCGGAGAACTCCGATTGAGACACCCAGATAATGCGATTGGAATTCTAATTTCTCGGCCATGTATACGCCTTAGTCGGACGATTAACTGGACAACGCAAGTGCGCACGCGCCACCACACAACTACGTCGTCTAACAAAACAGACGGCGTGAAACAACCAGCAAACGCGAATAAGAATGTTGACATTTGGAGAGAGGATGAGACCGGGGCGATGCTTTCTCTTCTAAAAGAGATGGACATATTAAAATAACACACAACAGAGACCTTTTTTAAAAGGGTAGCGCAGCAAATGCAGGGCTCCGGCTTTGCGCAGCCCTGAACAAATACGTATTCCTTCGTATTTATATTTCTACCTTTTCGTTCACATTTTTTGTAAGTTGCTGAGAGAGATGTGTTTCCTGTAGATCAGGCATGGCCAAACTACGGCGTGTCTCTGTCCGGCCCGCGTGAAGGCAGTCAAAAATCTAACCTAACTTAGAAATGACACTTGAACCTGCAATGAGTATTTTAGTCGTTCTAAATGAGTCCAACGTTAGAAAAAAAGGAGCGACCCGGACTACCCACAGTCTCTTTTCTATTAACATGGGAATTCAATTTTAATAATTTGTCAACTAAAAACACCGGTCATACTAGAACATCCCTACCAGCTTTCTTCCCTGTATTCTCTGAATTTAATCAAAGAATCTTTGAAACTCTTGTAGCTTTTCTCTGGCTCGTGTCGCTGCTGATGCGTAGCCCCTCCAGGATCTCTCCTTGCACTGCCACTCCGTCGTAGTGCGGGGCACCGAGTGCCGCAGGCCCCTCCGCACCCGTCGCCACCGCCGTCTTCTCCGCCAGGCCGCGTCTCGCCAATTCCTCCTTTACCTCCTCTGCGCTGTTGTACGTTCGAGTTCCCGTATCCCAGTGGGTCCTCATCTTGGTGAATGGCGTCTGGAACCGGATGCCCTTCTCCTTCAGGATTCTTTTAGCAGTGTTGTACTCCTTTCTCTTTTGGACCATCTCTGTCGCGTAATCGTGATAGAATGACGGTACTTTATTCCCCAGTTCTATTTTCTTTGTCCATAGCTCTCTCAGGACCCTCTCTTTGGTAGTAAATGCTCTCTGAATTGGAAATTAAAATGTGCTGGCAGGTGCAGTTCGCTTTTCAGCAGGTCTTCCACAAACTTCTCCTCGGCCTGGACTCCAGGTCAGTTAACTTGTCCTGAAGAGCTTTTTGTTCTCTCAGTGATATGACCAGAGCATCATTAGCTTCCTGTGCCCAACGTTCTAGTTTTTCAATCCGCGACTCAGCCTGGTTGATCTTGCCGGTCTGGAGCTCCTGTTCGGTGATGACTTTCGCAAGTTGTTGATTTATTTCGTCTTTGAAGTCGTCCAAGTCTTTTTCCACGTCGTTCCTCAGTGTTTCTCCAAACATGCGAAGGACTTCTTTTGATTCCATTTTTAAATCCCGTATCTCCTTGCTAATAATTTTTATGTCCAAGCCCTTTTCCGCGTCGTTAGTCACGAGGAGTTCATTTCGCCATCTCCCTCTGTTTCAGAGCAAGCTGGTAGTTCGGCCATATTGTCTGTTACTGTGTTTCTCTTTTGGTTGAATCAAGTTTTCCTTCCCATTCCAACGTTCCCCTGATCACTTTGTAGTTAATATGATATCTGACAATAGTTATTCAAGTTTTCGGGGACTTTTTACCCTAGACGGTCGAGAGCCCTGGTGTCGCGCAGTCTACCGCTTTATGGCCAAACCAGAAGTCCCTTCCCTCTAGCCTTTTCAAGGGGGAGGTGGCTAGACTTGGCTCTTGTGGGACGAGAAGCAGAAGGCCTGTCCAATCGGGGGGGAAGATGAGATGACATTTTTGTGGGTCAACACAAACTCATCTGCGAGGACAGCCGCCTTGGACAATGACGACACTTTCTGTTCATTCAAGAACATTACCACCTTCTCTGGCAAAGAGTCTTTAAAATCTTCTAAAAGAACGAGCTCACGGAGTGACTCAAAGTCATTTTTGACATCATTAGCTGCACACCATTTATCAAAGAGGTTGCTTTTCTCCCATGCAAACTCCACAAAGGTTTGACCACTAGATTTTCTATGGTTCCTAAATTTTTGCCGGTAGGGCACAGGAACAAGCTCATAAGCAGGAAAAATTGCTTCCTTTACAACATCATATTGCAGGCTGTCTTCTAAGAAAAGAGCAGACACCAACTCCTGTGCTTTTCCCACCCGCTTGCATTGGAGAAGGACAGGCCACATGTCTCTTGGCCAGTTGAGTGGCGAAGCTATTCGCTCCAAGGCACTGAAGTATGAATCAACTTCTGCCTCACGAAATGCTGGCACCAGAAAAATGTTTTTACTGGGGCTGGGCAACGATTAAAAATTTTAATCGCAATTAATCGCATGATTTACCTGATCAATCACGATTAATCACGTCGTATACGCAAAAGCCAATAATGAATTTAAAAGTTTAAAAAGTCTTTCATACACTTTAATTTAAATGTTCTGCCATATAAACAAAAGCACCATAACATTTATCGTGCAAACACTTAACATCAGCACTTTACACAGAAACATTTTTAATGTAAATCTAAAGTTAAAAAAAATGCAAATACAAAATTAAAGCCTATTGCCAATGCCAGGGCATTACTGTTATCCTGTTCCTTATGAAAAATAAAATCCTGAGCCACAATAATAACAGGCAATTTCTGAGGTAACAGCAGAAACATTTTTCTTTTATCAGGGAGCAGCATAACCAGTCTGTGTTCCCTTGCAAATGTCCCAGTTAGAAAGGGTGAGGCACAAAAACGTTCACTTTTGGGTTTTTCTTCACAGGGGACTAGAATGTAAAGTCCACATTTATACTGGAGTTCCTTTGGAGAATCTCACTCAACTCAGTGCAGTTTGTCAGTTCCTGGAACTTGACGGCCAGTTATTTTAAATGTACTGCCATTTGAATTAAAGTGCCATAACATATACTGTGCAAACACACTTTTAACATCAGCATTTTTGAACAATTAGCAGCTAAGAAAAAAAAATAGTGTAAATTTAAACTCAACTTAAACAATGTTATCAAAGCAATACAAAATTAAAGCTGTAAGCAGCGTTTGCGGGACTGAGCCCACCTGGCCACTGCCTGCCGTGACGTCCGCCACCTGGCCACGAGCCCCCGACACCTGCCGACGCTTCCCAACGCCTGGCGATTCCGCCCGAAACCCGCCGATGCCCCATTACTGACGCCGACGCCTGCTGATGACACATCAAGCACTGACTTGACATTACTGACTTGACATTTAGAAACATTTGATTTCTAAATGTGATTGATTACTGTATCATTTTGGAGATAATAAGCCTTAAAGTTGGCTTTTTGTTTTGTTTTGCGACAGCTCCAATATTCCATTTTTACTGTACAATAACATCAAATTGCTCCATAAGCTCTGTCAATGGTTGGTACAGTTGACCTCAGGACAACCTTGAATATATCTTCTCTTAATATTCTTGAATATTCTCACTTAATGTACCAGCTCCTTCCTGTAGATATGATATGTACAGTTAGTTATGCTTTGTTCGACGCAAGTGTTATATTATATATTTACCGGTACTTCTTGTTAATTTGAAATAAATACTAACAAACATAATGTCAAAACAAAAACTGAACAAGTCAAACAGGAGCAGATCATAAAACAAGGAGGCTTTGTACTAAAATATGAATAAAATATAAACAGGGAGTTGTCTAATGTCGTCAAGGAAGCCAACATTACGTTACCTGTTGATCAGCATGTTGACTGAGAAAATCCTCAGGCTCCTGCTGCGACATTTCATTTGGGGCGACGGTTGTGACTTCACTGCTGGTCCCGTGAGAAACTCAAATCGGTTCTTCACGTTTGTGTTGCGTGGCATGGGTTAGGACATTGAGAGGCATTATAGTGTGGTTGTGTGCACCAAATCGGACTCGGCTTCTAGCTCGATAGCCGTGCATAATTTATGCAAACGCAATGCTCTGTTTATGTGAACTCACGGAGTCCGACTCCTTGCACGTGCTCATCTCGACTCGATGGATTTATGAGCTTGATGACAAGTGTCACAAGTGTGTATTTTGTATTGGATTGATGTACTGCAATTCTAGTCATGTGAACAAGCAATTATCATTCCTAGTTATATGTGGCATGACGAAATACTATACTACCAAGTTTGTATTGCAGTATCTTCAGTTTATGGGGTAGAGGGTGCTCAAATTGGATTGATTGAAGATGTAGTTTAGGTACAATTTGCTTGTTTTTATCAAAAGTTGATTGCAGTTCAAGGTGGCACAATCCTATCAGATGTTGTCATTTTGTCACAAAGAACACTGGTATTTGATGATTATTACCATAAGTACCACCATGTTGCAGGCATTGTGGTTACAAGTTTCACTCCAATTTTGATTGTTGTCTGTATGACTAGCAATCCGTTGAGCTGTCTAAGGTTATCATTCAGATAAGGTGTCACAACTTTTAATTGCATGTGAACTTTGGGATCCATGGCAGATGGGCATTGTAAAAAAACTTGAGTCGGAAGGCCAGCTTGTCCTAATTGTGACCTTAATATGATGATTTTTTTCCCCTGCCAGATTGAGGAGAAATTAAATGGACATCCAAACTGGGGCCAATAATGGATGAGCTGGATGATGTCACAGTATCAATTTTAAATGGTATTTCATGTGTAGGTATGAAAAAATTTCCATTACTGTGATTTGTCCGCTAAGTAATTAAAATAACTGTATGCTGACACTGATTTCAAAAAGAAGTATTTTACAAATTTGAGACAAAATGTCTAAACTGAATTGCATTTACAATTAATTCTGATAACAGAAATTGGCACAAAACAAACTTGGTTTGACTTGTCAAGTTGAATTAAATTCATCAGTTAAAAAATGTAGGTTTGTTAATGATTGGACTGTCTTTATAGCTGCCAACATCGATGAAGTCTTGCTCCACACCCTCAGTCGTGATGATTTGAGAGACCTTTTTCCTGGACCAGAACACTTTCTCAGGAGGAAACGGATTTGGGCCCTTATTAGTGTAGATGTGATTGGTTACCTACTTTGCTCTGAAAACATCTGGCATAACACTTTTTTTTTCTTTTTTCCTAATTGTGTCTATTGTTTCTCTCTTGTTCATAATGTTCTGGATCTGGTTTCCTCTCGGCTGAGAATTCCACCGTACCAGACAAGGCTGCCCCGAATGAAGCCAGGAACTGTGTCTTCACCAGGAGGAACATCTTCAATCTGTCCTCAGACATCCACTCCTTTGGTGAAAAGCAGCCCAAAGAGGACCCTCCAGCTTCCTGCTCCTCCACAATATGTTGTCTATACTAGACATGGGCAAACCCCGGCCCGCTGCGTGTCTCTGTCCGGCCCGCGTGAAGCCAGTCATAACCCCCCAACACCGGACCCCCCAACGAAACTTTGTCGGCACGTAACTTTGCCGAGTTAGTGTAGCGCGATAGCGATAGCGTGCTTCCCCCCCGTCAACGAGGTGTAGGTACAGAATTAGTCTGGGTGCAGAATCGTTCCGGCGGAAGTGACTGCCGATACGGCAACTCCATTGGGACATACCTCTACATCGCGTTCGAACGTGATATATGGATAGATCGCGGTACGTTTATAGAGTTGCCGTATGTGACGTAATTGGCAGTCGCCTCTGTCCAGTGGGTGAATGCCAACAACGTCACATACGGCAACTCTATTAGGACAAACTACATCGGTTGATTAAGGTTATCTTTTTTTTTCTGTCAATCCCTGCCGTATTTACAGTACTTTGTTTGTATTATGTTGTATACACGAAATTCTCTCTCTCTCTCTCTCTCTCTCTCTCTTCACATATATATATATATATATACGTATATATATATATATATATATATATATATGTATATGTATATATATATATGTATATGTATATGTATATGTATATATATATATATGTATATGTATATATATATATATATATGTATATGTATATATATATATATATATATATATATATATATATATATATATATGTATGTATATGTATATATATATATATATATGTATATGTATATATATATATATATATATATATATATGTATATGTATATATATATATATACATATACATATACATACATATATATATATATATATATATATATACATTTACATACATATATATATATATATATATATATATATATACATATACATATATATATATATATATATATATATACATATACATATATATATATATACATATACATATACATATATATATATATATATATATATATATATATATATACATATATATATATATATATGTGAAGAGAGAGAGAGAGAGAGAGAGAGAGAATTTCGTGTATACAACATAATACAAACAAAGTACTGTAAATACGGCAGGGATTGACAGAAAAAAAAAGATAACCTTAATCAACCGATGTAGTTTGATATACATATATATATATATACATATATATATATATATATACATATATATATATATATATATATATATATATATATATATATATATATATATATACATATACATATATATATATATATACATATATATATATATATATATATATATACATATACATATATATATATATATATATACATATATATATATATATATATATACATATTTATATATATATATATATATATATATATATATATATATATATATATATATATATATATATATACATATATACATATATACATATATATACGAATGTATGTATTCAACACACACTATCTATCTATTTATCACCCGCGAAATAGCGTTTTGACCGTGATCTATCCATATATCACGTTCGACCGCGATGTAGAGGTATGTCCTAATGGAGTTGCCGTATCGGGCAGTCACTACGCCCAGAATGATTCTGCACCCGGACTAATTCTGTACCTACCTACAACCCCCCCTTCCGTGGCCCGCCAACTCGATGCAGGTCTGTCATGTGGCCCGTTGCTAAAAAAGTTTGCCCACCCTCTATACAGACAGTGAGTTGGAGCAAACTCGTAAGCACTACTTCCAGATGGCCCGCCCTGCCAGTGAGGGGAAATGTGTCATGTTCAAAGAGCTGAGATGCAGGCTGGTGAGAAACACTGTCACCAGCATGATTTCTATCTTGAGAGCCAGTCAGCAAGGAGAGGGGGTCTGGTACCCTTCTAAGCATGAAGTCACTGCAATGGCTAAAAGACTAGTGGAGTATTATCCCATGCTGAAGGATTAAGACAAAACAATGAAACATGTAAGTGATTATATTATTTTGCGCACTTAGATTTTGAAGCGTGTGGTTATTTTTGGCTGATACTTTTTTTATCTGTGCATGTTCACTTTCCATCTTTATTTGTTCTTTCAATGAGTGAAATTTAATTTACCACAGGCGAGCACTCACAAGAATCTTCACAAGAGATTCACCAGAGAGGGGCCACAAGAAGAAAAGGCATTGCATTGACTTCTCAGCAAGTGACCAAGAAGATCATGATGCAGACTCAATTGGTGGATCAACAATTATTTTGTGTCACACACCAGGGCACAGTTCTGATAATGGCCACACTTCACATAAGTAGAAACATGTCCATTTTAATAATAATGATAATGTATGAAAGCTAGGCAATGTTGTGATAGTTTTGGATATCATGATATATCACAGGCATTTTTACATTTGAATTGTCATTTGATATATTTTGATGCTCCAAACAATTTCATCCATTTGACTGATTTACTGATTTGTTTCCTCCATTTCATCAGCCAAAGATGGTCTGACAGCAGAGGCCAGACATTATCAGACCCTGCAGGAGCTGTACAAGAAACCAAAACCCAACCAAGATGCTGTCTCCCAAATTCTTGACCTGCAGTTTCAAGCAAGAAGATCCTTCATTGATAGTGATGTTCTGAAAGAACAGGACAAGGCCAACAAAGATCCTGGATGCATATCCATGTGTCAAGGATCTTTATCATGTAAGTGATTAACTTGTTTTGGTTTATGATGAAAAGCAAGCATTTTTGCAGATTTTAACACTGACTTGCATTAATAGGCGATGAATGAGCTGCGGCGCATTCTGGATAAGGGCAACAGAAAATTCATTGATGAACTAAAAAAAGAGATGGGAAGACTTCTGCACCAATGTGTAATTTTATGGTGTTTGGAAAAAAAATGAAGTGATGAAGCCACGCATAACGCTGGATGTAGGTGAGTCATTTTGCTGTGTCTCTAATTGACTGTGTAGCTGTTTCCTTGGACATAGGATGGTTTATGTTGCGCTGAATGAATAGATGCAGAATGGTAATACTCTTCATGCTGAAAAAATAAAAAAAAATTTGTGATCAACACAAACCTAATAAGACTCATTTTTAGGAAGACTAACTTTGAACTCAAAGTTGATTTGTTCTATTCCAGTGGAATATTCCATCGCGCTGCTCAGGACACTCCCCACACTCTTTCCTTCACCAAGTCCACCACCGAAGAAGCTGGGACATGCCAGTGAGGCACTGCTTCATGTCATTCAGGTGAAAGTTTGTTCGCATTTTCTCACATTCAACACTTCATAGTTCCATGCATGGATGTGGCGTTTCCTTCTTCTTTTTCTTTAGCCAACAGAAGATCCCACAATGTACTCGTGGAAGAGGTCTTTCTGCACCCCTGTGTTGCTGTTTGATGGGACCCGCTGTCTCATCTGTCTTGGAGCCACTCCCGCCACCACGCTTGCCAAGGAAGACTTGAGTGACGGTCTGCTTCATCTGATGGATTACTACTATGCCCTGCACCTCACATATCCAAGTGTGTGGCAACCCTTCTCTCTGTCATTCAGACAGAAGTGCTACAGGACACTATCCATGAGCGAGACACCACAGCCTCATACAAAAAAGAATGGAAAGGCAGAATGGAAAGATGGAAAGAATGGAAAGATTTTATTGGGGAGTAGAGCTGTGTACTAGGCATAGGTAGCGATACACTCTCCTGGTAGTTGTAACTTGAGGGTGGGTGGGAGTCTGTTGGAACAAACATGTTATCAGTGGTGATAGGAACACAATACTATATGCTGTCCCCATACTGTTCTTTTTTTGTTTGTAACTGAGTGTCAGGGAATCTGAATCAATGTTCAATAATGATGACGGTGAATATTGTAACAACACAACATCACTTGCATTCTAGAAATGATTGCTTGAGATTGTTTTAAGATGCAATGCCTTAGTGACGTTTTTATTACAAGGCAGTGAAGGCACTGTCAGCAATTTAAGTGAATAAATAGTTGTTGACAATATTAATTCTGTTTGCTGAATTATTTTTTTTTGGGGGGGAGTGGGCGTAGGGGGGGTGGATGCTTTGTTTGTTTGTTATTTCTTAGATATATTTTGCAGTGTGTGGACACCGAGGGGAGCTCTAGAATTGGCTCATTCAACCGACCAACGAGCCAATCAGCAGCGGCGTCACAGGCCCTCCTCCTTCTTTGTTCTCTCTCTCACTTTGACTTCGGCACTGGACAGCCAGGTTTGTGGAGGGAAGGTTGGAACAAGGTAAGGACGGGGTACCCCATACATTCATGTACGTAGAGTCATTAAGTCTTAAACTCACCAGGTTTGTATCGCTTATCGATAACCCTAATGCCATACAAGTCTATGAGGGTCAAAGGTTAACTTTGTCCTAGAGACATGGGGCCACTTGCTTTTTCATCAGGAGCCCCCAAGAAGCGCACACGCCAAATTTGGGGCTTCTAGTTCTTGAGGAACCCCGAAACCCTAACCCTAATTTCAGCTAACCCTAGTTTCAGCCTTATCGTTAACCCTAATTCAATGCAAGTCTATGGAGGTCAAAGGTCAAATTTGTCCTAAGGGACATGGGGCCACTTTCAGGTTCATCAGGATCCTCCTGGACACACCCACACCAAATTTGGGGCTTCTAGCCCATGAGGAACCCCAAAACCCTCACTCTAATTCCAGCCTTATCGCTAAACCCTAATGCAGTGCAAGTCTATGAAGGTCAAAGCTCAACTTTGTCCGAGAGACATCAAGTATCTTTTTCATGAATCATTCATAAATGTTTAAGAGTTTGCTTTGTGGAGAATTCACAATAAAAATACATTGACACTGTTAAAGATGGACTCAAGCACTATTATTGAACTATACTGTATTTTTAGAGTGATGTGAAGCTTTTGACAAGCGCTGCGCAAAGGAGGCCCATTTGTTTTTGTTTTTTTGAAGGGGGCCCAAAATTCCTGGCGGCGCCCCTGAGCGGGCATCTCCAGCACTAAGGCAGTGGAGCTGCCGGCCACGAGAGAAGAATTAACCAGTCCATTGAAACCATTTGTTTGGTCTAGTGAGTGGCAACAGTCCTTTCTCAGCTGTAACCCTGTTGTGTCCGCTCCAAATTTTTCCTCATTGGCTAGAAGCCCCAAATCTAGCGTGGGCGCTTCTTGGGGGCTCCTGATGAAAAAGCAAGTGGCCCCATGTCTCTAGGACAAAGTTGAAAATTCACCCCATAGACTTGCATTGAATTAGGGTTAACGATAAGGCTGAAACTAGGGTTAGGGTTAGCTGAAATTAGGGTTAGGGTTTCGGGGTTCCTCAAGGACTAGAAGCCCCAAATTTGGCGTGGGCGCTTCTTGGGGGCTCCTGATGAAAAAGCAAGTGGCCCCATGTCTCTAGGACAAAGTTGAAATTTCACCCCATAGACTTGTATGGCATTAGGGTTAGGGTCCAAGAGTACACCTACACATTTTCTTTTGCTTTTTTGATTTAAGCTCATCGTCTCCAGCTGCAAAGGTACAGAAACCTTTCTGTGTTTTGATGTCGTGTGTGAGAAAACATCACTTTTTTCTGTAAACTTGTGTTATCATTGTCTTTCATTGAAAATGACACAATCTTTCATTTCATTGTTCAGATGCCGAACACCAAGGCATTCCGTCGCTCTCTGGCCATGAAACAACGCCTGGAGCAAAAACGGGGCCAGCAACAAGAAGGTATGGGTCGGCGCTACGTCAAGTATATTATCGTGTTGCTGCACGCATGGGTGTGTAAAATACACATTTTTGTTGTATTTTTTTCTCTTCAGTGACACTGTGCTAACAGATATTTCTTAGAATTGTGTGATTACATAATTGATTATGTGACACTTCTTCCAGGTTTAACATTTGTGTATATGGCCGATCACCTCCCCCTTCGTCAGCTGTACATGGTGGTGTTATGATGGTGTAAGTTTTGCCTTCTTCAGCCTTACTTGCTCTTCATTTGATATGACAAATATGTGTTAACATGTTGTTTTCTGTTTAGGTGCACCTCAGGACTGATTTTGGTGGAGCGTCTGCATGCTGCAGTGCTCCATCAGCTCGCACCCCCTTCACCTAGGCCAGGGGTGTTGTGCCACAACCAATCATCGCCCAGGGTGTCTCCCAGAGTGGTTGTGACAGGTCCTGTCCACATGCCAGTGTATGGACCTGCTCCTGAATGGACTCTTGTTGGACAGGAGGTTGAGGTAACCTGTTCATCCCTTTTTTTTTTTTTTTTCCCCCCAATCGTGTATTTGTCAAACAGTGCAACTTTTTATTTTGAAAATGAACACTTATCCTAAGTTGACTCTGATTTCCTCTCCTCTTTTTTTTTATAGACGGTACCAACAGCTGTTGAGACTGCATTTTACACAGACATCCCGTCCAATCCTTTGTGGTTCAGTGAGGCTGTGCTGCTGGACCACATGGAGACCGTCGTGGAGTCATCATTCACACGATTATTCATACACTTATCAACTAGGGGTGGGTGAAAAAAAAATCTATATTCCAATACATTGTTGTGCTTTCTTTCGCAATAAATAATCGATACACTGACGGCAAATATCAATATTTTATTTCAACACACATTATGGATTTACCCCGTTGTCACCGTCAACTATTAATCTCTCCTGTCCTGTTTGTGGGGGCGCTAATCCCGTAAGAGTCAAGTAGGCGTAAGCAGCGGCCGGTGAATAAGACGAGTTAACAACGGAAGAGCACATGCAAGAACGGCGGAAAATACCAACAACGGAAAACAAATCAAAGACCCACCCGCAAGTTACCACTCTAAAGTGTGGACCCACTTTGGCTTTTACGAGACGCAACAACTGTCTTGCGAAGGTAAAATACAATGGCAACACTACGAATCTGCAGAGCTGCCTCGTTCGCTATCACCCGTCCCGTTTTTCCCAGAATTGTTTTCTTTTTTCACCACCTGTCCACCTGTCCCGGGAAAGATAAGATCTCTCCCGGGACACAATTTGTCCCGTTTTTTAGGGAAAATGACAAAACCTCATTTAATTTCCGTCTGTGGTCTAGATAGGGTTGCCAACCCTCCCGTAAAATACGCGATTGTCCCATATTTGGCAACTAAAAAGCCTGTCCCGTAATGAACTGATGGGGGACGCACTTCACTTTGTCCTGTATATTTTGGGGACGCGGTTATTTATTTATTTATTTTGTCTGCATCATTTTTTATTGATTTTCAGAATCGGGGCAGTGAAAGGATTTTTTTCCCTCTCTCATCTTCCCGTCGGTTTGTATATCCCAAGTCCCCAAGTTGAGATAAGACAAGTTGCTACTGACTTTACATTACCAGCAAGCACTGTCCTTGTTTACATGAAAGTTATTAATGTTCATGCACTTTAATATGTTTGCTTGTGCAGTGCACGTTTGTTTGTACATTATACAAAGTTTTGGAATAAATGCAAGATCACAGGCATTTTCCTTTTTATGGGTATTTTTTTCTTTTTCAGTCACATATTGTGACGACCCTGTCTCTATATAACTTGTTGTGGCTCCCAGCTGTTTTCCCATTTCTAGGTAGCGGTGGATTTGGTAGTGGCATCTTCCGATTAGGACACCTGTGCCGATGCCCCCCGCAGGATAAAAGGCCGACTGCGTGTGTCGCTCGGTCTCTTCCCCATTCTCCATCCAGCAGCCATGGGCGTCTGGCCGACTCTCAGCTTCTTTTGTTCTGTTTTGCACCTGACAACACCCCACATCCTATTATTCACTCATCCACACTTACATTACTGATGAATACTGACAAACACACACCATATATTTCGTTATTTTGCTTACAATTATCTATTTTGTTATAATAAACCTTTTGATTAATCGCAATCTGCAGTGTCCCTTCCGTTATTGTCATACCTCTTGAGCCGGGTTATGACAATATCGTCTGCAAAATTTCGAAGATATCGAAGATATCGTGTGTCGTGATGTTGTCATTATCGTGGGCCAAATATCGTCACAGTATCGAATCGTGGGTTAGCCGTATCGCCCCACGCCTATTATCAACACAAGATCACATATGTACAGTACATGTACAGTTTAATTAGTGTGTTACTTTGTTTATGAATTAATTTCTTTATGTTCTTCCAGATGTCCAGCCTGAGACGTCGATCAGCACGCGTTGCCTCAAAAACCAAAACAAACAAGTGACATGTTGGTATTTGGGATATGTGTATTTCATTGTGTGCATCTTTGTGATAGGACAATAAATGCAGTTCTTTAAACGATACTTTGTGTCCTTGTATTTGCAGGTGTGGGCAACACGTTCAACTGTCCACATGACTGAGTCTGCCTCCAGCAATGTCACAGCAGTGCAGCAGGTTTGTACTTATTCATTTCCACTTCATCACCTGTGTGTGTTTTCTAGGCTTTACACCGATCTTATCGGCTGTATCGGATCGGCCGATATTTGGCATTTTTTGAAACGTTCATGATCGGGCGTCATGTCATGAATCACCGATCAATGACGTCATGGTCGTGTTGAAACTTTTTTAATCTGTCTCATTTCCTCCAAAGTAGTTTCACAGCATCGACATGTTTATTTGTTTGTATCCGAGTGTTATGTAAATGTATAGATTTGGCTTTACATTGTTGTCAGTTCCTTTTGTCTGCTGTGTGTCCGTTTGGGCACTAGATGGCGCAGTAGATCCTGTGTTCCCTTTTTTTTGCTTGTTCCAGGTGCGGAAAGGTGATTGGCTGGTGCCAATATTTAAGGAGGAGGACTTCAACACCTGCGTCTCTTTGTCCTTCTCCCAGCTCCCAACCAGAGGCCATGTGCCGCAGCAGCATTCTGTGTTCAGCCATCAATTCTGTTTTGTAATCTATTTCAGTTCCCTTTGTGTCCACGTAGCCCGTAGGGGAGGGAAGCCATTTGTGTTGTGACCCTTTTCTCCTGTGTTTTAGTTAAGGAGGTTAGTTTGACTGTCATTTATTTGATTGTTTTCTTCATAGGTAAGATCCATAAGAGAGCCATTTTGTTTGTTGTTTTGGCCATGCCCTCCCTGACGCCAGTGCAATGATGGTGACGTTTAATAAAAACCATCCTGTGGACGAAGCACCTTTGTCTAATTTTAGAGCTGGGAGAAGGGGGTGAGCCTTTATGTTGTGTCCTGGTTCCCCCTAGGCCGGGGCATAACACCGAGAGCTAATGGTTCATGATTCAAAAACCTTCATTTTCATCTTCGTGCCTCTTCCTGTTTTGATTACTGTCGCTATGTGACGGACAATAAAGTTTCTTTGAATCTGCAATATATGCAACGCTACAGTACCTCGCGGGGGAACTTTGGCAAAAAATTTCAACACCACAAATTTAATCAGGCGCTTGGAAAAGATACACACGGAGGAGCATGTCGAGTTTAAGAAACACGCGGAGAAAGAAAAAGAAAAGCAAACTCTGAAACGGATGCTAAAGCAAACAACTTTAGACCGTGCTCGTGAGAAGGCAAGGGGTGTACAGAAACAAGTATTTATTGCCCCTAACGTGATCGGATCGGTGATCGGTTTATTTAAACTCACTGATCGGTGATCGGCACAAAAATCGTGATCGTGTAAAGCCTAGTGTTTTCCTTTCTATGTTTATTGGCATAAAATCACATCTTTCTTATTTTAATCAGGTGGAGGCGACGCCACAGATGACCAGAGCTGTGCCCGTGGTTCCTGTGGCTCCCGTGGTTGCCAGCACCAAGCCAGAGGAGGCCAGCACCGTCCAGGAGGCAACACAGAAGATCAACTAAGCTAAGGAGGCTTTTCTTTCTTCTTCTGTTGCCTCTGACTGCTCCGCTCGTTCTACGCCTCGCACATGTGATTTGTGATCCATCATCAGTTAGTACTAGTGAAGATGCAGTGGCAGATTATGGCACTGGTATTAGATTAGCCAAGGTTCTGCATGGTTCTTTTCATCAAGGCGAAACCGGTCACGGTTTAAAATTCCAGCACCAGCTGGCAACAGTGAGTCACTTCAGAAGAGCAAAACTCCTCACTTTGACATGGATAATTCTGACGTAGAGTTTGTCAGTGCTGTGACCAATGAAGAGTGTAACTTCTCTCCCCTTGATGTTGATGTTTGTTTAGACCTTTGCAAAAACTTGAAGAATCATTTGGACCGTGCGAGTTTTCCAATTTCTGATTGCAAAGGCCCATTAGGTTCGCCGTGTACAAATGAGAATGTAGAGGCTGATGGAAACTGCTTCTTCAGAGCTGCATTATTTGACTCATAATTAAAATCATTAATAAATATTCCTATATGCATTTTCATTTTCTTATTCGTGTCGCACCTTTTATGACACAATCAAAAAGAAAACTGAGGGCATTGCTTTTTAATTTTCATGGTCCTGCCCTGCACAAGAGTTACCACAACTCGAAAACGAAATCGCAATCTCAAAGTAAGCGCGCGGGGCAGGAAATTGACGTCAGCAGCTCTCCACCTCCGCTGTGGGCATGGCGGTATGACGCCAAGTGTCATTTGCCTCCTGTTATGTGTAAATTCTAATGTTTGTGAATTTAATAAATGTATATATATACTGTATATTTAAAAAAACAAAACAAAACAAAAAAAAGGTATAGCGGTATGACACCACTTTGCCATTGTTACTTTTCACGTCATTGAAGTTGCCGGTAAACAAGATTTAAATCGCCGAAAAACGTGGACCACTGACGGATCTCGTTGGTCGGACAGATTTGAGCATGGTGCACATTGACACAATTGTTCAAACCCTGCTGGATTTAGCTTCCCAGGTGGAGTTGAATAGTGTATCTGAATCTGATGCTCGGGACCGAGTTGAGCAGGTATTCTGCCGTCCCAGATACGGACGCAAACAAGGTTGCCCTAGCCAACCTGTTGTCAGTTATGGAACACCTTGATGCACCAGCACAACATCAAAGCTAAAGCTATTTGTTACATGGGTGGAGTAACAGCTGTTCGGCGTCGGCCACCAGTCCATCCGACGAAGGATGCGAAGCAACAGATCAATCCGTCGACTGGTGGCAGATGCTGGTGCGAGATCTGTCAGTGGTCCACGTTTTTCGCCGATTTAAATCTCGATTACCGGCAACTTCAATGACGTGAAAGAAGTAACGATGGCAAAGTGGTGTCATACCGCCATACCTTTTTTTTTCTTTTTTTTTCTTTTTAAAAAAAAAATATATATACATATATATATATATATATATATATATGTATATATATATATATATATATATATGTATATATATATATATATATGTATATCTTTATTAAATTCACAAACATTAGAATTTACACATAACAGGAGGCAAATGACACTTGGCGTCATACCGCCATACCCACAGGTGGAGAGCTGCTGACGTCACTTTCCTGCGCCGCGCGCTTACTTTGAGATTGCGATTTCGTTTTCGAGTTGTGGTAACTCTTGTGCAGGGCAGGACCACGAAAATTAAAAAGCAATGCCCTCAGTTTTCTTTTTGATTGTGTCATAAAAGGTGCGACACGAATAAGAAAATGAAAATGCATATAGGAATATTTATTAATGATTTTAATTATGAGTCAAATAATGCAGCTTCGTTCTTAAAATGAAAAAGCATTCTGCTATTGCTTTTTCATTTTTGAATTTTACATTTCATATTGAATTTTGGTAACTCTTTGCTGGTGCATGTTTTGAAAATTGAATCTCAAATGTGTTTTCCTTCATTTGAATTAAGTACAAGAATGAGCAGTCATGAATAAGAAAATGAAAATGCAGTTTGGATTATTTATTAACGATTTTTTTAATGAGTCAAATAATGCAGCCAAGTTCTTAAAATGAAAAAGCATTTCTGCTGTTGCTTTTTCATTTGGATTATGGTAACTGTCTGCTTCCACACTCCAGTGGTTCTGCACATTAGTATAAATAGAGTGATTCTCTATCATGACATCACAGGACGGCGGCACACTGACTCATTCCATGAACCTGGACACTGATGATCCAGACTTTGGACCAGATGAGCCAACAGGCCACAGTGGAAACGGGTCAGAACATGGGACTGGCTGCTGAAAGTATACAGGTAGGTGGCACTGTCATCCCAAGTTGTGTGGTGTGGAGGATCGGGGCCAAAGATGTGACTGTGGATTCAGGAGGAGTGTTTGAAGGCTGGACTCCCAACAGTGATTGGCTGCTGAGGACCTCTCAATCACAATCAGGTTTTTTAGTGGCTGTGAGATTGAAAGTGAGATTGCATTGTCCAAGGAGGAGGACAGCAGTCAGTCATGTTTCACCTCCAGTCAACACGCAGTGGTTCACATGAAGGTCCAAGAGGCCTACAGACCTACACAGAGTCTGGATGTGGCAGCACAGTGGCATCATTGTCTTTGTTGTGTTGTTTGGTCATTGTGATCCAATGTAATGTGAGAGAAGGACGAGTGCAGTTCTATTGGAGTGAGTTGCTTACAAATACAGATCGCACTATTTCTATCCCCATTGTTAAGTGGGAAAGAGACCTGTCTCTCCAGCCTCACTCTAATTTCTGGAGAACAATTTGCCTGAACACCTTTTCACTGATAAAACAACCTATTCTACAATTAATACATTTTAAAGTACTCCACAGGATCCACTACACTGGACAGCGGATGTTTCAGATGGGCATGACCGCCTCTCAGACCTGCTCACACTGCACAGTTAATGTCCCAGATAATTACCTACACGCTGTATGGCATTGCCCACCAGTAAATAAATTCTGGCACGTAGTATGCAATGATCTATCAGCACAGGTTGGTTACAACATCACAGCCACTCCTTCTTTTTGTCTCTTAGGGGACCTCAGTGATATCACATCAGATAAGGCAGAATCTCGCATGCTGATCACCTCCTTATCTATCGCTAAGAAAACAATCCTCACAAACTGGAAAACAAAACAACACCTGCACATTGCACAATATAGCTGTAGACCAATATATACTGTTAGACCACACCTCCTTGGTAGGAATGTCTGCTTCATCCGATAACTAACTAGTAATCAATCAATAGCTGAGGCTGCTGGTTGATGTGGGCAGCCGTGGTCGTGCTGCCGCGGGCCGGGTGCGGTCTGGGGGGGGGGGGGTTCGGCTGCTTTGCGGGTTGGTGGGGGGTCGGGGGTTGGGTGGGTGGTGCTCCGGGGGTGGTGCTCCGGGGCGGGGGGGCCCTGGCTCTGGTCTGGGGGCCCCCTTGTTGGTGGGAGGGCTGGTCCGTCCCTGTGTCTGGGGAGTGGCGCTGGATCGTACGCGGTGGGGTCGCATGCCTGGGGCGGGGCTGTGCGTTCGCCGGCTACCGCTCCTGTGTGCCCGGGTGATGCGGTGCGGTGGGGGGGCGGGCCCCCTTTGGCTTCTGGATCCCTGTGGTGTCCCCGGCCCCGATGTCGCTGAGGGGGCGCCCTGACCGGGAGTCCCCCCTGGTCACATAATAGGTGTTTTTTTTTGTTTTTTTTCCCCTAAATTTTTAATTAATTAATTTATTTTCTTCTGTTTCGGGGGATTTGTGTCTTGGGTGGTCGCTGCCCGGCCTTCTTGCCTTAAGACCCTTTCCAATCTTAATAGCATTATAGACACTTAGGGCCTGGGGGGGTGGTTCGTGCACTGTGGCCGCCGCCCTGCTCAGCAGCAGTGTGGTTGCCCCAGGGCCTTACCACCCTTCCATTTTAAACGCACCATAGTTCAACACACCAGCAAGTGCACATATACACACACTGACACCCCTACACACAGTGGGGTCGGCCTGCTAGCGGGGGCGGGATCCGGCATCTTTCCCACTCTGGATGGGCCCTGTGCAGTCCGTTGCCCCTGGGGTGCGAGACCGGCTGGGCCTATGGGGACCTCGCCACTTGCGGCGATGCGCCATACTGGGTCCGTAGGGGGGGGGGCCTCTGGGTGCCCGGGCCTGCCTTGGGTACCGATCCTCCCGGTGGGTGAAGGGGCTGGGTCCTGTCATGGGGATGAGTCCGGTTTCGCTTGCCCTGGGGGGCCCCGTCCGTAGGACGGGCTCTGCTGTCTGTTCGCCCCGGGTGGTGTCCCTTCTCCTTGGGGTATCTGCCTCCCTGTCATCCTGCCCTGGCTCCTCGTGGGGCGGGTGCCCTCCGGTCCGGGGGCCTGCTGCTCCGGGCCTCTTCCTGGCCGGCATTGCGGCGGGTGTGCCTTGTCCGGGCCCCCCCGCCCTGGGCTCGTCGCTGGCGTGGGGCGGTTGCGGCCTCGGAGGCCGCACTAATTGGCAGCCTACTTCCAGTGACGTACTTAAACACACCCACTCCCACATTCAGGTACACACACCACCACATCCACACACACACACACACACGCACGCACGCACGCACGCACGCACACACACACACACACACACACACACACAGGAGCAGCAGCTCTAATTGGCTGAGAGCTAAATATCTTCTTATCTTACTGGGTGTAAATGAATCTGTCCATTTTTTAAATGTCGAAATTTAATTTAATTTGGTTTCTATTTTTTCAGATATTATTTCTGTCAAATTCATTTGAATCAACAGAAGAAGAAAATCAGTTTGTAGTTCAAACTTTGTGCGTATTTGTGTTCAGTTTTTCTGCTGTAGTTGTGCTTTTCTTTTCATTCCAGATGAATTCCACTCAATTTCCTTTTCAAACCTTGTAGGTGTTGAGTGAGCTGCAGCGCCCCCTGGCTACAAGTTTCATACTGTGACTCTGCCGACCGAGGTAAAAAACCAACAAACTCTGACACTTTGCTGAGGACCTCCTGGAGGAGCTGAAGGTGCAGAACCTACTCAGGCCTCTCTGAGGAGGAACTTGCGGCTGTCGGTCCTCTACTGCCCCCTGCTGGTCACACAGGCCTCTTACACCTCCGTTTGTCTGTTCAGCACATATTTAATTTTTTAATCGCTCTATAAACGTCACTGATGAGACGATTTTATGATTCCTGCAGTTAAATGTTTTTAATTCCAAATCTGCAAAAACCTTCTGATCAATGAAGACAGAGTTGATTAAAATGATTTCAAAATTGACCCGTTTGAGAAAAGCTGCACTGTGGCATTGTTTGCATGTTGTTTTAGCTCTCAGTGGCTTCATTTCGCATTTTTCTTCAAAGCTTCGTTTAGTGGTCCATTGTGGTCAATGGGACACTGAACATCCGCTTTGTGTGCCCGAATTTTAAGAGAATCAGGTGCGGACATTTTAGCATTTAAATTATTATGGCTTATTAGCATAGGTACATAGTACCTCACCTGTCCATTCTTTTTACAGTGCTTCCTGAACACCTCACCGGCACACTACAGCCGCCTGCTAGCACAAAGCTGCGCAGAGCCTCCTCGTTGTTCTCCTCACCTGGAGGATGCTTGGTGATCAAGACCTGTGGCCCAAAACTCGGTCCTATAAGATAAGTGCAGGAACACTGCCGCTTCGCCCGCACTTGATTGTGCTAGCCGCCCCGTACAGACGGTGGACGGTGCATGTTGCTTCCGTCCCGCCTTGGTTTTACTTGTTGTTTTTCCGTTCTCGTTGTGTTTTTCTTCGTTTGCTTACGTCGCCACTGCTGACCCTCAGACAGCAGACGTTACACTATCAAGTCGCCGGTCCAGCTACAGTGGTGTGCGTGCGTGTATGCGTGTGCGTGGTTGGTGGGAACTTGGTGTGTGTGTGTGTGTGTGTGTGTGTGTGTGTGTGTGTGTGTGTGTGTGTGTGTGTGTGTGTGTGTGTGTGTGTGTGTGTAATTGCATTGTTTGTTTGTTTTTCTTGCTATTTCAGTACATGTGACAGATTTTAGGGAACTTTTAGTAACCAACTGTTTATCTTTTCTTTTGTAGTCGCTGAGAGCTGCTGGTGGTGGCGGTGTCCCGGGTGGTGGGCCCCTTCGAGTGCTGTGACCCGGGATTGTGGTTGTTTTCTTCTTTTTTTTTGCACTTCACTTTCTTTGCAGGTGTGTCACGTGTGAGTGGGGTGTTCCTTGTTTTCTTTGGTTCCTCCCCCGTTTGGCCCCCTCATCGGTAAGCCTCAGTTTCTACACCAAGAATAAGGAGCTCAGTAGCTCCGTTTTAAGTGTTGGTCTGTTTGTTCCTTTTATTTTTAAATGTTGAATAAAAGTTGGTTTGATATTTTAAAAATTCTGAACCACGTCTCCTACTCCTTCCTCGTAGAACTTACCTGTGTGCCTAATTATTACTTTTGTGTTTAGTAGAACTCCCTGGGTGAAATTCCCAGGGTGGCGTTGTCGGTTCCTTTTCATTTTGTTAAATTCCCAATATTAAATCTTGCTTTATCAGATAGCCATAACCACTCTCATCGCCACAGGATATTTGAGTCAACTGAGTCAAACTGTCGTGTCTACTTCCCAGTCTCAATAAAAATGTTAACTACTGCTTTGTGCGAGCTTCTTAAATGGAGGTTTGTCTGGGTTTTTCCCTTTTTAGAAGCAAGCCACATATTTTGTGTCTTTCCACCACAAGACATTGGCTTTTGTCACTCTCTTCGTCGTATTGGGAAAAAGTGGCATATCGGACTTTCCCGCCGCGAGTCGCTCGTCAACATACTGCTGTGAAAGAGGGGTGACGTCACAGAACGCGAGGTGCATTTAGGTGCTGCTGCGTAAAACTAAACGATTTTCCTGGGCAAATATTCATTTGACAGATGTAAACGAAGTGAAATATGACTTCAATTTAAGTTTGTTTTAGTTTGTTTTTATAAACACACAAAAAAGTTTGAGTTAGTTATCGTTTTTGAAAAAAGTTCTTGACTTCTACTTTAGAGATATTGATGACGAGTTGTTGTATATAAACGGTGTGACTATGTGGTTCGGCTAGCAACCGGCTAGCGCTAGCACCCCCTTTCAATGCCAGAGTGAAAAGATCCACATGGAGTGTTATGAATCCAACGTAAAGAGAGCACTTCCATTAGGAAATAGTCAACATGAAATTTCGTCTTCTACTGACACCTGCTGGTCAAATTGAATAGTTGCAAATATTGTGAACAAGTTGTCATCTAATTCTAATCCTAAACAATATGGCCATTCCAAGTCAAGTATTAAGACAATTAATCAGGTTTGTACTGCTTGATTGAACACATTCATCCCGTTCCAGTGCACTAAAACCCACTTCCCTTCAGGACCGTGTCAGCGAAGCCAAAACTTCCTTGAGTGACGTTGTTTCCCAGCATGCAATGCTAGCTAGCGATTCACAATACTATTTCATCACAAACATGGATGTAAAGAATAAAAAGGGACGAAAAATGAAACTTCAGGAACAACAACCATTGCAATACAAGCAGAACTGGGCCGAAGTTTTATATAAGTTTTATATTATGTACACCATAATACAGCCTTCTGGTGGACAAGCCATACTATTTAAGCCGTGTCCTCCTATGGCACTTCTGTGGGTGGAAGCTCATCGTAGAGGTCACGTGCTGCTTGCACGTCACTCCACCGATCACCTCTGGAAGGTCTGAGACAAGATAGTTGCCCTTGCAGGGTATCTGATTCAGGTGAGTCTTTTGGAGTTCATTGAAAGAGGTTAATAATATATATATATATATATATATATATATATATATATATATATATATATGTGCGTGTGTGTTTGTGTGTGTAACTTTAACTAACTTATCTATTTCTATCCATCTATCAAACTTACTATCTAGGGATCTATCTACTACTAACTCTCAAAAAACTAACGGACAACCAAGAGCAACCAAACCAACCTACTGCAATTCGTATATTTTAGTGTGTGTGTGTGTGGGGGGGGGGGGGTTAAAATGAGCACAGTCATGGTTCCGCAGCATAAAGTGTATCTTCAGTCGTCGATTGTATGTGTGGGAGTCCCTCGGGTTCAGCCCAGCTGATTTAGTGTTCGGTGAGAGGACCCTCACGTCTGTTAAGGGGTAAGTGGCTTTCCAATGTTAAATGAGTAGAGAATAATGTGTTAGATTACATCATTATTATTTTTTTTCGTGAATGCTTGCATCGTGCTTGTGAAACTGCTCACAAAACTCTTGTCGCCAGCCAGTCTAAAATGAAGCGGCAGTTTGACAAGAAAGCTGTGGCTCGAGTTTTTGAGACAGGCGACCGAGTGTTGGTATTGTTGCCGTTACCCGGTTCCCGTTTGCAGGCTGGTTTTTCTGGTCCGTATGTCGTGGAGCGCAAACTTTCCGATACAGATTATGTAGTGCACACTCCTGATAGAAAACGATCGTCCCGCGTCTGCCACGTCAAAATGTTGAAAAGTTCCGCCCGGTTCACACTGGACGTGGAAGCGCCGCAAAGCGAAGCGAAGCGCCGAGCGCTTCCATTCAGCGCCCATGTTAATCAATGAGTGCGTTTACATGCAGAGCTTAATCGGACTAAGCAATAATTCTGTTTTCTCGTCCAATCGGAGTTCTCAGCTTGGTCCCCGTATCCATGCAGCTGAGAAATTCAAATTGTTGACGGGAACGTGTCCTCCTCCCAACACTAGGGGGTGGAGTGAGTCTTTTCAGCCAGTCAGCTGCTTTCGGTTGACATATTAAATCTATTATGATATGGAACGATAGTTCATAATGTACGTGTTACTTGCTTTGCAGATAAGGTGTACCCTATTTCTTGTGCTCATGGTTATTTTAAAAGGCAGACAAGAACGTTGTTTGCTGTTGGAGGGCTACAACAACACTTCGATGCTACGCTTTGTGCCGTCGCTACGGACCCCAAACTCTCGTTCTTGTTGGATTCGGGTGTGTGTGTGTATTCGATTATTATTATGTTGTTTTTTTTAAACGCTCATACAAAACAAAAAAAGTGGAGGGAGAGTAGTCTGAATCGGGTTCTGGAGCATTGCTCTACCTCATCCATCGCACTCACATCCACTTGTAGTGCATCATTTCCGCCAGCAAGCTTCTCCTGTTAGACCTTCCCCGAGGTGGTTGGTGGTTGGTGGGGTGACGAGCACCCAGCACGTGACCTCTACGATGAGCTTCTACCCACGGAAGTGCCATAGGAGGACACGGATTAAATAGTATGGCTTGTCCACCAGAAGGCTGTATTATGGTGTACATAATATAAAACTTCGGCCCAGTTCTGCTTGTATTGCAATGGTTGGTGTTCCTGAAGTTTCATTTTTCGTCCCTTTTTATTTTTTACATCCATGTTTGTGATGAAATAGTATTGTGAATCGCTAGCTCGCATTGCATGCTGGGAAACAGCGTCACTCAAGGAAGTTTTGGCTTCGCTGACACGGTCCTGAAGGGAAGTGGGTTTTAGTGCACTAGAACATGATGAATGTGTTCAATCAAGCAGTACAAACCTGATTAATTGTCTTAATACTTCACTTGGAATGGCCATATTGTTTAGGATTAGAATTAGATGACAACTTGTTCACAATATTTGCAACTATTCAATTTGACCAGCAGGTGTCAGTAGAAGACGAAATTTCATGTTGACTATTTCCTAATGGAAGTGCTCTCTTTACGTTGGATTTTTCTCATAATTATTTGAAGTGTAGACCTGTATCTGCACACAATTTGGAATTCGTCCCAGCGCCCTGAGCTGTAAATTTGGACGGTGTAAAATGAAAATGGCCATCTGCAGCAGAATGAAAGTGAGATTGCATTGTTCAGGTAGGAGGACAGCAGTCAGTCATGTTTCACCTCCAGTCAACACGCAGTGGTTCACATGAAGGTCCAAGAGGCCTACAGACCTACACTGAGTCTGGACGTGGCAGTACAGTTGGATCATTGTCTTTGTTGTGTTGTTTGGTCATTGTGATCCAATGTAATGTGAGAGAAGGACGAGTGCAGTTATATTGGAGTGAGTTTTTTAGAGTGTAATAGAAGTTATAATGCAGAGTCTGTTTTTATGAAATGTTCTATCACCTGGCATCCATCCATCCATCCATCCATCCATCCATCTTCTACTGCCGTATCCGGAGTCAGGTCTCGGGGACAGCAGCCTCAGCAGAGACCCCCAGACTTCCCTGGACCCAGTCACCTCCTCCAGCTCCACCAGTGGGACCCCAAGGCTTCCCAGTCCAGCCCAGAGACCGGGTCAGCACCACTCTGACTCCCCGAGTCCCTGCTGCTCAGGTGAGGCTTCAAAGATCTGGCTGCACCTGATTGGACGGTCGTGGAGGATCTCCTTGGTCTTCTTGGTCTCCAGCTGTTTGACCTCATGCTCTCTGTTGACCTCCTCACTCAGTCCCTCAGTGATGTAGAGCTCAGTTTAGATGCTGTTGAGGAGAGTTTGACTTCCTGCTTCTTCACCTTCATTCACACGTTCACATTTCCTCTCCAGACTGATCTTCTGCTGCTGTAGAAGCTCCTGCAGACCACCAACCTCTGGAGCTGAGAGAAGATTGGAGAAGAAAACATCAGTGTGACAGTGTGAGCATCATTTTCTGTCCACGACTTGAAGCTGAAAGCATCCAAACTCCATTTTTCAGCTGATGTGGTGAAGCTGCTGTTGTCTGACTGTTTGCTCTAAATGTCCTCCAGTGGATCTTCTCACTGGAGGTCCTGACCACGGTTATAATAGTTAACGAAAACGAACAAAATAACGAAAACTTCAATTGAAAAAAACAATTGTCACGTTCCCAGGGGTTAGAATTTTGGTACCTGCCTCGTTGGGCTTCGAAGCGAGCAGAGCTGAGACCATAAGGGTGACGTAGCAACATTCAGGACACTGATTGGCCAAAGGCAGTCTTTCACGAAAGACCAAAACCGCCATTTTCAAATGCCTCGCGTGTGGATTTTTACATTAACACGTATTAAAAACTGAAAAGCTTATGAAACTGTACCATGGGTGAACAAAGAACTACAGACGTTTCTGTTCTCTGTGGCCGAAGAAAAAGCACAATGCAGACAGTTGTGCAGAAAGTTTAGTGTTAGCTAAAATATCGGGCACACAGACGTACTTATTATGTATACATTTCTTTCCATTGTAACAGGTCACTACAAGATCTGCAATCCATTACCTAGAATTGGTTTTCCTTAAACTGATGTACAGGATTACTAATCTGACTTTGATGGGCAAATTTGACAACAGAATACAATTATGAAGCACTAAAACACAGGACCACAAAACAATTAAATGCATGATGAAATAATGATATGCTTTGTTAAATAAAATCAAATGGCATTTTCAACTAAGTAATAAAATAGTCGGTGGTGCAGTGGTTAGCGCTGCCGCCTCACAGCAAGAAGGTCGTGGGTTCGATTCTGGGGCCTGGACCTGGGACCTTTCTGTGTGGAGTTTGCATGTTCTCCCTGTGTCTGCGTGGGTTCTCTCTGGCTTCCTCCAACACTCCAAAAACATGTATGTGAGGTCAATTGAACGTTCTAAATTGTCCGTAGGTGTGCATGTGAGTGTGAATGGTTGTTTGTCTCTATGTGGCCCTGCGATGAACTGGCGACTTGTCCAGGGTGTCACCCTGACTTCACCCGAAGACAGCTGGGATAGGCTCCAGCAGACCCCCGTGACCCTGAATAGGAATAAGCGGGTATAGAAGATGAATGAATGAAATCTTTATTGAATGAATGACACATTTTATCTCACTCGTGGTTTATGTAATTATTATTTTTTGCTCCATAGCTTTCATGATTTAGCATTACATGTTAAGCGTGATGAATTGCATGAAAAGAGAGAGCACTCGCTGATAAATTAACATGGTGTGCTGTTTAATTCCATGAGGACGACAAAATATTTGCAAATTTGTGTTAGCTACACACATCGACAGGTGCAAGAGAAAGGGAGGAACTTTCAAGATCGTTGAGTTTTTATTTTTTATTTTTTTAGTTCTGATGAAATAAATAGACCAATCATTTCATTACTTTGTCTGCTTTCCAAAGAGAGTTGCTTCAAAGAATTATCATTTATTATTCAGTGGCACATTGCTCACTTGTTTAATACACAAATAATAGTATATTATTATAATAATACTATTTTATTAATATAATAATAATAAAAATAATAATAATAATAATAATAATAATAATAATAATAATAATAATAATAATAATAATAATAATAATCATTATTATTATTTCTAAAATTTCTAAACAACCATCGTCAGTTGTTCCGTAAAAAGAATACATTAATTTCCATGTTGAATTTTGTACGGTTTGTGACCGCGCACGTCTGTCAGTGACGGTCTCCACACTGACACAACTGCGCATGCTGTATTATCCCATCAATGCGGAAGTCAAAACGTTTTTGGGAGCCATGCGCTGGGTGAGCAACTTCATTGAAAGCAATGGGACGCCATCTTGGACTCTGGGGGCTTGCCGCACTGTCACGCAGGTTGTGACATAGCGGGCCGGCGACGCACAGGTATGATGTGAATGATTGACAGCTACCATTCGTTCCCGTTAGCGAGAGGATTAAAAACAAACAGACACCATAATGGCATCAAAAAGGACTTATCCCAGCGGTGCGGAGAAACGGAAGGAAAAGAAAACTGATCAAGAAAAACTTTCAAAAGGGAAAGGTAAGTTATTTGTTTGTGATGTGGGCTGGAGAAGTGGAGGTGAAACGCTGTTGTCCCCCCCAAGTTTGTTTATTTGTCCTGCTAGCCAGCTAGCTAGCTAGCGTCGGATAAATGTTAGCTGGCTGGCTAATATTTGTTCGTCATGAATCAGCGTTTTTGTTTGTTTTATGAAAGTTGACCATATCCTGCCATGTTGGCCTATCCTGCCATGGGAATGACTGATTGACTCCACACCCGTTTATTCACATTCTAACAGGGAGGGCGGGAGGGAGGGCATGTTGTAGTTGTTGTTGTAGTCAGTCCCCTGTTATTGTTCAGTGGAAGTTGTCTCTCACATATTTGACTCTTAATGTTATTTTAGCCTTAACTTAGGATGAATTTACTGAGTTTGTATTTTGTAGGCCCTTCATTAGAAATGTGCTACTGTTTTAGAATTCAAAGAAATATTTTATGGAAATACTTTATTTGGCATGGTGTTGACTATTTTAGACTGTTGTGGCAGTGGGTCATTTATCTTAGTTTTATTACTTTAACTAGTACAGTGTGTAAAGTAATGCCAAAAACTCTTAAAAATGACAGTTTTGTAATTGGGTAAAAGCTTTAAAGGGACACTGCAATCATAATGTTTAATTTAAAAACAAATGAATTTTTAATTTTCCTATATTACTGCAACATCACTGTAATAATAAAATAGGAAAATGCGCTTCTGATCTGTTTTGCTTGATGATCTAATGAGCTTTGTCTCTGCAGGAGCAATTCTAAAATATGTTGGCGCTCCAGACATTGAGCCAGAGGGATCTCCCGAACATCCTGACCAGGAAGCTCCAGGACCAACACGTTCCTCAGAACCTCCTTCTGTCCAGGTGAATAATGTGTGTTATTCTGAGGAGCTAAGCTGATAAGTGTGGGACGAAACTAAGGCAATTAAGCATTATTTTGATTGTTGGTTTGCTTTTTAGTGTTGCACTTGTTGGTTTGTTGGATTTTCTTATTTAAAGTAAGCATTTTTTTTTTATGAATACTTAATCTGTTGTATTTATTGACATATAGAGGATTCTTTTCCTAGTATTATAGTGTTTGTTTGTTTTTAAATCAGTTTAACTTGCCTGAGTTGCTCAACTGAAGATGTTTAATTTTACCTGTAGCCTGTTTTGCTCACGAGGTGTAATAGATTGTGGAATCTTAGTAGACCTTAGTAGACGCACGCTGCAGAGAGTGGCAGCGATCAGCTCCGATGACCGTGGTGCTTGTAAATAAGGCAAATGCGCCATCTAGTGGGATGCAGCATGTTTATTCGTGTTGGAGCAATGACAAGTACTACTAACAAAACAAAAGATGCACAGGGTAAAAAAAAAATAATCATAAACTCAAGCCCAACAAAGATAACAGATGGGCATAACTGTAACATTACATAGTAATGATTACTAGTACTACCAAAATTTCTCTATTTTACTTTTCAACTCCAACTATTCATCCCCTTTTTTCAGCAGCCATTAAGACAAAAGGATGACACTTATGCATTGCATCAAACTGTGATGCACAAAATCAATTAAATTAAATCAAAACAATAAATAAAGTGTGCATTAAACAGGGGGCAGTGCAATACAGTACAGGACTCAACTGATATAGTGCAGTTAGGCAGTATAGCCTATAACAGCTGTTCAGCATCCATAGTAATCCACAGTCAGTGCCATAATCATCCAGTCAGTGTCATATTCATCCATAGTCAGTATAATATATATGATATCGCGCAGACCCTCGTCCTCCACCACATTAATTGGCCTGCAAGCCGTAGCCACACCCATTTAGCCCCCGCTGTTGAAAGTTGGCGTGTGGTGGACGCGGCCAGTGGTCTCCGTGCCACACCATCCAACGTGGTTTGCTTTACCTCAGAAGGGGGCGGAGGGCTCTCCGCGTCAGCTGTATGCTTCGCAGACAAGTGAAACGTAAGACTGCTCGTACTCCGGTGGAAACTAAATACAGCTTTACAGTAAATGCATATCACTTTTGTCCTGTCAAGACTGCCATCTGGCAGGGTTTTGAAGTGGAACTTTCCATTTACAATTGACGCCTTATCCATGTTAGTCCTTCCTAGTGCTCATCTACGCTCAGTGTCTTTTTCTTTTTTTTTGTTGTGCTTACAAGCCGGCTGCAAGCGTGTGACTGTGTGCTGTGAGTCAATTCATTTCCCGTTTCCACAATCTACGGAGCGGCCAAAGGTTCAAAAAGCACTTTAATGAATTAATTGAATTAATTAACTATGTGGCAGGTGGGTTTGCCCCCACCTTCGCGTCATCAATCACACCTGCGCCGGAGTGCAATCTTTGCGTCCCTCAGTGCGTTTACATGGTACTTGAGAAATTTTAATTATTGCCTTCGGCGCGAAACAACCTGGCAAACGCGAATAAGAATGTTGACATTTGGAGAGAGGATGAGACCGGGGCGATGCTTTCTCTTCTAAAAGAGATGGACATATTAAAATAACGCGCAACAGAGACCTTTTTAAAAAGAGTAGCGCAGCAAATGCAGGGCTCCGGCTTTGCGCACCCCTGAACAAATACGTATTCCTTCGTATTTATATTTCTACCTTTTCGTTCACATTTTTTGTAAGTTAGAAGAATTTCAACTTTGTAAATAAAAGCACAGCAAAGAGATGTTTTTCTGATTTGTTTTTATTTCGATAATTTCGCTGTTATTCTGCTGGAAACGGCGTGCAGCGGCACAAGCTTCCTCCACGGTCGGCACTTTAATGAGCGTGTGTATAACTGAAGACACCGTTCCTTTGCAAAACCTGTACACAAACTCTCCCACCAGTCTGCTCCGAACCCACATCCAACAAGAACGAGTTTCGGGTCCGTGGCAACGGCACAAAGCGTAGCATCGAAGACATTGTGTTGTTGTAGCCCTCCAACAGTAAACAATGTTCTTGTCTCATGGTTATCTTTTAAGGTAACCATGAGCACAAGAAATAGGGTACAGCTTATCTGCAAAGTAAGTAACACGTACATTATGAACTATCATTCTATATCATAATGATGTAATATGTCAACCGAAAGCAGCTGACCAGCTGAAAAGGCTCACTCCACCCCCTACTGTTGGGAGGAGGACACGTTCCCGTCAGTAATTCAAATTTCTCAGCTGCATGTATAGGGGGACAAGGTGAGAACTCCGATTGGATTAAGATTCCATTAAGCTCTTCCTGCAACTCCCCAGGTGGCATTGTCAGGCACCCCCCCCGCCCAATTTTCCTTTATACCCACCATCTGAATTGTCTCCACCTCCGCCAGACCCTCCCCCTCGCCACATCTCGTCTTTTTTTGATAGGCTGCTATTGACCTCCCTCTCATCACAGCTTTAATTGTGTCCCACAGTATGGTAGTGTCTACTGGACTATCTATGTTCTCCTCCATAGAGCATTTAATCTCTTTCTTAACCTCCTCCAGTGTTTTTGGATTATTTAGCATACCCACATTTAATCTCCAAAGTGTGTTTTTCTTCCTCTTATTTAGACAAATAATTAGGTAATTAATACTGTGTCAGTACAAGTCAGTCGTTCCTATTTTACATTCCTCTATTCTGTATCTGTCTGTAATGTTAATAAAAAAAAATAGTCCTCTGTAACAGGTGGAGGTCCCTCCAAACATCAAACATCCCGAGTTCGGCTAGAGAGACGTTGACAAGTTTCGACAGGCGGGTCTGACTTCTGTTGCCATTAGTTGTGTCGAGTTTAGCTTTTAAATCATGTTGATTTAGCTCTTGCTGAGAGAGATGTGTTTCCTGTAGATCAGGCATGGCCAAACTACGGCGTGTCTCTGTCCGGCCCGCGTGAAGGCAGTCAAAAATCTAACCTAACTTAGAAATAACACTTGAACCTGCAATGAGTATTTTAGTCGTTCTAAATGAGTCCAACGTTAGAAAAAAAGGAGCGACCCGGACTTCCCACAGTCTCTTTTCTATTAACATGGGAATTCAATTTGAATAATTTGTCAACTAAAAACACCGGTCATACTAGAACATCCCTACCAGCTTTCTTCCCTTTATTCTCTGAATTTAATCAAAGAATCTTTGAAACTCTTGTAGCTTTTCTCTGTCTCGTGTCGCTGCTGATGCGTAGCCCCTCCAGGATCCCTCCTTGCACTGCCACTCCGTCGTAGTGTGGGGCACCGAGTGCCGCAGGCCCCTCCGCACCCGTCGCCACCGCCGTCTTCTCCGCCAGGCCGCGTCTCGCCAATTCCTCCTTTACCTCCTCTGCGCTGTTGTAGGTTCGAGTTCCCGTATCCCAGTGGGTCCTCATCTTGGTGAATGGCGTCTGGAACCGGATGCCCTTCTCCTTCAGGATTCTTTTAGCAGTGTTGTACTCCTTTCTCTTTTGGACCATCTCTGTCGCGTAATTGTGATGGAATGACGGTACTTTATTCCCCAGTTCTATTTTCTTTCTCCATAGCTCTCTCAGGACCCTCTCTTTGGTAGTAAATTCCAGAAAGTTAACAATGATGGGTCTCGGTTGGGGACCGTCCGCTGGTTTCTGTGCAAGTGAGCGGTGTGCTCTCTGAATTTGGACATTAAAATCTGCTGGCAGGTGCAGTTTGCTTTTCAGCAGGTCTTCCACAAACTTGGCCACAGATTCTCCCTCCTCTCCTTCAGTGACTCCATAGATACGTAGGTTGTTTCACCTCGGCCTGGACTCCAGGTCAGTTAACTTGTCCTGAAGAGCTTTTTGTTCTCTCAGTGATATGACCAGAGCGTCATTAGCTTCCTGTGCCCAACGTTCTAGCTATTCAATCCGCAACTCAGCCTCGTTGATCTTGCCGGTCTGGAGCTCCTGTTCGGTGATGACTTTCGCAAGTTGTTGATTTATTTCGTCTTTGAAGTCGTCCAAGTCTTTTTCCACATCGTTCCTCAGTGTTTCTCCAAACGTGCGAAGGACTTCTTTTGATTCCGTTTTTAAATCCCGTATCTCCTTGCTAATAATTTCTATGTCTGAGCCCTTTTTCGCGTCGTTAGTCACGAGGAGTTTGTTTCGCCATCTCCCTCTGTTTCAGAGCAAGCTGGTAGTTCCGCCATATTGTCTGTTACCGTGTTTCTCTTTTGGTTGAATCAAGTTTTCCTTCCCATTCCAACGTTCCCCTGATCACTTTGTAGTTAATATGATATCTGACAATAGTTATTCAAGTTTTCGGGGAGTTTTTACCCTAGACGGTCGAGAGCCCTGGTGTTGCGCAGTCTACCACTTTATGGCCAAACCAGAAATCCCTTCCCTCTAGCCTTTTCAAGGGGGAGGTGGCTAGACTCGGCTCTTGTGGGACGAGAAGCAGAAGGCGTGTCCGATCGGGGGGGAAGATGAGATGACATTTTTGTGGGTCAACACAAACTCATCTGCGAGGACAGCAGCCTTGGACAATGACGACACTTTCTGTTCATTCAAGAACATTACCACCTTCTCTGGCAAAGAGTCTTTAAAATCTTCTAAAAGAACGAGCTCACGGAGTGACTCAAAGTCATTTTTGACATCATTAGCTGCACACCATTTATCAAAGAGGTTGCTTTTCTCCCATGCAAACTCGACAAAGGTTTCACCACTGGATTTTCTATGGTTCCTAAATTTTTGCCGGTAGGGCTCAGGAACAAGCTCATAAGCAGGAAAAATTGCTTCCTTTCCAACATCATATTGCAGGCTGTCTTCTAAGAAAAGAGCAGACACCAACTCCTGTGCTTTTCCCACCCGCTTGCATTGGAGAAGGACAGGCCACATGTCTCTTGGCCAGTTGAGTGGCGAAGCTATTCGCTCCAAGGCACTGAAGTATGAATCAACTTCTGCCTCACGAAATGCTGGCACCAGAAAAATGTTTTTACTGGGGCTGGGCAACGATTAAAAATTTTAATCGCAATTAATCGCATGATTTACCTCATCAATCACGATTAATCAATTAATGTATACGCAAAAGCCAATAATGAATTTAAAAGAAGTCTTTCATACACTTTAATTTAAATGTTCTGCCATATAAACAAAAGCACCATAACATTTATCGTGCAAACACTTAACATCAGCACTTTACACAGAAACATTTTTAATGTAAATCTAAAGTTAAAAAAAATGCAAATACAAAATTAAAGCTTATTGCCAATGCCAGGGCATTACTGTTATCCTGTTCCTTATGAAAAATAAAAAAAAATCTACCTCCAAAATCCTGAGCCACAATAATAACAGGCAATTTCTGAGGTAACAGCAGAAACATTTTTCTTTTATCAGGGAGCAGCATAACCAGTCTGCGTTCCCTTGCAAATGTCCCAGTTAGAAAGGGTGAGGCACAAAAACGTTCACTTTTGGGTTTTTCTTCACAGGGGACTGGAATGTAAAGTCCACATTTATACTGGAGTTCCTTTGGAGAATCTCACTCAACTCAGTGCAGTTTGTCAGTTCCTGGAACTTGACGGCCAGTTATTTTAAATGTACTGCCATATGAATTAAAGTGCCATAACATTTACTGTGCAAACACACTTTTAACATCAGCATTTTTGAACAATTAGCAGCTAAGAAAAAAAAAATAGTGTAAATTTAAACTCAACTTAAACAATGTTATCAAAGCAATACAAAATTAAAGCTGTAAGCAGCGTTTGCGGGACTGAGCCCACCTGGCCACTGCCTGCCGTGACGTCCGCCACCTGGCCACAAGCCCCCGACACCCGCCGACGCTTCCCAACGCCTGGCGATTCCGCCCGAAACCCGCCGATGCCCCATTACTGACGCCGACACCTGCTGATGACACATCAAGCACTGACTTGACATTACTGACTTGACATTTAGAAACATTTGATTTCTAAATGTGATTGATTACTGTATCATTTTGGAGATAATAAGCCTTAAAGTTGGCTTTTTGTTTTGTTTTGCGACAGCTCCAATATTCCATTTTTACTGTACAATAACATCAAATTGCTCCATAAGCTCTGTCAATGGTTGGTACAGTTGACCTCAGGACAACCTTGAATATATCTTCTCTTAATATTCTTGAATATTCTCACTTAATGTACCAGCTCCTTCCTGTAGACATGATATGTACAGTTAGTTATTCTTTGTTTGACGCAAGTGTTATATTAATTTCCTACTATCTGTACCGGTACTTCTTGTTAATTTGAAATAAACACTAACAGCATAATGTCAAAACAAAAACCGAACAAGTCAAAGATCATAAAACAAGGAGGCTTTGTACTAAAATATGAATAAAATATAAACAGGGAGTTGTCTAATGTCGTCAAGGAAGCCAACATTACGTTACCTGTTGATCAGCATGTTGACTCAGAAAATCCTCAGGCTCCTGCTGCGACATTTCATTTGGAGCGACGGTTGTGACTTCACTGCTGGTCCCGTGAGAAACTCAAATCGGTTCTTCACGTTTGTTGCGTGGCATGGGTTAGGACATTGAGAGGCATTATAGTGTGGTTGTGTGCACCAAATCGGACTCGGCTTCTAGCTCGATAGCCGTGCATAATTTACGCAAACGCAATGCTCTGTTTACGTGAACTCACGGAGTCCGACTCCTTGCACGTGCTCATCTCGACTCGATGGATTTATGAGCTTGATGACAAGTGTCACAAGTGTGTATTTTGTATTGGATTGATGTACTGCAATTCTAGTCATGTGAACAAGCAATTATCATTCCTAGTTATATGTGGCATGACGAAATACTGTACTACCAAGTTTGTATTGCAGTTTCTTCAGTTTATGGGGTAGAGGGTGCTCAAATTGGATTGATTGAAGATGTAGTTTAGGTACAATTTGCTTGTTTTTATCAATATTTAAGTTGATTGCAGTTCAAGGTGGCACAATCCTATCAGATGTTGTCATTTTGTCACGAAGAACACTGGTATTTGTTGATTATTACCATAAGTACCACCATGTTGCAGGCATTGTGGTTACAAGTTTCACTCCAATTTTGATTGTTGTCTGTATGACTAGCAATCCGTTGAGCTGTCTAGGGTTATCATTCAGATAAGGTGTCACAACTTTTAATTGCATGGGAACTTTGGGATCCATGGCAGATGGGCATTGTAAAAAAAAAACGGATCTTGAGTCGGAAGGCCAGCTTGTCCTAATTGTGACCTTAATATGATGATTTTTTTTCCCCTGCCAGATTGAGGAGAAATGAAATGGACATCCAAACCGGGGCCAATAATGGATGAGCTGGATGATGTCACAGTATCAATTTTAAATGGTATGTCATGTGTAGGTATGAAAAAATTTCCATGACTTTGATTGGTCCGCTAAGTAATTAAAATAACTGTATGCTGACACTGATTTCAAAAAGAAGTATTTTACAAATTTGAGACAAAATGTCTAAACTGAATTGCATTTACAATTAATTCTGATGACAGAAATTGGCACAAAACAAACTTGGTTTGACTTGTCAAGTTGAATTAAATTCATTAGTGAAAAAATGTATGAGTTGTTAAGTGTAAAAGGTTTGTTAATGATTGGACTGTCTTTATAGCTGCCAACATCGATGAAGTCTTGCTCCACACCCTCCGTCGTGATGATTTGAGAGACCTTTTTCCTGGACCAGAACACTTTCTCAGGAGGAAACGGATTTGGGCCCTTATTAGTGTAGATGTGATTGGTTACCTACTTTGCTCTGAAAACATCGAGCATAACACTTTTTTTTTCTTTTTTCCTAATTGGGTCTATTGTTTCTCTCTTGTTCATAATGTTTTGGATCTGGTTTCCTCTCGGCTGAGAATTCCACCGTACCAAGACTGCACCGAATGAAGCCAGGAACTGTGTCTTCATTCTGCATCCATTTGACTGATTTACTGATTTGTCTCCTCCATTTCATCAGCCAAAGATGGTCTGACAGCACAGGCCAGACATTATCAGACCCTGCAGGAGCTGTACAAGAAAAAACAAAACCCAACCAAGATGCTGTCTCCCAAATTCTTGACCTGCAGTTTCAAGCAAGAAGATCCTTCATTGATAGTGATGTTCTGAAAGAACAGGACAAGGCCAACAAAGATCCTGGATGCATATTCATGTGTCAAGGATCTTTATCGTGTAAGTGATTAACTTGTTTTGGTTTATGATGAAAAGCAAGCATTTTTGCAGATTTTAACACTGACTTGCATTATAGGCGATGAATGAGCTGCGGCGCATTCTGGATAAGGGCAACAGAAAATTCATTGATGAACTAAAAAAAGAGATGGGAAGACTTCTGCACCAATGTGTAATTTTATGGTGTTTGGAAAAAAAATGAAGTGATGAAGCCACGCATAACGCTGGATGTAGGTGACTCATTTTGCTGTGTCTCTAATTGACTGTGTAGCTGTTTCCTTGGACATAGGATGGTTTATGTTGCGCTGAATGAATAGATGCAGAATGGTAATACTCTTCATGCTGAAAAAATAAGATTTTTTTTGTGATCAACACAAACCTAATAAGACTCATTTTTAGGAAGACTAACTTTGAACTCAAAGTTGATTTGTTCTATTCCAGTGGAATATTCCATCGCGCTGCTCAGGCCACTCCCCACACTCTTTCCTTCACCAAGTCCACCACCGAAGAAGCTGGGACATGCCAGTGAGGCACTGCTTCATGTCATTCAGGTGAAAGTTTGTTTGCATTTTCTCACATTCAACACTTCATAGTTCCATGCATGGATGTGGCGTTTCCTTCTTCTTTTTCTTTAGCCAACAGAAGATCCCACAATGTACTCGCAGAAGAGGTCTTTCTGCACCTCTGTGTTGCTGTTTGATGGGACCCGCTGTCTCATCTGTCTTGGAGCCACTCCCGCCACCATGCTTGCCAAGGAAGACTTGAGTGACGGTCTGCTTCATCTGATGGGTTACTACTATGCCCTGCACCTCACATATTCAAAAGTGTGTGGCAACCCTTCTCTCTGTCATTCAGACAGAATTGCTACAGGACACTATCCATGAGTGAGACACCACAGCCTCATACAAAAAAGACCATGGCAGAATGGAAAGATTTTATTGGGGAGTAGAGCTGTGTACTAGGCATAGGTAGTGATACACTCCCCTGGTAGTTGTAACTTGAGGGTGGGTGGGAGTCTGTTGGAACAAACATGTTATCAGTGGTGATAGGAACACAACACTATATGCTGTCCCCATGCTGTTTTTTTGTTTTTTTTTGTGTAACTGAGTGTCAGGGAATCTGAATCAATATTCAATAATGATGACGGTGAATATTGTAACAATTGTTACTTGCGTTCTAGAAATGATTGCTTGAGGTTGTTTTAAGATGCAATGCCTTAGTGACGTTTTTATTACAAGGCAGTGAAGGCACTGTCAGCAATTTAAGTGAATAAATAGTTGTTGACAATATTAATTCTGTTTGCTGAATTATTTTTTTTTGGGGGGAATGGGCGTAGGGGGGGTGGATGCTTTGTCTCATTTTGAGAAAAAAAAGCTAATATTGTGAACACTTAAATTAAGAAGAATTGCACTGTTAGTAGGTCTGGTTTTAAGATCTTTTCATTCAAATTAAGAAAGAAGCAAACGTGAAAAAAGAATTGAGAAGCTAGTATCAAGTTTATTTGACTTAGTACAGTCCTTGGAATGAGTGCTTTACTGTTTATTTCAAGAGTTTTCCCATTCTTCAAATGCCTAGATATATCGTCTTATTTTAAGAAATCTTACCAAGTCTAAATATCTTACTGCATTGGCAGATAATTTGACTTGTTTCTAGCCTGTTCTTTCTCAATTTAAGTGTTTGTTTCTTAGATATATTTTGCAGTGTGTGGACACCGAGGGGAGCTCTAGAATTGGCTCATTCAACCGACCAACGAGCCAATCAGCAGCGGCGTCACAGGCCCTCCTCCTTCTTTGTTCTCTCTCTCACTTTGACTTCTGCACTGGACAGCCAGGTTTGTGGAGGGAAGGTTGGAACAAAGTAAGGACGGGGTACCCCATACATTCATGTACGTAGAGTCACTAAGTCTTAAACTCACCAGGTTTGTATCGCTTATCAATAACCCTAATGCCATACAAGTCTATGAGGGTCAAAGGTCAACTTTGTCCTAGGGACATGGGGCCACTTTCAGGTTCATCAGGATCCTCCTGGACACACCCACGCCAAATTTGGGGCTTCTAGCCCATGAAGAACCCCAAAACCCTCACTCTAATTCCAGCCTCATCGCTAAACCCTAATGCAGTGCAAGTCTATGAAGGTCAAAGCTCAACTTTGTCCAAGAGACATCAAGTGTTTTTTCATGAATCATTCATAAATGTTAAGAGTTTGCTTTGTGGAGAATTCACAATAAAATACATTGACACTGTCAAGATGGACTCAAGCACTATTATTGAACTATACTGTATTTTTTGAGTGATGTGAAGCTTTTGACAAGCGCTGCGCAAAGGAGGCCCATTTGTTTTTGTTTTTTTGAAGGGGGCCCAAAATTCCTGGCGGCGCCCCTGAGCGGGCATCTCCAGCACTAAGGCAGTGGAGCTGCCGGCCACGAGAGAAGAATTAACCAGTCCATTGAAACCATTTGTTTGGTCTAGTGAGTGGCAACAGTCCTTTGAGGATCTTAAGTGCCTTCTCAGCTGTAACCCTTTCGTGTCTGCTCCAAATTTTTCCTCATTGGCTAGAAGCCCCAAATCTAGCGTGGGCGCTTCTTGGGGGCTCCTGATGAAAAAGCAAGTGGCCCCATGTCTCTAGGACAAAGTTGAAAATTCACCCCATAGACTTGCATTGAATTAGGGTTAACAATAAGGCTGAAACTAGGGTTAGGGTTAGGCTTAGCTGAAATTAGGGTTAGGGTTTCAGGGTTCCTCAAGTACTAGAAACCCCAAATTTGGCGTGGGCGCTTCTTGGGGGCTCCTGATGAAAAAGCAAGTGGCCCCATATCTGTAGGACAAAGTTGAAATTTCACCCCATAGACTTGTATGGCATTAGGGTTAGGGTCCAAGAGTACACATACACATTTTCTTTTGCTTTATTGATTTAAGCTCATCGTCTCCAGCTGCAAAGGTACAGAAACCTTTCTGTGTTTTGATGTCGTGTGTGAGAAAACATCACTTTTTTCTGTAAACTTGTGTTATCATTGTCCTTCATTGAAAATGACACAATCTTTCATTTCATTGTTCAGATGCCGAACACCAAGGCATTCCGTCGCTCTCTGGCCATGAAACGACGCCTGGAGCAAAAACGGGATTGGACACCTTTTCCACCTCGGAAGGACTTTGAACATTGTGAGTACTTCCACGTTCATGATTTCATGTTCTGCCTGTGTTGTTATGTTGTATTCCTAAAAAAACATATTTAGATTTTTCTTTTTTGTCAGTTTACACAGGGCGCGGTACTGGTCAGCGACCTGGGTGCGAAGATGGCCCGTTTTGCTCCTGACTGACAAAACAGTGCAAGTTCGTTCTTAAGGCCCAGCAACCAGACAAGAAGGTATGGGTCGTGATTTTGTCAAGCCACGAGTTTCTTTATGTTTTTGTTCTGGTGGTGGGAGACTCACATCTCTGTCCACTTGTGGATGGTTTTGTGTTCTCGCGCCGGGCAACAACCTTGAACACGGGCTTGTAACAGACTCCGCCCAGGATTTTGCTGCGCTACTGGCAACTGTGTTGGACCGCTGGCCCAAGGTTTGTTTATCTGCTGTGACAAACAAATTTGAACACATGAATGTCATCGCCACTTTGTTTTATGAATATCAAGTAATTCCATGATCCATAGTTCAATAACAAGAATATTCATGAATTTATTTTACATTTTTATGTTTGTTTGGTGTTTTTTGTAGGTGTTTGTGCTTGACTTTCCACCTCGCCTGACTGTCAAGCCAGAACTACAAACAGCGCTACGTCAAGTATATCATCGTGTTGCTGCACGCATGGGTGTGTAAAATACATATTTTTGTTGTATTTTTTTCTCTTCAGTGACACTGTGCTAACAGATATTTCTTAGAATTGTGTGATTACACAATTGATTATGTGACACTTCTTCCAGGTTTAACATTTGTGTATATGGCCGATCACCTCCCCCTTCGTCAGCTGTACATGGTGGTATTATGATGGTGTAAGTTTTGCCTTCTTCAGCCTTACTTGCTCTTCATTTGATATGACAAATATGTGTTAACATGTTGTTTTCTGTTTAGGTGCACCTCAGGACTGAATGGACTCTTGTTGGACAGGAGGTTGAGGTAACCTGTTCATCCCTCTTTTTTTTTTTTCCCCCCAATCGTGTATTTGTCAAACTGTGCAACTTTTTATTTTAAAAATGAACACTTATCCTAAGTTGACTCTGATTTCCTCTCCTCTTTTTTTTTATAGACGGTACCAACAGCTTTTGAGACTGCATTTCACACAGACATCCCGTCCAATCCCGTGTGGTTCAGTGAGGCTGTGCTGTTGGACCACATGGAGACCGTCGTGGAGTCATCTGGCAGGGTTTCCCCAGCTGTCTCGGTAACATTCACACAATTATTTATACACTTATCAACTAGGGGTGGGTGAAAAAAAAAATCAATATTGCAATATATTGTTGTGCTTTCTGTCGCAATAAATAATCGATACACTGACGGCAAATATCAATATTTTTTTTCAAACACCACCTGTCCACCTGTCCCGGGAAAGACAAAATCTCTCCCGGGACACAATTTGTCCCGTTTTTTAGGGAAAATGACAAAACCTCATTTAATTTCCGTCTGTGGTCTAGATAGGGTTGCCAACCCTCCCGTAAAATACGCGATTGTCCCATATTTGCAAATAAAAAGCCTGTCCCGTAATGAACTGATGGGGGACGCACTTCACTTTGTCCCGTATATTTTGGGGACACGGTTATTTATTTATTTATTTTGTCTGCATCATTTTTTTATTGATTTTCAGAATCGGGGCAGTGAAAGGATTTTTTTCCCTCTTTCATCTTCCCGTCGGTTTGTATATCCGAAGTCCCCAAGTTGAGATAAGACAAGTTGCTACTGACTTTACATTACCAGAAAGCACTGTCCTTGTTTACATGAAAGTTATTAATGTTCATGCACTTTAATATGTTTGTTTGTGCAGTGCACGTTTGTACATTATACAAAGTTTTGGAATAAATGCAAGATCACAGGCATTTTCCTTTTTATGGGTATTTTTTTCTTTTTCAGTCACATATCGTCTGCAAAATTTCGAAGATATCGAAGATATCGTGTGTCGTGATGTTGTCATTATCGTGGGCCAAATATCGTCACAGTATCGAATCGTGGGTTAGCTGTATCGCCCCACCCCTATTATCAACACAAGATCACATATGTACAGTACATGTACAGTTTAATTAGTGTGTTACTTTGTTTATGAATGAATTTCTTTATGTTCTTCCAGATGTCCAGCCTGAGACGTCGATCAGCACGCGTTGCCTCAAAAACCAAAACAAACCAGTGACATGTTGGTATTTGGGATATGTGTATTTCATTGTGTGCATCTTTGTGATAGGACAATAAATGCAGTTCTTTAAACGTTACTTTGTGTCCTTGTATTTGCAGGTGTGGGCAACACGTTCAACTGTCCACATGACTGAGTCTGCCTCCAGCAATGTCACAGCAGTGCAGCAGGTTTGTACTTATTCATTTCTACTTCATCACCTGTGTGTGTTTTCTAGGCTTTACACCGATCTTATCGGCTGTATCGGATCGGCCGATATTTGGCATTTTTTGAAACGTTCGTGATCGGGCGTCATGTCATGAATCACCGATCAATGACGTCATGGTCGTGTTGAAACTTTTTTAATCTGTCTCATTTCCTCCAAAGTAGTTTCACAGCATCGACATGTTTATTTGTTTGTATCCGAGAGCTAATGATTCATGATTCAAAGGCCTTCATTTTCGTCTTCGTGCCTCTTCCTGTTTTGAGTACTGTCGCTATGTGACGGACAATAAAGTTTCTTTGAATCTTCACGACAGCAACATCCATGGGCGACACAAACAAACGTGTCGGGGGTGTGGAAGTTTCTCAAAGTGAGAGAAACAGACATAGCACAAGTTATCTGCAATATATGCAACGCTACAGTACCTAGCGGGGGAACTTTGGTAAAAAATTTCAACACCACAAATTTAATCAGGCACTTGGAAAAGATACACACAGAGGAGCATGTCGAGTTTAAGAAACGCAGCGCGGAGAAAGAAAAAGAAAAGCAAACTCTGAAACGGATGCTAAAGCAAACAACTTTAGACGGTGCTCGTGAGAAGGCAAGGGGTGTACAGAAACAAGTATTTATTGCCCCTAACGTGATCGGATCGGTGATCAGTTTATTTAAACTCACTGATCGGTGATCGGCACAAAAATCGTGATCGTGTAAAGCCTAGTGTTTTCCTTTCTATGTTTATTGGCATAAAATCACATCTTTCTTATTTTAATCAGCTGGAGGCGACGCCACAGATGACCAGAGCTGTGCCCGTGGTTCCTGTGGCTCCCGTGGTTGCCAGCACCAAGCCAGAGGAGGCCAGCACCGTCCAGGAGGCAACACAGAAGATCAACTAAGCTAAGGAGGCTTTTCTTTCTTCTTCTGTTGCCTCTGACTGCTCCGCTCGTTCTACGCCTCGCACATGTGATTTGTGATCCATCATCAGTTAGTACTAGTGAAGATGCAGTGGCAGATCATGGCACTGGTATTAGATAAGCCAAGGTTCTGCATGGTTCTTTTCATCAAGGCGAAACCGGTCACGGTTTAAAATTCCAGCACCAGCTGGCAACAGTGAGTCACTTCAGAAGAGCAAAACTCCTCACTTTGACATGGATAATTCTGACGTAGAGTTTGTCAGTGCTGTGACCAATGAAGAGTGTAACTTCTCTCCCCTTGATGTTGATGTTTGTTTAGACCTTTGCAAAAACTTGAAGATTCATTTGGACCGTGCGAGTTTTCCAATTTCTGATTGCAAAGGCCCATTAGGTTCGCCGTGTACAAATGAGAATGTAGAGGCTGATGGAAACTGCTTCTTCAGAGCCATCAGTCAAGCTGTGACTGGTTTATAGACACAGAAGTGGAAATTCAGGTTGCAGCAGATTGTTTACGATTAGATGTGTACACTTTTATCGATGGTCATGGGTTGAAGTGCAGCTCTTGCAAGAAACAATTCTCACATTGTTTATATTTATGGATGTATTTGTTTTATATGGAAGCAGTTACCATAATCCAAATTAAAATAAGAATATAATAACAGAAATGCTTTTTCATTTTAAGAACGAAGCTGCATTATTTGACTCATAATTAAAATGGTTAATAAGTCATTCAATCTGCATTTTCATTTTCTTCAAGACTGCTCATTCTTGTACTTAATTCAAATGAAGGAAAACACATTTGAGATTTAATTTTCAAAACATGCACCAGCAAAGAGTTACCAAAATTCAATATGAAATGTAAAATTCAAAAATGAAAAAGCAATAGCAGAATGCTTTTTCATTTTAAGAACAAAGCTGCATTATTTGACTCATAATTAAAATCATTAATAAATATTCCTATATGCATTTTCATTTTCTTATTCGTGTCGCACCTTTTATGACACAATCAAAAAGAAAACTGAGAGCATTGCTTTTTAATTTTCGTGGTCCTGCCCTGCACAAGAGTTACCACAACTCGAAAATGAAATCGCAATCTCAAAGTAAGCGTGCGGCGCAGGAAAGTGACGTCAGCAGCTCTCCACCTCCGCTGTGGGTATGGCGGTATGACGCCAAGTGTCATTTGCCTCCTGTTATGTGTAAATTCTAATGTTTGTGAATTTAATAAATGTATATATATACTGTATATTTAAAAAAAAAAAAAAAAAAAAAAAAAAAGGTATAGCGGTATGACACCACTTTGCCATCGTTACTTTTCACGTCATTGAAGTTGCCGGTAAACGAGATTTAAATCGCCGAAAAACGTGGACCACTGACGGATCTCGTTGGTCGGACAGATTTGAGCATGGCGCACATTGACACAATTGTTCAAACCCTGCTGGATTTAGCTTCCCAGGTGGAGTTGAATAGTGTATCTGAATGTGATGCTCGGGACCGAGTTGAGCAGGTATTCTGCCGTCCCAGATACGGACGCAAACAAGGTTGCCCTAGCCAACCTGTTGTCAGTTATGGAACACCTTGATGCACCAGCACAACATCAAAGCTAAAGCTATTTGTTACATGGGTGGAGTAACAGCTGTTCGGCGTCGGCCACCAGTCCATCCGACGAAGGATGCGAAGCAACAGATCAATCCGTCGACTGGTGGCAGATGCTGGTGCGAGATCTGTCAGTGGTCCACGTTTTTCTGCGATTTAAATCTCGATTACCAGCAACTTCAATGACGTGAAAGAAGTAACGATGGCAAAGTGGTGTCATACCGCCATACCTTTTTTTTCTTTTCTTTTCTTTTTAAATAAAAAAAAGAAAATATGTGTATATATATATATATATATATATATATATATATATATATATATATACATATATATATATATATGTATATATATTCAGTCGGTCCTCTGCTGCCCCCTGCTGGTCACACAGGCCTCTTACACCTCCGTTTGTCTGTTCAGCACATATTACATTTTTGAATGGCTCTATAAACGTCACTGATGAGACGATTTTATGATTCCTGCAGTTAAATGTTTTTAATTCCAAATCTGCAAAAACCTTCTGATCAATGAAGACAGAGTTGATTAAAATGATTTCAAAATTGACCCGTTTGAGAAAAGCTGCACTGTGGCATTGTTTGCATGTTGTTTTAGCTCTCAGTGGCTTCATTTCGCATTTTTCTTAAAAGCTTCGTTTAGTGGTCCATTGTGGTCAATGTGACACTGAACATCCGCTTTGTGTGCCCGAGTTTTAAGAGGATCAGGTGCGGACATTTTAGCATTTAAATTATTATGGCTTATTAGCATAGGTACGTAGTACCTCACCTGTCCGTTCTTTTTACAGTGCTTCCTGAACACCTCACCGGCACACTACAGCCGCCTGCGAGCACAAAGCTGCACAGAGCCTCCTCGTTGTTCTCTTCACCTGGAGGACGCTTGGTGATCAAGACCTGTGGCCCAAAACTCGGTCCTATAAGATAAGTGCAGGAACACTGCTGCTTCGCCCGCACTTGATTGTGCTAGCTGCCCCGTACAGACGGTGGACGGTGCATGTTGCTTCCGTCCCGCCTTGGTTTTACTTGTTGTTTTTCCGTTCTCGTTGTGTTTTTCTTCGTTTGCTTACGTCGCCACTGCTGACCCTCAGACAGCAGACGTTACACTATCAAGTCGCCGGTCCAGCCACAGTGGTGTGCGTGCATGTATGCGTGTGCATGGTTGGTGGGAACTTGGTTGGTGTGTGTGTGTGTGTGTGTGTGTGTGTGTGTGTGTGTGTGTAATTGCATTGTTTGTTTGTTTTTCTTGCTATTTCAGTACATGTGACAGATTTTAGGGAACTTTTAGTAACCAACTGTTTATCTTTTCTTTTGTAGTCGCTGAGAGCTGCTGGTGGTGGCGGTGTCCCGGGTGGTGGGCCCCTTCGCGTGCTGTGACCCGGGATTGTGGTTGTTTTCTTCTTTTTTTTTGCACTTCACTTTCTTTGCAGGTGTGTCACGTGTGAGTGGGGTGTTCCTTGTTTTCTTTGGTTCCTCCCCCGTTTGGCCCCCTCATCGGTAAGCCTCAGTTTCTACACCAAGAATAAGGAGCTCAGTAGCTCCGTTTTAAGTGTTGGTCTGTTTGTTCCTTTTATTTTTAAATGTTGAATAAAAGTTGGTTTGATATTTTAAACATTCTGAACCACGTCTCCTACTCCTTCCTCATAGAACTTACCTGTGTGCCTAATTATTACTTTTGTGTTTAGTAGAACTCCCTGGGTGAAATTCCCAGGGTGGCGTTGTCGGTTCCTTTTCATTTTGTTAAATTCCCAATATTAAATCTTGCTTTATCAGATAGCCATAACCACTCTCATCGCCACAGGATATTTGAGTCAACTGAGTCAAACTGTCGTGTCTACTTCCCAGTCTCAATAAACATGTTCACTACTGTGGCATATCGGACTTTCCCGCCGCGAGTCGCGCGTCAACATACTGCTGTGAAAGAGGGGTGACGTCACAGAACGCGACGTGCATTTAGGTGCTGCTGCGTAAAACTAAAAGATTTTCCTGGGCAAATATTCATTTGACAGACGTAAACGAAGTGAAATATGACTTCAATTTAAGTTTGTTTTAGTTTGTTTTTATAAACACACAAAAAAGTTTGAGTTAGTTATCGTTTTTGAAAAAAGTTCTTGACTTCTACTTTAGAGATATTGATGACGAGTTGTTGCATATAAACGGTGTGACTATGTGGTTCGGCAAGCGGTGGTGCTGTCTGTACATAGCTTAGCAAACGGCTAGCGCTAGCACCCCCTTTCAATGCCAGAGTGAAAAGATCCACACGGAGTGTTATGACCCACGGGTGGGTCTAGGTGCCTCTATCTTTGTGTCTGTGTGTGTGTCTGACAGTGGATGACGCCTTGCAGGTGCGGTCCTGGATGTCGGCTGCTGATTGGACGCGCCACGGCTGAGAAGGAGGAGCAGTCGAGCCAGCCTGACAGTCGTCCCTCCTCCGCTCCCAACTCTGCAGTTAGTCACTTCTGAAATGGTGTTAGAGCACGCAGCCGTAGGTAGTGATGGCCGATCGAGGCTTTGTTGAAGCTTCGACACTTGTTTCAAAAAATGGTTCATTCCTCGAGGCTTCAATGACACAGTGCTCGAGGAGGTCATCTAGTGCTCAATAAAATGAAGTGCAATGGAAACGTGTTCATTATTTCATCGATTGTTTGGGATTTGATTCGCCATGCATTTTTGTTGGACAACACTACATGCTTGTATGGTTCAATGCTGACACAATAAAATAAAAATGAAAAATAAAGACAATGTCTCTTTTTTGGCACGACTGATTGTAGTAGACTATAGCTCTATACTTAGCCTGACAGTTTGTGCAATGAATTATATTATATCCTAAAACAAGACTAAATAGCCCATAGTTTAAAAATATGTTCAATAGTAAGTGTTCAATGGGTCAGATGTCAAATGTGATCTATTTAAAATGTAGAATAGATGAGCTAAATAACACATATATGATACACATTGATGGGAATTGAACCATCGCCTCAGTCTTGCAAGTCCAAGATTGTCATAATGTACCACAAACCCAAATCACACTCCCTTTTTTCATCTAAGCTGTTTGAGTAGCGTTAGCACACCGTGATTCCTCATCAACTACAGGCCTACACTTCAAATAATTATGAGAAAAATCCAACGTAAAGAGAGCACTTCCATTAGGAAATAGTCAACATGAAATTTCGTCTTCTACTGACACCTGCTGGTCCAATTGAATAGTTGCAAATATTGTGAACAAGTTGTCATCTAATTCTAATCCTAAACAATATGGCCATTCCAAGTCAAGTATTAAGACAATTAATCAGGTTTGTACTGCTTGATTGAACACATTCATCCCGTTCCAGTGCACTAAAACCCACTTCCCTTCAGGACCGTGTCAGCGAAGCCAAAACTTCCTTGAGTGACGTTGTGTCCCAGCATGCAATGCGAGCTAGCGATTCACAATACTATTCCATCACAAACATGGATGTAAAAAATAAAAAGGGACGAAAAATGAAACTTCAGGAACAGCAACCATTGCAATACAAGCAGAACTGGGCCGAAGTTTTATATAAGTTTTATATTATGTACACCATAATACAGCCTTCTGTGGACAAGCCATACTATTTAAGCCGTGTCCTCCTATGGTACTTCCGTGGTTGGAAGCTCGTCGTAGAGGTCACGTGCTGTTTGCGCGTCACTCCACCAATCACCTCGGGGCCCTTGCAGGGTATCTGATTCAAGTGAGTATATGGGAAATATGATTCATTGTATTCAGTCGTAACAAGAGAAGCTTGCTGGCGAAAATAATGCACTACAAGTGAATGTCACACTTTTTTTTTTGTTTTGTATGAGCATTTAAAAAAAACAACAACATAATAATATGGATTTTGACCATGTATGTTTTGGAGTTCAATGAAAGAGGTTAATATATATATATATATATATATATATATATATATGTATATATATAGTCAGCTGCTTTCAGTTGACATATTAAATCTATTATGATATGGAACGATAGTTCATAATGTACGTGTTACTTGCTTTGCAGATAAGGTGTACCCTATTTCTTGTGCTCATGGTTATTTTAAAAGGCAGACAAGAACGTTGTTTGCTGTTGGAGGGCTACAACAACACTTCGATGCTACGCTTTGTGTCGTCGCTACGGACCCCAAACTCTCGTTCTTGTTGGATTCGGGTTCGGAGCAGACTGGTGGGAGAGTTTGTGTACAGGTTTTGCAAAGGAACGGTGTTTTCAGTTATACACACGCTCATTAAAGTGCCGACCGTAGAGGAAGCTGGTGCCGCTGCACACCGTTTCCAGCAGAATAACAGCGAAATTACCAAAATAAAAACAAATCAGGAAAACATGTCTTTGCTGTGCTTTTATTTACAAAGTTAAAATTCTTCTAACTTACAAAAAATGTGAACGAAAAGGTAGAAATATAAATACGAAGGAATACGTATTTGTTCAGGGGTGCGTAAAGCCGGAGCCCTGCATTTGCTGCGCTACCCTTTTTAAAAAGGTCTCCGTTGCGCATTATTTTAATATGTCCATCTCTTTTAGAAGAGAAAGCATCGCCCCGGTCTCATCCTCAATCCAAATGTCAACATTCTTATTCGTGTTTGCCAGGTTGTTTCGCGCCGTCTGTTTTGTTAGACGATGTAGTTGTGCGGTCATGAGTCGCGAGGCGTGGCGCATGCGCACTCGCATTGTCCAGTTAATAGTCCGATTAAGGCGTATACATGGCAGAGAAATTTGAATTCCAATCGCATTATCTGGGTGTCTCAGTCGGGGTTCTCCGATTCCAATCGGAGTTCTCAAACTCCAATCATAATCGGAGTAAGGTGTTTACACGCACGTGAGTTCTCCGATCATAATCGGACTAAGGCAGTAATTAGATTTTCTCTAGTGCCATGTAAAGGCACTGAATGTAGTGGTTCAGACCTGACGCGAACAGCCGCGCGGCTCGTGCCATTCATTTCAATGGAAGCGGAAGCGCCACGAAGCGGAGCGCCGACGAATTTCACGAGCGAGGCTCCAACTGGTTCACACCAGACGGGAACAGCTCCGCGACGGTCGACAAGCGCTTCTGCTCAGCTGCAGTCTTTTTTTCACTCCCACTTGAGCTTCTTTTTTTTTTCTTTGAAAAAAAACAAAACAAAAAAAACATTTTCATCATCGCCCCCCCCCTCGCCCCGTAAGCCAGCCCGCTCCGTAGTTTACTTTCGTGTGTGTGTGTGTGTGTGTGTGTGTGTGTGTGTGTGTGTGTGTGTGTGTGTGTGTGTGAATAAATAGAAACACGCACTCAGGTGTCCATCTCAAGACAAGACCTCTTTCATAATGATCATTGACCGGCATCTCTAGGATCAAACAGACGTATTTTGATCAAGTCTTCCTCTGTGTGTGTGTGTGTGTGTGTGTGTGTGTGTGTGTGTGTGTGTGTGTGTGTGTGTGTGTGTTTAATCTCTCTCGCACTCTGATACAATGTACTGACAAATCTAACATAGAAATATGGTATATGATCGAATTTGTCATTCGGTTTTTATTTTGAAATTAGTTTATTTTGAAAATTCACCGGATTTTCTCGTTTTTATTGAGCGACTTCGTGTACTATTGACGAGGATCGCTCGCGGCTCGCGCACGAAATAGAGCAGACGCCGAAACAACAAATGCATCCCGCCGCCGCGCAACCACCACATTGATTAACGTGGGCGCCGAATGGAAGCGCTCGGCGGCGCTTCGCTTCCACGTCCAGTGAACTGATGCATGGCGCGATCCGCGAGGGAAGCCGCGCGCCTGTTCGCGTCTGGTGTGAACTACTACATTGATTAACATGGGCGCTGAATGGAAGCGCTCGGCGCTTCGTGGCGCTTCGTGGCGCTTCCACGTCCAGTGTGAACCGGGCGTTACGTTGCTCGGAAAAATGTGTCGCCTGAGTCTCCGCCCCCTCCGTGCCCATTGGCGGAGTGAGGGCTCATTGAAAAAAAAAAAAAAAAAAAAAAAATCGGTGTTCCTTCGGCGCGCCTGGGAAACTTTGAAATTATGAATAACTTAAGCTTGTTTTGTCCCATTTGCCTGCATCAGCCCGTCATGATATTGTTAAATTAATTGAGAGCCACCCACGATTGTTTTCTGACCACCCCCGCCGTACGTCAGTTTTGCACCATGACATAGAAGTAGAGGGACATGCCACAACTAAGCAGCACGCACACAGAGTCATTTCTGGGAAGTTCAGAATAAAGCTTTGGCTCTCCTTCTGACAGTGCCCATCTTGATGTTAATTTAGGATCAGGTTTTTACAGACCATAATGCCCTCGTAGATGCGGTGGTCTCCGCTCCTGCAAGACTTCAATCTCCAGATTTGCCACAGGAAGGGGGGTTGATAATGTGTTGGCAGATGCGTTTTCACGTGTACATGTGGACTAGCTGCGGAATTTTATTTTGGGGGAACTGAGCTGTTTTTCTTGTTTAGTTTTGTTTGTAGGTATGTTAATAGGGTTTAGGTCTTAAGAGAGGGGGTGATATGACCCACAGTTGGGTATAGGTGCCTCTATCTTTGAGTCTGTGTGTGTGTGTGTGTGAGAGAGAGTGGATGACGCCTTGCAGGTGCGGTCCTGGATGTCGGCTGCTAACCCTGAAGCCTTTGCTGCCCACCGGTTAAGTTGTTTTGTTTATTTCATTTACTGATTAATAAAATGTTTTTTGTTGAAACTGCCAACTGTAGTGAAAAATTAATGAGGCTTGGGAGTGGGGGAAGGTGTCCCACACGTTGCGTCTCGGTCCCCCTCGACGGGACGTAACACAGAGTTTTCGCTGTGACAGCAGGTTGAGCTCCTACCGTGTTACAGGTGACGTCGTCACGTTAGCCTGTTCCATCCCTGCTAAATTCTTTAAAGAACTACCGTGAGTAAACTTTTAAATTATAATACACTCTACACTAATTGTAATTTCCTACCCGTGGTTCTATATTGCAACAGTTGACGGCTCATATCAGCAGATAAGCAGCAACAATCTGGGCATTGCGGGTGATTCATAAATATGTCATTTCTTATTAATTAGCCCATAAGTGTTGTACACCAGTGTGACACCAAATGCTTGTTGCTGACAGCAGTGAAGAAATGACACTCTAGTGGTTCTGCACATTAGTATAAATAGAGTGATTCGCTATCATTACATCACAGGACGGCGGCACTCTGACAGATTCCATGAACCTGGACACTGATGATCCAGACTCCGGTCCAGATGACACAACAGGCCACAGTGGAAACGGGTCAGAGGATGGACTGGCTGCTGAAAGGATCCAGGTAGGTGGCGCTGTCATCCCAAGTTGTGTGGTGTGGAGGATCAGGGCCAAAGTTCCAGATGCTCACAGATGTGACTGTGGATTCAGGAGGAGTGTTTGAAGGCTGGACTCCCAACAGTGATTGGCTGCTGAGGACCTCTCAATCACAATCAGGTTTTTTAGTGGCTGTGAGATTGAAAGTGAGTGAACATCATTAAATAAAGAGCTCCTGCAGGGTCCCAATTTGACAAGTACACTGCTAGGTGTGCTGCTTCGTTTTCGCCAAGGCCCTGTAGCATTCATGACTGACATTGAGGGAACGTTTCATCAAGTAAGAGTTTCCAACCAGGATGTAAACTTCTTACGCTTCCTCTGGTGGCCAGATGGGGACATTACAAAGGACCTACAAGAGCACAGGATGCTGGTCCACATCTTTGGGGCAGTGTCATCCCCAAGCTGTGCTTCATTCGACGACAATCAGCATGACTTCCCAGCCGAGGTTATAAACACTGTTTGTCAAAATTTCTATGTGGATGATTGTCTAAAGGCCGTCAGCACGGTGGAACAAGCAATACATCTGTACCAGCAGCTAACAGACCTGTGCGGTAGAGGTGGATTTAAGTTCAATAAGTGGGTGAGCAATCATCGCTCGGTGCTGGCCGCCATTCCTGAAGAGCAGAGAGCTAAAGAGGTAAAAACACTTAACCTTGACAGAGACCAGCTCCCTATGGAGAGGGCCCTTGGAGCTCAGTGGGATGTACAGCAAGATACATTCACATTCAGCATCAGAACCAAGCTGGGATGGGATGAGGAAATCCCTCAGGTCATGGTACATCCCATATATAGTTTTTCAAGCGCCAAACTACAACAAAGGAACTCATCTATAACAAAACTACAACCTTGTAAGGGCAAAACCTACTTGTTTTAATTCTGATTAATAGACTAAAGCTTATTCGATTATCATTATGTTGTTTTTTTTAAACGCTCATACAAAACAAAAAAAGTGGAGGGAGAGTAGTCTGAATCGGGTTCTGGAGCATTGCTCTACCTCATCCATCGCACTCATTAGCGTCACATCCACTTGTAGTGCATCATTTCCGCCAGCAAGCTTCTCCTGTTAGACCTTCTCCGAGGTGGTTGGTGGGGTGACGAGCACCCAGCACGTGACCTCTACGATGAGTTTCTACCCACGGAATTGCCATAGGAAGACATGGATTAAATAGCATGGCTTGTCCACCAGAAGGCTGTATTATGGTGTACATAATATAAAACTTCGGCCCAGTTCTGCTTGTATTGCAATGGTTGGTGTTCCTGAAGTTTCATTTTTCGTCCCTTTTTATTTTTTACATCCATGTTTGTGATGGAATAGTATTGTGAATCGCTAGCTCGCATTGCATGCTGGGAAACAGCGTCACTCAAGGAAGTTTTGGCTTCGCTGACACGGTCCTGAAGGGAAGTGGGTTTTAGTGCACTGGAACGGGATGAATGTGTTCAATCAAGCAGTACAAACCTGATTAATTGTCTTAATACTTGACTTGGAATGGCCATATTGTTTAGGATTAGAATTAGATGACAACTTGTTCACAATATTTGCAACTATTCAATTTGACCAGCAGGTGTCAGTAGAAGACTAAATTTCATGTTGACTATTTCCTAATGGAAGTGCTCTCTTTACGTTGGATTTTTCTCATAATTATTTGAAGTGTAGGCCTGTATCTGCACACAATTTGGAATTCGTCCCAGCGCCCTGAGCTGTAAATTTGGACGGTGTAAAATGAAAATGGCCATCTGCAGCAGAATGAAAGTGAGATTGCATTGTCCAGGTAGGAGGACAGCAGTCAGTCATGTTTCACCTCCAGTCAACACGCAGTGGTTCACATGAAGGTCCAAGAGGCCTACAGACCTACACTGAGTCTGGACGTGGCAGTACAGTTGGATCATTGTCTTTGTTGTGTTGTTTGGTCATTGTGATCCAATGTAATGTGAGAGAAGGACGAGTGCAGTTATATTGGAGTGAGTTTTTTAGAGTGTAATAGAAGTTATAATGCAGAGTCTGTTTTTATGAAATGTTCTATCACCTGGCATCCATCCATCCATCCATCCATCCATCCATCCATCTTCTACTGCCGTATCCGGAGTCAGGTCTCGGGGGCAGCAGCCTCAGCACAGACCCCCAGACTTCCCTGGACCCAGTCACCTCCTCCATCTCCTCCAGTGGGACCCCAAGGCTTCCCAGTCCAGTCCAGAGACCTGGTCAGCACCACTCTGACTACCTGAGTCCCTGCTGCTCAGGTGAGGCTTCAAAGATCTGGCTGCACCTGATTGGACGGTCGTGGAGGATCTCCTTGGTCTCCTTGGTCTTCTTGGTCTCCAGCTGTTTGACCTCATGCTCTCTGTTGACCTCCTCACTCAGTCCCTCAGTGATGTAGAGCTCAGTGTAGATGCTGTTGAGGAGAGTTTGATTTCCTGCTTCTTCACCTTCAGTCACACGTTCACATCTCCTCTCCAGACTGATCTTCTGCTGCTGTAGAAGCTCCTGCAGACCACCAACCTCTGGAGCTGAGAGAAGATTGGAGAAGAAAACATCAGTGTGACAGTGTGAGCATCATTTTCTGTCCACGACTTGAAGCTGAAAGCATCCAAACTCCATTTTTCAGCTGATGTGGTGAAGCTGCTGTTGTCTGACTGTTTGCTCTAAATGTCCTCTAGTGGATCTTCTCACTGGAGGTCCTGACCACGGTTATAATAGTTAACGAAAACGAACAAAATAACGAAAACTTCAATTGAAAAAAACAATTGTCACGTTCCAGGGGTTAGGATTTTGGTACCTGCCTCGTTGGGGTTCGAAGCGAGCAGAGCTGAGACCATAAGGGTGACGTAGCAACGTTCAGGACACTGATTGGCCAAAGGCAGTCTTTCACGAAAGACCAAAACCGCCATTTTTAAATGCCTCGCGTGTGGATCTTTACATTAACACGTATTAAAAACTGAAAAGCTTATGAAACTGTACCATGGGTGAACAAAGAACTACAGACGTTTCTGTTCTCTGTGGCCGAAGAAAAAGCACAATGCAGACAGTTGTGCAGAAAGTTTAGTGTTAGCTAAAATATCGGGCACACAGACGTACTTATTATGTATACATTTCTTTCCATTGTAACAGGTGCTACAAGATCTGCAATCCATTACCTAGAATTGGTTTTCCTTAAACTGATGTACAGGATTACTAATCTGACTTTGATGGGCAAATTTGACAACAAAATACAATTATGAAGCACTAAAACACAGGACCACAAAACAATTAAATGCATGATGAAATAATGATATGCTTTGTTAAATTAAATAAAATGGCATTTCAACTAAGTAATAAAATAGTCAGTGGTGCAGTGGTTAGCGCTGCCGCCTCACAGCAAGAAGGTCGTGGGTTCGATTCCGGGGCCTGGACCTGGGACCTTTCTGTGTGGAGTTTGCATGTTTTCCCTGTGTCTGCGTGGGTTCTCTCCGGGTTCTCCGGCTTCCTCCCACACTCCAAAAACATGCATGTGAGGTCAATTGAACGTTCTAAATTGTCCGTAGGTGTGCATGTGAGTGTGAATGGTTGTTTGTCTCTATGTGGCCCTGCGATGAACTGGCGACTTGTCCAGGGTGTCACCCTGCCTTCGCCCTAAGACAGCTGGGATAGGCTCCAGCAGACCCCCGTGACCCTGAATAGAAATAAGCGGGTATAGAAGATGAATGAATGAAATCTTTATTGAATGAATGACACATTTTATTTCACTCGTGGTTTATGTAATTATTATTTTTTGCTCCATAGCTTTCATGATTCAGCATTACATGTTAAGCATGATGAATTGCATGAAAAGAGAGAGCACTCCGCTGATAAATTAACATGGTGTGCTGTTTAATTCCACGAGGACGACAAAATATTTGCAAATTTGTGTGAGGTACACACATCGACAGGTGCAAGAGAAAGGGAGGAACTTTCAAGATCGTTGAGTTTTTATTTTTTATTTTTTTAGTTCTGATGAAATAAATAGACCAATCATTTCATTACTTTGTCTGCTTTCCAAAGAGAGTTGCTTCAAAGAATTATCATTTATTATTCAGTGGCACATTGCTCACTTGTTTAATACACAAATAATAGTATATTATTATAATAATACTATTTTATTAATATAACAATAATAATAATAATAATAATAATAATAATAATAATAATAATAATAATCATCATCATCATCATCATCATCATCATCATCATCATCATCATCATCATCATTATTATTTCTAAAATTTCCAAACAACAATCGTCAGTTGTTCCGGAAAAAATACATTGATTTCCATGTTGAATTTTGTACGGTTCGTGAGCGCTCACGTCTGTCAGTGACGGTCTCCACACTGACACAACTGCGCATGCTCTATTATCCCATCAATGCGGAAGTCAAAAAGTTTTTGGGAGCCATGCGCTGGGTGAGCAACTTCATTGAAAGCAATGGGACGCCATCTTGGACTCTGGGGGCTTGCCGCACTGTCACGCAGGTTGTGACGGAGCGGGCCGGCGACGCACAGGTATGACGTGAATGATTGACAGCTACCATTCGTTCCCGTTAGCAAGGGGATTAAAAACAAACAGACACCATATTGGCATCAAAAAGGAGTTATCCCAGCGGTGCGGAAAAACGGAAGGAAAAGAAAACTGATCAAGAAAAACTTGCAAAGGGGAAAGGTAAGTTATTTGTTTGTGATGTGGGCTGGAGAGGTGGAGGTGAAACGCTGTTGTCCCCCCCCCCCTCCCAAGTTTGTTTATTTGTCCTGCTAGCCAGCTAGCTAGCGTCGGATAAATGTTAGCTGGCTGGCTAATATTTGTTCGTCATGAATCAGCGTTTTTGTTTGTTTTATGAAAGTTGACCAAATCCTGCCATGTTGGCCTATCCTGCCATGGCAATGACTGATTGACTCCACACCCGTTTATTCACATTCTAACAGGGAGGGAGGGAGGGCATGTTGTAGTTGTTGTTGTAGTCAGTCCCCTGTTATTGTTCAGTGGAAGTTGTCTCTCACATATTTGACTCTTAATGTTATTTTAGCCTTAACTTAGGATGAATTTACTAAGCTTAGTTTGTATTTTGTAGGCCCTTAATTAGAAATGTGCTACTGTTTTATAATTCAAAGAAATATTTTATGGAAATACTTTATTTGGCATGGTGTTGACTATTTTAGACTGTTGTGGCAGTGGGTCATTTATCTTAGTTTTATTACTTTAACTAGTACAGTGTGTAAAGTAATGCCAAAAACTCTTAAAAATGACAGTTTTGTAATTGTGTAAAAGCTTTAAAGGGACACTGCAACCATAATGTTTAATTTAAAAACAAATGAATTTTTAATTTTCCTATATTACTGCAACATCACTGTAATAATAAAATAGGAAAATGCGCTTCTGATCTGTTTTGCTTGATGATCTAATGAGCTTTGTCTCTGCAGGAGCAATTCTAAAATATGTTGGCGCTCCAGACATTGAGCCAGAGGGATCTCCCGAACATCCTGACCAGGAAGCTCCAGGACCAACACGTTCCTCAGAACCTCCTTCTGTCCAGGTGAATAATGTGTGTTATTCTTAGTAGCTAAGCTGATAAGTGTGGGACGAAACTAAGGCAATTAAGCATTATTTTGATTGTTGGTTTGCTTTTTAGTGTTGCACTTGTTGGTTTGTTGGATTTTCTTATTTAAAGTAAGCATGTTTTTTTATGAATACTCAATCTGTTGTATTTATTGACATATAGAGGATTCTTTTCCTAGTATTATAGTGTTTGTTTGTTTTTAAATCAGTTTAACTTGCCTGAGTTGCTCAACTGAAGATGTTTAATTTTACCTGTAGCCTGTTTTGCTCACGAGGTGTAATAGATTGTGGAATCTTAGTAGACCTTAGTAGACGCACGCTGCTGAGAGTGGCAGCAATCAGCTCTGATGACCGTGGTGCTTGTAAATAAGGCAAATGCGCCATCTAGTGGGATGCAGCATGTTTATTCGTGTTGGAGCAATGACAAGTACTACTAACAAAACAAAAGATGCACAGGGTAAAAAAAATAATCATAAACTCAAGCCCAACAAAGATAACAGATGGGCATAACTGTAACATTACATAGTAATGATTACTAGTACTACCAAAATTTCTCTATTTTACTTTTCAACTCGAACTTGAACGATTCATCCCCTTTTTTCAGCAGCCATTAAGACAAAAGGATGACACTTATGCATTGCATCAAACTGTGATGCACAAAGTCAATTAAATTAAATCAAAACAATAAATAAAGTGTGCATTAAACAGGGGCAGTGCAATACAGTACAGGACTCAACTGATATAGTGCAGTTAGGCAGTATAGCCTATAACAACTGTTCAGCATCCATAGTAATCCACAGTCAGTGCCATAATCATCCAGTCAGTGTCATATTCATCCATAGTCAGTATAATATATATGATATCGCGCAGACCCTCGTCCTCCACCACATTAATTGGCCTGCAAGCCGTAGCCACACCCATTTAGCCCCCGCTGTTGAAAGTTGGCGTGTGGTGGACGCGGCCAGTGGTCTCCGTGCCACACCATCCAACGTGGTTTGCTTTACCTCAGAAGGGGGCGGAGGGCTCTCCGTGTCAGCTGTATGCTTCGCAGACAAGTGAAACGTAAGACTGCTCGTACTCCGGTGGAAACTAAATACAGCTTTACAGTAAATGCATATCACTTTTGTCCTGTCAAGACTGCCATCTGGCAGGGTTTTGAAGTGGAACTTTCCATTTACAATTGACGCCTTATCCATGTTAGTCCTTTCTAGTGCTCATCTACGCTCAGTGTCTTTTTCTTTTTTTTTTGTTGTGCTTACAAGCCGGCTGCAAGCGTGTGACTGTGTGCTGTGAGTCAATTCATTTCCCGTTTCCACAATCTACGGAGCGGCCAAAGGTTCAAAAAGCACCGTGTGCGTTAATCGCGATGAAAAAATTTGAATTATTGCCTTCGGCGCGAAACAACCAGCAAACGCGAATAAGAATGTTGACATTTGGAGAGAGGATGAGACCGGGGCGATGCTTTCTCTTCTAAAGGAGATGGACATATTAAAATAACGCGCAACGGAGACCTTTTCAAAAAGGGTAGCGCAGCAAATGCAGGGCTCCGGCTTTGCGCAGCCCTGAACAAATACGTATTCCTTCGTATTTATATTTCTACCTTTTCGTTCACATTTTTTATAAGTTAGAAGAATTTTAACTTTGTAAATAAAAGCACAGCAAAGAGATGTTTTTCTGATTTGTTTTTATTTCGATAATTTCGCTGTTATTCTGCTGGAAACGGCACAAGCTTCCTCCACGGTCGGCACTTTAATGAGCGTGTGTATAACTGAAGACACCGTTCCTTTGCAAAACCTGTACACAAACTCTCCCACCAGTCTGCGCAGAACCGGCATCCAACAAGAACGAGAGTTTGGGGTCCGTGGCGACGGCACAAAGCGTAGCATCGAAGACATTGTGTTGTTGTAGCCCTCCAACAGCAAACAATGTTCTTGTCTCATGGTTATCTTTTAAGATAACCATGAGCACAAGAAATAGGGTACAGCTTATCTGCAAAGTAAGTAACACGTACATTATGAACTATCATTCTATATCATAATGATGTAATATGTCAACCGAAAGCAGCTGACCAGCTGAAAAGGCTCACTCCACCCCCTACTGTTGGGAGGAGGACACGTTCCCGTCAGTAATTCAAATTTCTCAGCTGCATGTATAGGGGGACAAGGTGAGAACTCCGATTGGACGAGAAAACCAAATTATTGCTTAGTCCGATTAAGCTCTGCATGTAAACGCACTGATTACACCTGTGCCAGAGTGCAGAGTGAAAGCAGCTCTTTTAAAAACAAGCGCAGGCTGGAGTCAGCACTCTGTCCTCTGGCGTGTCCACGCTGAGAACTCTGTCCTTCGCAGTTCTTAGCATTTCGGCTAGCAATCCCAGAGCGGGCTGGGCCATAAGCACAGCCGGAGGAGGAACCCTGGCGGGTGCCCGTTCATCGGGAGGTGGCGCTGTGTGTGCGTGATCGTTGTGCATTCACCGCAGGCCCCCCCGGCCCCCCCTCCTCCTCTGGCGCTCGGCGGGGAGGCTGCCTTGCAGTTGAACACCGGTGCGCCGAGACGGGTACTGGAAGGACGCTGGTCTCAACCCCCTGCCTGGGTGCAGTCGCTCCGTCTTCCTCTGTTTTCTCCATTCCCCTCTGTTACTGTTGCGGCGGCGATGTCCTCGCAATCAATTGCCGCACCAGTCTAGCCGGGTAACAGCGGTGTCACCACCACAACGCGGACACTTTTCCTTTGATTTTGGTTTATTTGGTTTAGACAATTCAGTTTGTCTGTTTCTTTTGTTTGCGTAACCACTTTCTTTGGTTGGTTTTCTTTTCTTTGTTTTGTTGTGAAATTTTGGTGAAACTTTGGGTTTTCTATTGAGTAGCGATTTTGTTATAGTTTGATTTCCTTTTTTAGTTCATTAATATCTTGTTCCCCAGTGATCGTTACTATTTTGTTTTGGGTTTTGGTCGTGTGTGTGTGTGTGTGTGTGTGTGTGTGTGTGTGTGTGTGTGTGTGTGTGTGTGTGTGCGTGTGCGTGTGTGTGTGCGCGAAGAATAAATAAAAGTTTTCCTTTAGTTCTAACTGTTTAACGCTTGCCTGGGTGTCTCAAGGTATTAGTATGTTAATTTTGTTCTCTTTTCTTTAGGACAGGAGTTGGCGTAGCGTGAATTTTGGTTTGTAGTGATTCCCTTAGCTTTGTTTATTCCCTTTTTTGAGTTTTCTTTGGTTTCTTTGGCCCTGTTCCCCTTATTTTCTAATGTTGAACAGTCTTTTTGGTATGGTACTTATTTCCTTGACACTCAGGCAGCTAAACCTGGTCTAATCGGGTCTGACTTCTGTTGCCATTAGTTGTGTCGAGTTTAGCTTTTAAATCATGTTGATTTAGCTCTTGCTGAGAGAGATGTGTTTCCTGTAGATCAGGCATGGCCAAACTACGGCGTGTCTCTGTCCGGCCCGCGTGAAGGCAGTCAAAAATCTAACCTAACTTAGAAATGACACTTGAACCTGCAATGAGTATTTTAGTCGTTCTAAATGAGTCCAACGTTAGAAAAAAAGGAGCGACCCGGACTTCCCACAGTCTCTTTTCTATTAACATGGGAATTCAATTTTAATAATTTGTCAACTAAAAACACCGGTCATACTAGATCATCCCTACCAGCTTTCTTCCCTTTATTCTCTGAATTTAATCAAAGAATCTTTGAAACTCTTGTAGCTTTTCTCTGGCTCGTGTCGCTGCTGATGCGTAGCCCCTCCAGGATCCCTCCTTGCACTGCCACTCCGTCGTAGTGTGGGGCACCGAGTGCCGCAGGCCCCTCCGCACCCGTCGCCACCGCCGTCTTCTCCGCCAGGCCGCGTCTCGCCAATTCCTCCTTTACCTCCTCTGCGCTGTTGTAGGTTCGAGTTCCCGTATCCCAGTGGGTCCTCATCTTGGTGAATGGCGTCTGGAAGCGGATGCCCTTCTCCTTCAGGATTCTTTTAGCAGTGTTGTACTCCTTTCTCTTTTGGACCATCTCTGTCGCGTAATCGTGATGGAATGACGGTAATTTCTTCCCCAGTTCTATTTTCTTTGTCCATAGCTCTCTCAGGACCCTCTCTTTGGTAGTAAATTCCAGAAAGTTAACAATGATGGGTCTCGGTTGGGCACCGTCCGCTGGCTTCTGTGCAAATGAGCGGTGTGCTCTCTGAATTTGGAAATTAAAATGTGCTGGCAGGTGCAGTTTGCTTTTCAGCAGGTCTTCCACAAACTTGGCCACAGATTCTCCCTCCTCTCCTTCAGTGACTCCATAGATACGTAGGTTGTTTCTCCTCAGCCTGGACTCCAGGTCAGTTAACTTGTCCTGAAGAGCTTTTTGTTCTCTCAGTGATATGACCAGAGCGTCATTAGCTTCCTGTGCCCAACGTTCTAGCTTTTCAATCCGCGACTCAGCCTCGTTGATCTTGCCGGTCTGGAGCTCCTGTTCGGTGATGACTTTCGCAAGTTGTTGATTTATTTTGTGTTTGAAGTCGTCCAAGTCTTTTTCCACGTCGTTCCTCAGTGTTTCTCCAAACGTGCAAAGGACTTCTTTTGATTCCATTTTTAAATCCCGTATCTCCTTGCTAATAATTTTTATGTCCGAGCCCTTTTCCGCGTCGTTAGTCACGAGGAGTTTGTTTCGCCATCTCCCTCTGTTTCAGAGCAAGCTGGTAGTTCCGCCATATTGTCTGTTACCGTGTTTCTGTTTTGGTTGAATGGAGTTTTCCTTCCCATTCCAACGTTCCCCTGATCACTTTGTAGTTAATATGATATCTGACAATAGTTATTCAAGTTTTCGGGGAGTTTTTACCCTAGACGGTCGAGAGCCCTGGTGTCGCGCAGTCTACCGCTTTATGGCCAAACCAGAAGTCCCTTCCCTCTAGCCTTTTCAAGGGGGAGGTGGCTAGACTCGGCTCTTGTGGGACGAGAAGCAGAAGGCCTGTCCGATCGGGGGGGAAGATGAGATGACATTTTTGTGGGTCAACACAAACTCATCTGCGAGGACAGCCGCCTTGGACAATGACGACACTTTCTGTTCATTCAAGAACATTACCACCTTCTCTGGCAAAGAGTCTTTAAAATCTTCTAAAAGAACGAGCTCACGGAGTGACTCAAAGTCATTTTTGACATCATTAGCTGCACACCATTTATCAAAGAGGTTGCTTTTCTCCCATGCAAACTCGACAAAGGTTTGACCACTAGATTTTCTATGGTTCCTAAATTTTTGCCGGTAGGGCTCAGGAACAAGCTCATAAGCAGGAAAAATTGCTTCCTTTACAACATCATATTGCAGGCTGTCTTCTACGAAAAGAGCAGACACCAACTCCTGTGCTTTTCCCACCCGCTTGCATTGGAGAAGGACAGGCCACATGTCTCTTGGCCAGTTGAGTGGCGAAGCTATTCGCTCCAAGGCACTGAAGTATGAATTCTGTACCTACCTACAACCCCCCCTTCCGTGGCCCGCCGACTCGATGCAGGTCTGTCATGTGGCCTGTTGCTAAAAAAGTTTGCCCACCCTCTATACAGACAGTGAGTTGGAGCAAGCTCGTAAGCACTACTTCCAGATGGCCCGCACTGCCAGTGAGGGGAAATGTGTCATGTTCAAAGAGCTGAGACGCAGGCTGGTGAGAAACACTGTCACCAGCATGATTTCTATGTTGAGAGCCAGTCAGCAAGGAGAGGGGGTCTGGTACCCTTCTGAGCATGAAGTCACTGCAATGGCTAAAAGACTAGTGGAGTATTATCCCATGCTGAAGGATTAAGACAAAACAATGAAACATGTAAGTGATTATATTATTTTGCGCACTTAGATTTTGAAGCGTGTGGTTATTTTTGGCTGATACTTTTTTTTATCTGTGCATGTTTACTTTCCATCTTTATTTAAATAAACCTATATGCTCTTGACTCCAAGTGCAAAACATCACAAATGGACAGTTCTGTATTCAAGTCATATATATATGTACAAAGTGAGGAGCATGGGGGGGGAGTGAAATTTTATTTACCACAGGCGAGCACTTACAAGAATCTTCACAAGAGATTCGCCAGAGAGGGGCCACAAGAAGAAAATGCATCGCATTGACTTCTCAGCAAGTGACCAAGAAGAAGATCATGATGCAGACTCAATTGGTGGATCAACAATTATTTTGTGTCACACACCAGGGCGCAGTTCTGATAATGGCCACACTTCACGTAAGTAGAAACATGTCCATTTTAATAATAATGATAATGTATGAAAGCCAGGCAATGTTATGATAGTTTTGGATATCATGATATATCACAGGCATTTTTACATTTGAATTGTCATTTGATATATTTTGATGCTCCAAACAATTTCATCCATTTGACTGATTTACTGATTTGTCTCCTCCATTTCATCAGCCAAAGATGGTCTGACAGCACAGGCCAGACATTATCAGACCCTGCAGGAGCTGTACAAGAAACCAAAACCCAACCAAGATGCTGTCTCCCAAATTCTTGACCTGCAGTTTCAAGCAAGAAGATCCTTCATTGATAGTGATGTTCTGAAAGAACAGGACAAGGCCAACAAAGATCCTGGATGCATATCCATGTGTCAAGGATCTTTATCATGTAAGTGATTAACTTGTTTTGGTTTATGATGAAAAGCAAGCATTTTTGCAGATTTTAACACTGACTTGCATTAATAGGCGATGAATGAGCTGCGGCGCATCCTGGATAAGGGCAACAGAAAATTCATTGATGAACTAAAAAAAGAGATGGGAAGACTTGAAGTGATGAAGCCACGCATAACGCTGGATGTAGGTGAGTCATTTTGCTGTGTCTCTAATTGACTGTGTAGCTGTTTCCTTGGACATAGGATGGTTTATGTTGCGCTGAATGAATAGATGCAGAATGGTAATACTCTTCATGCTGAAAAAATAAGATTTTTTTTGTGATCAACACAAACCTAATAAGACTCATTTTTAGGAAGACTAACTTTGAACTCAAAGTTGATTTGTTCTATTCCAGTGGAATATTCCATCGCGCTGCTCAGGGCACTCCCCACACTCTTTCCTTCACCAAGTCCACCACCGAAGAAGCTGGGACATGCCAGTGAGGCACTGCTTCATGTCATTCAGGTGAAAGTTTGTTCGCATTTTCTCACATTCAACACTTCATAGTTCCATGCATGGATGTGGCGTTTCCTTCTTCTTTTTCTTTAGCCAACAGAAGATCCCACAATGTACTCGCAGAAGAGGTCTTTCTGCACCTCTGTGTTGCTGTTTGATGGGACCCGCTGTCTCATCTGTCTTGGAGCCACTCCCGCCACCACGCTTGCCAAGGAAGACTTGAGTGACGGTCTGCTTCATCTGATGGGTTACTACTATGCCCTGCACCTCACATATCCAAAAGTGTGTGGCAACCCTTCTCTCTGTCATTCAGACAGAAGTGCTACAGGACACTATCCATGAGTGAGACACCACAGCCTCATACTAAAAAGACCATGGCAGAATGGAAAGATTTTATTGGGGAGTAGAGCTGTGTACTAGGCATAGGTAGTGATACACTCCCCTGGTAGTTGTAACTTGAGGGTGGGTGGGAGTCTGTTGGAACAAACATGTTATCAGTGGTGATAGGAACACAACACTATATGCTGTCCCCATACTGTTTTTGTTTTTTTTGTGTAACTGAGTGTCAGGGAATCTGAATCAATATTCAATAATGATGACGGTGAATATTGTAACAAGACAACATTACTTGCGTTCTAGAAATGGTGGAAAGCGGTGGATGTGGGAGTGGCATCTTCCGATTAGGACACCTGTGCCGATGCCCCCTGCAGGATAAAAGGCCGACTGCGTGTGCCGCTCGGTCTCTTCCACATTCTCCATCCAGCAGCCATGGGCGTCTGGCCGACTCTCAGCTTCTTTTGTTCTGTTTTGCACCTGACAACACCCCACATCCTATTATTCACTCATCCACACTTACATTACTGATGAATACTGACAAACACACACCATATATTTCATTATTTTGCTTACAATTATCTATTTTGTTATAATAAACCTTTTGATTAATCGCAATCCGCAGTGTCCCTTCCGTTATTGTCATAACTCTTGAGCCGGGTTATGACAATATCGTCTGCAAAATTTCGAAGATATCGAAGATATCGTGTGTCGTGATGTCATTATCGTGGGCCAAATATCGTCACAGTATCGAATCGTGGGTTAGCCGTATCGCCCCACCCCTATTATCAACACAAGATCACATATGTACAGTACATGTACAGTTTAATTAGTGTGTTACTTTGTTTATGAATTCATTTCTTTATGTTCTTCCAGATGTCCAGCCTGAGACGTCGATCAGCACGCGTTGCCTCAAAAACCAAAACAAACCAGTGACATGTTGGTATTTGGGATATGTGTATTTCATTGTGTGCATCTTTGTGATAGGACAATAAATGCAGTTCTTTAAACGTTACTTTGTGTCCTTGTATTTGCAGGTGTGGGCAACACGTTCAACTGTCCACATGACTGAGTCTGCCTCCAGCAATGTCACAGCAGTGCAGCAGGTTTGTACTTATTCATTTCCACTTCATCACCTGTGTGTGTTTTCTAGGCTTTACACCGATCTTATCGGCTGTATCGGATCGGCCGATATTTGGCATTTTTAGAAACGTTCATGATCGGGCGTCATGTCATGAATCACCGATCAATGACGTCATGGTCGTGTTGAAACTTTTTTAATCTGTCTCATTTCCTCCAAAGTAGTTTCACAGCATCGACATGTTTATTTGTTTGTATCCGAGAGCTAATGATTCATGATTCAAAAACCTTCATTTTCGTCTTCGTGCCTCTTCCTGTTTTGAGTACTGTCGCTATGTGACGGAAAATAAAGTTTCTTTGAATCTTCACGACAGCAACATCCATGGGTGACACAAACAAACGTGTCGGGGGTGTGGAAGTTTTTCAAAGTGAGAGAAACAGACATAGCACAAGCTATCTGCAATATATGCAACGCTACAGTACCTAGCGGGGGAATTTTGGCAAAACATTTCAACACCACAAATTTAATCAGGCACTTGGAAAAGATACACACGGAGGAGCATGTTGAGTTCAAGAAACACGCGGAGAAAGAAAAAGAAAAGCAAACTGTGAAACCGATGCTAAAGCAAACAACTTTAGACGGCGCTCGTGAGAAGGCAAGGGGTGTACAGAAACAAGTATTTATTGCCCCTAACGTGATCTGATTTTTTAAACTCACTGATCGGTGATTGGCACAAAAATCGTGATCGTGTAAAGCCTAGTGTTTTCCTTTCTATGTTTATTGGCATAAAATCACATCTTTCTTATTTTAATCAGGTGGAGGCGACGCCACAGATGACCAGAGCTGTGCCCGTGGTTCCTGTGGCTCCCGTGGTTGCCAGCACCAAGCCAGAGGAGGCCAGCACCGTCCAGGAGGCAACACAGAAGATCAACTAAGCTAAGGAGGCTTTTCTTTCTTCTTCTGTTGCCTCTGACTGCTCCGCTCGTTCTACGCCTCGCACATGTGATTTGTGATCCATCATCAGTTAGTACTAGTGAAGATGCAGTGGCAGATCATGGCACTGGTATTAGATTAGCCAAGGTTCTGCATGGTTCTTTTCATCAAGGCGAAACCGGTCACGGTTTAAAATTCCAGCACCAGCTGGCAACAGTGAGTCACTTCAGAAGAGCAAAACTCCTCACTTTGACATGGATAATTCTGACGTAGAGTTTGTCAGTGCTGTGACCAATGAAGAGTGTAACTTCTCTCCCCTTGATGTTGATGTTTGTTTAGACCTTTGCAAAAACTTGAAGATTCATTTGGACCGTGCGAGTTTTCCAATTTCTGATTGCAAAGGCCCATTAGGTTCGCCGTGTACAAATGAGAATGTAGAGGCTGATGGAAACTGCTTCTTCAGAGCCATCAGTCAAGCTGTGACTGGTTTATAGACACAGAAGTGGAAATTCAGGTTGCAGCAGATTGTTTACGATTAGATGTGTACACTTTTATCGATGGTCATGGGTTGAAGTACAGCTCTTGCAAGAAACAATTCTCACATTGTATATATTTATGGATGTATTTGTTTTATATGGAAGCAGTTACCATAATCCAAATTAAAATAAGAATATAATAACAGAAATGCTTTTTCATTTTAAGAACGAAGCTCCATTATTTGACTCATAATTAAAATCATTAATAAATATTCCTATATGCATTTTCATTTTCTTATTCGTGTCGCACCTTTTATGACACAATCAAACTTTGAGATTGCGATTTCGTTTTCGAGTTGTGGTAACTCTTGTGCAGGGCAGGACCACGAAAATGAAAAAGCAATGCTCTCAGTTTTCTTTTTGATTGTGTCATAAAAGGTGCGACACGAATAAGAAAATGAAAATGCATATAGGAATATTTATTAATGATTTTAATTATGAGTCAAATAATGCAGCTTCGTTCTTAAAATGAAAAAGCATTCTGCTATTGCTTTTTCATTTTTGAATTTTACATTTCATATTGAATTTTGGTAACTCTTTGCTGGTGCATGTTTTGAAAATTAAATCTCAAATGTGTTTTCCTTCATTTGAATTAAGTACAAGAATGAGCAGTCATGAATAAGAAAATGAAAATGCAGTTTGGATTATTTATTAACCATTTTTTTTATGAGTCAAATAATGCAGCCACGTTCTTAAAATGAAAAAGCATTTCTGCTGTTGCTTTTTCATTTGGATTATGGTAACTGTCTGTTTCCACACTCCAGTGGTTCTGCACATTAGTATAAATAGAGTGATTCTCTATCATGACATCACAGGACGGCGGCACACTGACTCATTCCATGAACCTGGACACTGATGATCCAGACTTTGGACCAGATGAGCCAACAGGCCACAGTGGAAACGGGTCAGAACATGGGACTGGCTGCTGAAAGTATACAGGTAGGTGGCGCTGTCATCCCAAGTTGTGTGGTGTGGAGGATCAGGGCCAAAGTTCCAGATGCTCACAGATGTGACTGTGGATTCAGGAGGAGTGTTTGAAGGCTGGACTCCCAACAGTGATTGGCTGCTGAGGACCTCTCAATCACAATCAGGTTTTTTAGTGGCTGTGAGATTGAAAGTGAGATTGCATTGTCCAGGGAGGAGGACAGCAGTCAGTCATGTTTCACCTCCAGTCAACACGCAGTGGTTCACATGAAGGTCCAAGAGGCCTACAGACCTACACAGAGTCTGGATGTGGCAGCACAGTGGCATCATTGTCTTTGTTGTGTTGTTTGGTCATTGTGATCCAATGTCATGTGAGAGAAGGACGAGTGCAGTTCTATTGGAGTGAGTTGCTTACAAATACAGATCGCACGATTTCTATCCCAATTGTTAATTGGGAAAGAGACCTGTCTCTCCAGCCTCACTCTAATTTCTGGAGAACAATCTGCCTGAACACCTTTTCACTGATAAAACAACCTAATCTACAATTAATACATTTTAAAGTACTCCACAGGATCCACTACACCGGGCAGCGGATGTTTCAGATGGGCATGACCGCCTCTCAGACCTGCTCACACTGCACAGTTAATGCAGGGTTGGTGGGGGGTCGGGGGTTGGGTGGGTGGTGCTCCGGGGGGAGGGCTGGTCCGTCCCTGTGTCTGGGGACTGGCGCTGGATCGTACGCGGTGGGGTCGCATGCCTGGGGTGGGGCTGCGCGTTCGCCGGCTACCGCTCCTGTGTGCCCGGGTGGTGCGGTGCGGTGGGGGGGCGGGCCCCCTTTGGCTCCTGGATCCCTGTGGTGTCCCCGGCCCCGATGTCGCTGAGGGGGCGCCCTGACCGGGAGTCCCCCCTGGTCACATAATAGGTGTTTTTTAAATGTTTTTTTCCCCTAAATTTTTAATTAATTAATTTATTTTCTTCTGTTTCGGCGGATTTGTGTCTTGGGTGGTCGCTGCCCGGCCTTCTGGCCTTAAGACCCTCTCCAATCTTAATGGCATTATAGACACTTAGGGCCTGGGGGGGTGGTTCGTGCACTGCGGCCGCCGCCCTGCTCAGCAGCAGTGTGGTTGCCCCAGGGCCTTACCACCCCTCCATTTTAAACGCACCATAGTTCAACACACCAGCAAGTTCACATATACACACACTGACACCCCTACACACAGTGGGGTCGGCCTGCTAGCGGGGGCGGGATCCAGCATCTTTCCCACTCTGGATGGGCCCTGTGCAGTCCGGTGCCCCTGGGGTGCGAGACCGGCTGGGCCTATGGGGACCTCGCCACTTGCGGCGATGCGCCATACTGGGTCCGTAGGGGGGGGGCCTCTGGGTGCCCGGGCCTGCCTTGGGTACCGATCCTCCCGGTGGGTGAAGGGGCTGGGTCCGTGTCCGCCCCCCCCCCCCCCCCCCCTCCCCCCCCGGGCTCGTCGCTGGCGTGGGGCGGTTGCGGCCTCGGAGGCCGCACTAATTGGCAGCCTACTTCCAGTGACGTACTTAAACACACCCACTCCCACATTCAGGTACACACACCACCACATCCACACACACACACACACACACACACACACACACACACACACACACACAGGAGCAGCAGCTCTAATTGGCTGAGAGCTAAATATCTTCTTATCTTACTGGGTGTAAATTAATCTGTCCATTTTTTAAATGTCGAAATTTAACATTTGGTTTCTATTTTTTCAGATATTATTTCTGTCAAATTCATTTGAATCAACAGAAGAAGAAAATCAGTGTGTAGTTCAAACTTTGTGCGTCTTTGTGTTCAGTTTTTCTGCTGTAGTTGTGCTTTTCTTTTCATTCCAGATGAATTCCACTCAATTTCCTTTTCAAACCTTGTAGGTGTTGAGTGAGCTGCAGCGCCCCCTGGCTACAAGTTTAATACTTTGACTCTGCCGACCGAGGTAAAAAAACCCAACAAACTCTGACACTTTGCTGAGGACCTCCTGGAGGAGCTGAAGGTGCAGAACCTTCTCAGGCCTCTCTGAGGAGGAACTTGCGGCTGTTGGTCCTCTGCTGCCCCCCGCTGGTCACACAGGCCTCTTACACCTCCGTTTGTCTGTTCAGCACATATTCAATTTTTTAATGGCTCTATAAACGTCACTGATGAGACGATTTTATGATTCCTGCAGTTAAATTTTTTTTAATTCCAAATCTGCAAAAACCTTCTGATCAATGAAGACAGAGTTGATTAAAATGATTTCAAAATTGACCCGTTTGAGAAAAGCTGCACTGTGGCATTGTTTGCATGTTGTTTTAGCTCTCAGTGGCTTCATTTCGCATTTTTCTTAAAAGCTTCGTTTAGTGGTCCATTGTGGTCAATGGGACACTGAACATCCGCTTTGTGTGCCCGAGTTGTAAGAGGATCAGGTGCGGACATTTTAGCATTTGAATTATTATGGCTTATTAGCATAGGTACGTAGTACCTCACCTGTCCGTTCTTTTTACAGTGCTTCCTGAACACCTCACCGGCACCCTACAGCCGCCTGCGAGCACAAAGCTGCGCAGAGCCTCCTCGTTGTTCTCCTCACCTGGAGGACGCTTGGTGATCAAGACCTGTGGCCCAAAACTCGGTCCTATAAGATAAGTGCAGGAACACTGCCGCTTCGCCCGCACTTGATTGTGCTAGCCGACCCGTACAGACGGTGGACGGTGCATGTTGCTTCCGTCCCGCCTTGGTTTTACTTGTTGTTTTTCCGTTCTCGTTGTGTTTTTCTTCGTTTGCTTACGTCGCCACTGCTGACCCTCAGACAGCAGACGTTACACTATCAAGTCGCCGGTCCAGCCACAGTGGTGTGTGTGCGTGTATGCGTGTGCGTGGTTGGTGGGAACTTGGTTGGTGTGTGTGTGTGTGTGTGTGTGTGTGTGTGTGTGTGTGTGTGTGTGTGTGTGTGTGTGTGTGTGTGTGTGTGTGTGTGTGTGTGTGTGTAATTGCATTGTTTGTTTGTTTTTCTTGCTATTTCAGTACATGTGACAGATTTTAGGGAACTTTTAGTAACCAACTGTTTATCTTTTCTTTTGTAGTCGCTGAGAGCTGCTGGTGGTGGCGGTGTCCCGGGTGGTGGGCCCCTTCGAGTGCTGTGACCCGGGATTGTGGTTGTTTTCTTCTTTTTTTTTACACTTCACTTTCTTTGCAGGTGTGTCACGTGTGAGTGGGGTGTTCCTTGTTTTCTTTGGTTCCTCCCCCGTTTGGGCCCCTCATCGGTAAGCCTCAGTTTCTACACCAAGAATAAGGAGCTCAGTAGCTCCGTTTTAAGTGTTGGTCTGTTTGTTCCTTTTATTTTTAAATGTTGAATAAAAGTTGGTTTGATATTTTAAACATTCTGAACCACATCTCCTACTCCTTCCTCGTAGAACTTACCTGTGTGCCTAATTATTACTTTTGTGTTTAGTAGAACTCCCTGGGTGAAATTCCCAGGGTGGCGTTGTCGGTTCCTTTTCATTTTGTTAAATTCCCAATATTAAATCTTGCTTTATCAGATAGCCATAACCACTCTCATCGCCACAGGATATTTGAGTCAACTGAGTCAAACTGTCGTGTCTACTTCCCAGTCTCAATAAAAATGTTCACTACTGCTTTGTGCGAGCTTCTTAAATGGAGGTTTGTCGGGTTTTTCCCTTTTTAGAAGCAAGGCACATATTTTGTGTCTTTCCACCACAAGACATTGGCTTTTGTCACTCTCTTCGTCGTATTGGGAAAAAGTGGCATATCGGACTTTCCCGCCGCGAGTCGCTCGTCAACATACTGCTGTGAAAGGGGGGTGACGTCACAGAACGCGAGGTGCATTTAGGTGCTGCTGCGTAAAACGAAAACATTTTCCTGGGCAAATATTCATTTGACAGACGTAAACGAAGTGAAATATGACTTCAATTTAAGTTTGTTTTAGTTTGTTTTTATAAACACACAAAAAAGTTTGAGTTAGTTATCGTTTTTGAAAAAAGTTCTTGACTTCTACTTTAGAGATATTGATGACGAGTTGTTGTATATAAACAGTGTGACTATGTGGTTCGGCAAGCGGTGGTGCTGTCTGTACATAGCTTAGCAAACGGCTAGCGCTAGCACCCCTTTTCAATGCCAGAGTGAAAAGATCCTAACGGAGTGTTATGACCCACGGGTGGGTCTAGGTGCCTCTATGTTTGTGTCTGTGTGTGTGTGTGTGTGAGAGAGAGAGTGGATGACGTCTTGCAGGTGCGGTCCTGGATGTCGGCTGCTGATTGGACGCGCCACGGCTGAGAAGGAGGAGCAGTTGAGCCAGCCTGACGGTCATCCCTCCTCCGCTCCCAACTCTGCAGTTAGTCACTTCTGAAATGGTGTTAGAGCACGCAGCCGTAGGTAGTGATGGCCGATCGAGGCTTTGTTGAAGCTTCAACACTTGTTTCAAAAAATGGTTCATTACTCGAGGCTTCAATGACACAGTGCTCGAGGAGGTCATCTAGTGCTCAATAAAATGAAGTGCAATGGAAACGTGTTCATTGTTTCATAGGTTGTTTGGGATTTGATTCGCCATGCATTCTTGTTGGACAACACTACATGCTTGTATGGTTCAATGCTGACACAATAAAATAAAAATGAAAAATAAAGACAATGTCTCTTTTTTGGCATGACTGATTGTAGTAGACTATAGCTCTTACACTTAGCCTGACAGTTTGTGCAATGAATTATGTTATATCCTAAAACAAGACTAAATAGCCCATAGTTTAAAAATATGTTCAATAGTAAGTGTTCAGTGGGTCAGATGTCAAATGTGATCTATTTAAAATGTAGAATAGATGAGCTAAATAACACATATATAATACACATTGATGGGAATTGAACCGTCGCCTCAGTCTTGCAAGTCCAAGATTGTCATAATGTACCACAGACCCAAATCACACTCCCTTTTTTCATCGAAGCTGTTTGAGTAGCGTTAGCACACCGTGATTCCTCATCAACTACAGGCCTACACTTCAAATAATTATGAGAAAAATCCAACGTAAAGAGAGCACTTCCATTAGGAAATAGTCAACATGAAATTTCGTCTTCTACTGACACCTGCTGGTCAAATTGAATAGTTGCAAATATTGTAAACAAGTTGTCATCTAATTCTAATCCTAAACAATATGGCCATTCCAAGTCAAGTATTAAGACAATTAATCAGGTTTGTACTGCTTGATTGAACACATTCATCCCGTTCCAGTGCACTAAAACCCACTTCCCTTCAGGACCGTGTCAGCGAAGCCAAAACTTCCTTGAGTGACGCTGTTTCCCAGCATGCAATGCGAGCTAGCGATTCACAATACTATTTCATCACAAACATGGATGTAAAAAATAAAAAGGGAAAAGGGGAAAAATGAAACATCAGGAACACCAACCATTGCAATACAAGCAGAACTGGGCCGAAGTTTTATATTATGTACACCATAATACAGCCTTCTGGTGGACAAGCCATACTATTTAAACCGTGTCTTCCTATGGCACTTCCGTGGGTGGAAGCTCGTCGTAGAGGTCACGTGCTGGTTGCTGGATGTCTGCTGCTGATTGGACGCGCCACGGCTGAGAAGGAGGAGCAGTCGAGCCAGCTTGACGTCGTCCCTCCTCCGCTCCAAACTCTGCAGTTAGTCACTTCTGAAACGGTGTTAGAGCACGCTGCCGTTTTCTTTGTCCCCTCTTTTCTCCTGTTTATTAAGTATATAGGCAGGTTAGCCTTTTTGTATTTGGGTTCTCTTTCTTTCTTTCGTTTGTTCTTAAGGCAAGCTAGTTGGACTTTGGTTTATTATTTGCTGCCCACCGGTTAAGTTGTTTTGTTTATTTAATTTAATGATTAATAAAATGTTTTTTGTTGAAACTGCCAACTGCAGTGAAAAATTAATGAGGCTTGGGAGTGGGGGAAGGTGTCCCACACGTTGCGTCTCGGTCCCCCTCGACGGGACGTAACACAGAGTTTTCGCCGTGACAGCAGGTTGAGCTCCTACCGTGTTACAGGTGACGTCGTCACGTTAGCCTGTTCCATCCCTGCTAAATTCTTTAAAGAACTACCGTAAGTAAACTTTTAAATTATAATACGCTCTACACTAATTGTAATTTCCTGCCCGTGGTTCTATATTGCAACAGTTGACGGCTCATATCAGCAGATAAACAGCAACAATCTGGGCATTGCGGGTGATTCCTAAATATGTCATTTCTGATTAATTAGCCCATAAGTGTTGTACACCAGTGTGACACCAAATGCTTGTTGCTGACAGCAGTGAAGAAATGACACTCTAGTGGTTCTGCACATTAGTATAAATAGAGTGATTCTCTATCATTACATCACAGGACGGCGGCACTCTGACAGATTCCATGAACCTGGACACTGATGATCCAGACTCCGGTCCAGATGACACAACAGGCCACAGTGGAAACAGGTCAGAGCATGGACTCGCTGCTGAAAGGATACAGGTAGGTGGCGCTGTCATCCCAAGTTGTGTGGTGTGGAGGATCAGGGCCAAAGTTCCAGATGCTCACAGATGTGAGTCTGGATTCAGGAGGAGTGTTTGAAGGCTGGACTCCCAACAGTGATTGGCTGCTGAGGACCTCTCAATCACAATCAGGTTTTTTAGTGGCTGTGAGATCGAAAGTGAGTGAACATCATTAAATAAAGAGCTCCTGCAGGGTCCCAATTTGACAAGTACACTGCTAGGTGTGCTGCTTCGTTTTCGCCAAGGCCCTGTAGCATTCATGACTGACATTGAGGGAACGTTTCATCAAGTAAGAGTTTCCAACCAGGATATAAACTTCTTACGCTTCCTCTGGTGGCCAGATGGGGACATTACAAAGGACCTACAAGAGCACAGGATGCTGGTCCACATCTTTGGGGCAGTGTCATCCCCAAGCTGTGCTTCATTCGCCCTGCTGAAAGCAGCTGACGACAATCAGCATGACTTCCCAGCCGAGGTTATAAACACTGTTGGTCAAAATTTCTACGTGGATGATTGTCTAAAGGCCGTCAGCACGGTGGAACAAGCAATACATCTGTACCAGCAGCTAACAGACCTGTGCGGTAGAGGTGGATTTAAGCTCAATAAGTGGGTGAGCAATCATCGCTCGGTGCTGGCCGCCATTTCTGAAGAGCAGAGAGCTAAAAAGGTAAAAACACTTAACCTTGACAGAGACCAGCTCCCTATGGAGAGGGCCCTTGGAGCTCAGTGGGATGTACAGCAAAATACATTCACATTCAGCATCAGAACCAAGCTGGGATGGGATGAGGAAATCCCTCAGGTCATGGTACATCCCATATATAGTTTTTCAAGCGCCAAACTACAACAAAGAAACTCATCCATAACAAATCTACAACCTTGTTTTAATTCTGATTAATAAACTAAAGCTTATTCGATTATCATTACGTTGTTTTTTTTTTAAACGCTCATACAAAACAAAAAAAGTGGAGGGAGAGTAGTCTGAATCGGATTCTGGAGCATTGCTCTACCTCATCCATCGCACTCATTAGCGTCACATCTACTTGTCGTGCATCATTTCCGCCAGCAAGCTTCTCCTGTTAGACCTTCCCCGAGGTGGTTGGTGGGGTGACGAGCACCCAGCACGTGACCTCTACGATGAGCTTCTACCCACGGAAGTGCCATAGGAAGACACGGATTAAATAGTATGGCTTGTCCACCAGAAGGCTGTATTATGGTGTACATAATATAAAACTCCGGCCCAGTTCTGTTTGTATTGCAATGGTTGGTGTTCCTGAAGTTTCATTTTTCGTCCCTTTTTATTTTTTACATCCATGTTTGTGATGGAATAGTATTGTGAATTGCTAGCTCGCATTGCATGCTGGGAAACAGCGTCACTCAAGGAAGTTTTGGCTTCGCTGACACGGTCCTGAAGGGAAGTGGGTTTTAGTGCACTGGAACGGGATGAATGTGTTCAATCAAGCAGTACAAACCTGATTAATTGTCTTAATACTTGACTTGGAATGGCCATATTGTTTAGGATTAGAATTAGATGACAACTTGTTCACAATATTTGCAACTATTCAATTTGACCAGCAGGTGTCAGTAGAAGACGAAATTTCATGTTGACTATTTCCTAATGGAAGTGCTCTCTTTACGTTGGATTTTTCTCATAATTATTTGAAGTGTAGGCCTGTATCTGCACACAATTTGGAATTGGTCCCAGCGCCCTGAGCTGTAAATTTGGACGGTGTAAAATGAAAATGGCCATCTGCAGCAGAATGAAAGTGAGATTGCATTGTCCAGGTCGGAGGACAGCAGTCAGTCATGTTTCACCTCCAGTCAACATGCAGTGGTTCACATGAAGGTCCAAGAGGCCTACAGACCTACACTGAGTCTGGACGTGGCAGTACAGTTGGATCATTGTGTTTGTTGTGTTGTTTGGTCATTGTGATCCAATGTAATGTGAGAGAAGGACGAGTGCAGTTATATTGGAGTGAGTTATTTAGAGTGTAATAGAAGTTATAATGCAGAGTCTGTTTTTATGAAATGTTCTATCACCTGGCATCCATCCATCCATCCATCCATCTTCTACTGCCGTATCCGGAGTCAGGTCTCGGGGGCAGCAGCCTCAGCAGAGACCCCCAGACTTCCCTGGACCCAGTCACCTCCTCCAGCTCCTCCAGTGGGACCCCAAGGCTTCCCAGTCCAGCCCAGAGACCTGGTCAGCACCACTGTGACTCCCTGAGTCCCTGCTGCTCAGGTGAGGCTTGAAAGATCTGGCTGCACCTGATTGGACGGTCGTGGAGGATCTCCTTGGTCTTCTTGGTCTCCAGCTGTTTGACCTCATGCTCTCTGTTGACCTCCTCACTCAGTCCCTCAGTGATATAGAGCTCAGTGTAGATGCTGTTGAGGAGAGTTTGACTTCCTGCTTCTTCACCTTCAGTCACACGTTCACATCTCCTCTCCAGACTGATCTTCTGCTGCTGTAGAAGCTCCTGCAGACCACCAACCTCTGGAGCTGAGAGAAGGTTGGAGAAGAAAACATCAGTGTGACAGTGTGAGCATCATTTTCTGTCCACGACTTGAAGCTGAAAGCATCCAAACTCCATTTTTCAGCTGATGTGGTGAAGCTGCTGTTGTCTGACTGTTTGCTCTAAATGTCCTCCAGTGGATCTTCTGACTGGAGGTCCTGACCACGGTTATAATAGTTAACGAAAACGAACAAAATAACGAAAACTTCAATTGAAAAAAACAATTGTCACGTTGCCAGGGGTTAGGATTTTGGTACCTGCCTCGTTGGGGTTCGAAGCGAGCAGAGCTGAGACCATAAGGGTGACGTAGCAACGTTCAGGACACTGATTGGCCAAAGGCAGTCTTTCACGAAAGACCAAAACCGCCATTTTTAAATGCCTCGCGTGTGGATTTTTACATTAACACGTATTAAAAACTGAAAAGCTTATGAAACTGTACCATGGGTGAACAAAGAACTACAGACGTTTCTGTTCTCTGTGGCCGAAGAAAAAGCACAATGCAGACAGTTGTGCAGAAAGTTTAGTGTTAGCTAAAATATCGGGCACACAGACGTACTTATTATGTATACATTTCTTTCCATTGTAACAGGTCATTACAAGATCTGCAATCCATTACCTAGAATTGGTTTTCCTTAAACTGATGTACAGGATTACTAATCTGACTTTGATGGGCAAATTTGACAACAGAATACAATTATGAAGCACTAAAACACAGGACCACAAAACAATTAAATGCATCTTGAAATAATGATATGCTTTGTTAAATGAAATAAAATGGCATTTTCAACTAAGCAATAAAATAGTCGGTGGTGCAGTGGTTAGCGCTGCCGCCTCACAGCAAGAAGGTCGTGGGTTTGATTCCGGGGCCTGGACCTGGGACCTTTCTGTGTGGAGTTTGCATGTTCTCCCTGTGTCTGTGTGGGTTCTCTGCGGGTTCTCCGGCTTCCTCCCACACTCCAAAAACATGCATGTGAGGTCAATTGAACGTTCTAAATTGTCCGTAGGTGTGCATGTGAGTGTGAATGGTTGTTTGTCTCTATGTGGCCCTGCGATGAACTGGCGACTTGTCCAGGGTGTCACCCTGCCTTCGCCCTAAGACAGCTGGGATAGGCTCCAGCAGACCCCCGTGACCCTGAATAGGAATAAGCGGGTATAGAAGATGAATGAATGAAATCTTTATTGAATGAATGACACATTTTATTTCACTCGTGGTTTATGTAATTATTATTTTTTGCTCCATAGCTTTCATGATTCAGCATTACATGTTAAGCGTGATGAATTGCATGAAAAGAGAGAGCACTCGCTGATAAATTAACATGGTGTGCTGTTTAATTCCACGAGGACGACAAATATTTGCAAATTTGTGTTAGCTACACACATCGACAGGTGCAAGAGAAAGGGAGGAACTTTCAAGATCGTTGAGTTTTTATTTTTTATTTTTTTTTTTAGTTCTGATGAAATAAATAGACCAATCATTTCATTACTTTGTCTGCTTTCCAAAGAGGTTATTCATTAAAAAATATGTGTGGCAGTGCTGTTATGGTCCATAGAGAGTTGCTTCAAAGAATTATCATTTATTATTCAGTGGCACATTGCTCACTTGTTTAATACACAAATAATAGTATATTATTATAATAATACTATTTTATTAATATAATAATAATAATAATAATAATAATAATAATAATAATAATAATAATAATCATCATCATCATCATCATTATTATTTCTAAAATTTCCAAACAACAATCGTCAGTTGTTCCGTAAAAAATACAGTCATTTCCATGTTGAATTTTGTACGGTTCGTGAGCGCGCATGTCTGTCAGTGACGGTCTCCACACTGACACAACTGCGCATGCTCTATTATCCCATCAATGCGGAAGTCAAAAAGTTTTTGGGAGCCATGCGCTGGGTGAGCAACTTCATTGAAAGGAATGGGACACCATCTGGGGGCTTGCCGCACTGTCACGCAGGTTGTGACGTAGCGGGCCGGCGACGCCGACAGGTATGATGTGAATGATTGACAGCTACCATTTGTTCCTGTTAGCGAGAGGATTAAAAACAAACAGACACCATAATGGCATCAAAAAGGAGTTATCCCAGCGGTGCGGAAAAACGGAAGGAAAAGAAAACTGATCAAGAAAAACTTGCAAAAGGGAAAGGTAAGTTATTTGTTTGTGATGTGGGCTGGAGAGGTGGAGGTGAAACGCTGTTGTCCCCCCCCCAAGTTTGTTTATTTGTCCTGCTAGCCAGCTAGCTAGCTAGCTAGCGGCGGATAAATGTTAGCTGGCTGGCTAATATTTGTTCGTCATGAATCAGCGTTTTTGTTTGTTTTATGAAAGTTGACCATGTCCTGCCATGTTGGCCTATCCTGCCATGGGAATGAGTGATTGACTCCACACCCGTTTATTCACATTCTAACAGGGAGGGAGGGACGGAGGGCATGTTGTAGTTGTTGTTGTAGTCAGTCCCCTGTTATTTTTCAGTTCACATATTTGACTCTTAATGTTATTTTAGCCTTAACTTAGGATGAATTTACTAAGCTTAGTTTGTATTTTGTAGGCCCTTAATTAGAAATGTGCTACTGTTTTATAATTCAAAGAAATATTTTATGGAAATACTTTATTTGGCATGGTGTTGACTATTTTAGACTGTTGTGGCAGTGGGTCATTTATCTTAGTTTTATTACTTTAACTAGTACAGTGTGTAAAGTAATGCCAAAAACTCTTAAAAATGACAGTTTTGTAATTGGGTAAAAGCTTTAAAGGGACACTGCAACCATAATGTTTAATTTAAAAACAAATGAATTTTTAATTTTCCTATATTACTGCAACATCACTGTAATAATAAAATAGGAAAATGCGCTTCTGATCTGTTTTGCTTGATGATCTAATGAGCTTTGTCTCTGCAGGAGCAATTCTAAAATATGTTGGCGCTCCAGACATTGAGCCAGAGGGATCTCCCGAACATCCTGACCAGGAAGCTCCAGGACCAACACGTTCCTCAGAACCTCCTTCTGTCCAGGTGAATAATGTGTGTTATTCTTAGTAGCTAAGCTGATAAGTGTGGGACGAAACTAAGGCAATTAAGCATTATTTTGATTGTTGGTTTGCTTTTTAGTGTTGCACTTGTTGGTTTGTTGGATTTTCTTATTTAAAGTAAGCATTTTTTTTTTTATGAATACTCAATCTGTTGTATTTATTAACATATAGAGGATTCTTTTCCTAGTATTATAGTGTTTGTTTGTTTTTAAATCAGTTTAACTTGCCTGAGTTGCTCAACTGAAGATGTTTAATTTTACCTGTAGCCTATTTTGCTCACGAGGTGTAATAGATTGTGGAATCTTAGTAGACCTTAGTAGATGCACGCTGCTGAGAGTGGCAGCGATCAGCTCCAATGACCATGGTGCTTGTAAATAAGGCAAATGCGCCATCTAGTGGGATGCAGCATGTTTATTCGTGTTGGAGCAATGACAAGTACGACTAACAAAACAAAAGATGCACAGGGTAAAAAAAAAATAATCATAAAGTCAAGCCCAACAAAGATAACAGATGGGCATAACTGTAACACTACATAGTAATGATTACTAGTACTACCAAAATTTCTATATTTTACTTTTCAACTCGAACTTGAACTATTCATCCCCTTTTTTCAGCAGCCATTAAGACAAAAGGATGACACTTATGCATTGCATCAAACTGTGATGCACAAAATCAATTAAATTAAATCAAAACAATAAATAAAGTGTGCATTAAACAGGGGGCAGTGCAATACAGTACAGGACTCAACTGATATAGTGCAGTTAGGCAGTATAGCCTATAACAGCTGTTCAGCATCCATAGTAATCCACAGTCAGTGCCATAATCATCCAGTCAGTGTCATATTCATCCATAGTCAGTATAATATATATGATATCGCGCAGACCCTCGTCCTCCACCACATTAATTGGCCTGCAAGCCGTAGCCACACCCATTTAGCCCCCGCTGTTGAAAGTTGGCGTGTGGTGGACGCGGCCAGTGGTCTCCGTGCCACACCATCCAACGTGGTTTGCTTTACCTCAGAAGGGGGCGGAGGGCTCTCCGCGTCAGCTGTATGCTTCGCAGACAAGTGAAACGTAAGACTGCTCGTACTCCGGTGGAAACTAAATACAGCTTTACAGTAAATGCATATCACTTTTGTCCTGTCAAGACTGCCATCTGGCAGGGTTTTGAAGTGGAACTTTCCATTTACAATTGACGCCTTATCCATGTTAGTCCTTCCTAGTGCTCACCTACGCTCAGTGTCTTTTTCTTTTTTTTGTTGTGCTTACAAGCCGGCTGCAAGCGTGTGACTGTGTGCTGTGAGTCAATTCATTTCCCGTTTCCACAATCTACGGAGCGGCCAAAGGTTCAAAAAGCACCGTGTGCGTTAATCGCGATGAAGAAATTTGAATTATTGCCTTCGGCGCGAAACAACCAGCAAACGCGAATAAGAATGTTGACATTTGGAGAGAGGATGAGACCGGAGCGATGCTTTCTCTTCTAAAAGAGATGGACATATTAAAATAACGCGCAACGGAGACCTTTTCAAAAAGGGTAGCGCAGCAAATGCAGGGCTCCGGCTTTGCGCAGCCCTGAACAAATACGTATTCCTTCGTTTTTATATTTCTACCTTTTCGTTCACATTTTTTATAAGTTAGAAGAATTTTAACTTTGTAAATAAAAGCACAGCAAAGAGATGTTTTTCTGATTTGTTTTTATTTCAATAATTTCGCTGTTATTCTGCTGGAAACGGCACAAGCTTCCTCCACGGTCGGCACTTTAATGAGCGTGTGTATAACTGAAGACACCGTTCCTTTGCAAAACCTGTACACAAACTCTCCCACCAGTCTGCGCAGAACCGGCATCCAACAAGAACGAGAGTTTGGGGTCCGTGGCGACGGCACAAAGCGTAGCATCGAAGACATTGTGTTGTTGTAGCCCTCCAACAGTAAACAATGTTCTTGTCTCATGGTTATCTTTTCAGATAACCATGAGCACAAGAAATAGGGTACAGCTTATCTGCAAAGTAAGTAACACGTACATTATGAACTATCATTCTATATCATAATGATGTAATATGTCAACCGAAAGCAGCTGACCAGCTGAAAAGGCTCACTCCACCCCCTACTGTTGGGAGGAGGACACGTTCCCCTCAATAATTCAAATTTCTCAGCTGCATGTATAAGGGGACAAGGTGAGAACTCCGATTGGACGAGAAAACCAAATTATTGCTTAGTCCGATTAAGCTCTGCATGTAAACGCACTGATTACACCTGCGCCAGAGTGCAGAGTGAAAGCAGCTCTTTTAAAAACAAGCGCAGGCTGGAGTCAGCACTCTGTCCTCTGGCGTGTCCACGCTGAGAACTCTGTCCTTCGCAGTTCTTAGCATTTCGGCTAGCAATCCCAGAGCGGGCTGGGCCATAAGCACAGCTGGAGGAGGAACCCTGGCGGGTGCCCGTTCATCGGGAGGTGGCGCTGTGTGTGCGTGATCGTTGTGCATTCACCGCAGGCCCCCCCGGCCTCCCCTCCTCCTCTGGCGCTCGGCGGGGAGGCTGCCTTGCAGTTGAACACCGGTGCGCCGAGACGGGTACTGGAAGGACGCTGGTCTCAACCCCCTGCCTGGGTGCAGTCGCTCCGTCTTCCTCTGTTTTCTCCATTCCCCTCTGTTACTGTTGCGGTGGCGATGTCCTCGCAATCAATTGCCGCACCAGTCTAGCCGGGTAACAGCGGTGTCACCACCACAACGCGGACACTTTTCCTTTGATTTTGGTTTATTTGGTTTAGACAATTCAGTTTGTCTGTTTCTTTTGTTAGCGTAACCACTTTCTTTGGTTGGTTTTCTTTTCTTTGTTTTGTTGTGAAATTTTGGTGAAACTTTGGGTTTTCTATTGAGTAGCGATTTTGTTATAGTTTGATTTCCTTTTTTAGTTCATTAATATCTTGTTCCCCAGTGATCGTTACCTTTTTGTTTTGGGTTTTGGTCCTGTGTGTGTGTGTGTGTGTGTGTGTGTGTGCGTGTGTGTGTGCGTGTGTGTGTGCGTGTGCGTGTGCGTGTGCGTGCGCGTGTGTGTGTGTGTGTGTGCGTGTGCGTGTGTGTGCGCGCGAAGAATAAATAAAAGTTTTCCTTTCGTTCTAACTGTTTAACGCTTGCCTGGGTGTCTCAAGGTATTAGTATGTTAATTTTGTTCTCTTTTCTTTAGGACAGGAGTTGGCGTAGCGTGAATTTTGGTTTGTAGTGATTCCCTTAGCTTTGTTTATTCCCTTTTTTGAGTTTTCTTTGGTTTCTTTGGCCCTGTTCCCCTTATTTTCTTATGTTGAACAGTCTTTTTGGTATGGTACTTATTTCTTTGACACTCAGGCAGCTAAACCTGGTCTATTTTAAATTGTTGTCAAATAAAGCTGTTTCATTGGAAGTCCGTCTCGTCCTCTTAAATTTCAAAGCGTAACGAACCTGTGTAGCCCGAGGAATTTTATTATAGTTTATTTCCTGGGGTGCAACTCCCCAGGTGGCGTTGTCAGGCAACCGCCCCCCCGCCCCCACAATTTTCCTTTATACCCACCTTTATACCCACTCAGAATTGTCTCCACCTCCACCAGACCCTCCCCCTCGCCACATCTAGTCTTTTTTTGATAGGCTGCCCTCGCTATTAACCTCCCTCTCATCACAGCTTTAATTGTGTCCCACAGTATGGAAGTGTCTACTGGACTATCTATGTTCTCCTCCATAGAGCATTTAATCTCTTTCTTAACCTCCTCCAGTGGTTTTGGATTATTTAGCATACCCACATTTAATCTCCAAAGTGTGTTTTTCTTCCTCTTATTTAGACAAATAATAAGGTAATTAATACTGTGTCAGTACAAGTCAGTCGTTCCTATTTTACATTCCTCTATTCTGTATCTGTCTGTAATGTTAATAAAAAAAATAGTCCTCTGTAACGGGTGGAGGTCCCTCCAAACATCAAACATCCCTAGTTCGGCTAGAGAGACGTTGACAAGTTTCGACAGGCGGGTCTGACTTCTGTTGCCATTAGTTGTGTCGAGTTTAGCTTTTAAATCATGTTGAAATCCCCTGCACATATTAGGATTCCTTCACTTTCCACAGCTATGATCTCAAACAGTGATTTCAAAAAGCACTTGTCCAACCCTGGACCAAAGTAACTGAGTTATCATCCAATTTCCCTTTGACTATTACATATCTCCCTTCTTTGTCATTTATTTTTTTAACAACTTCAAAACTGATAGAATTAGAGATTAATATTGTGACACCTCTCTTTGGGCATTTCCTGAACAAGCTAAAAAAAACATTTCTATATCCAAATCTTTTCAGTGTGTCGTGCTCTTGTTGAGAGAGATGTGTTTCCTGTAGATCAGGCATGGCCAAACTACGGCGTGTCTCTGTCCGGCCCGCGTGAAGGCAGTCAAAAATCTAACCTAACTTAGAAATGACACTTGAACCTGCAATGAGTATTTTAGTCGTTCTAAATGAGTCCAACGTTAGAAAAAAAGGAGCGACCCGGACTTCCCACAGTCTCTTTTCTATTAACATGGGAATTCAATTTTAATAATTTGTCAACTTAAAAACACCCGTCATACTAGAACATCCCTACCAGCTTTCTTCCCTTTATTCTCTGAATTTAATCAAAGAATCTTTGAAACTCTTGTAGCTTTTCTCTGGCTCGTGTCGCTGCTGATGCGTAGCCCCTCCAGGATCCCTCCTTGCACTGCCACTCCGTCGTAGTGCGGGGCACCGAGTGCCGCAGGCCCCTCCGCACCCGTCGCCACCGCCGTCTTCTCCGCCAGGCCGCGTCTCGCCAATTCCTCCTTTACCTCCTCTGCGCTGTTGTAGGTTCGAGTTCCCGTATCCCAGTGGGTCCTCATCTTGGTGAATGGCGTCTGGAAGCGGATGCCCTTCTCCTTCAGGATTCTTTTAGCAGTGTTGTACTCCTTTCTCTTTTGGACCATCTCTGTCGCGTAATCGTGATGGAATGACGGTACTTTATTCCCCAGTTCTATTTTCTTTCTCCATAGCTCTCTCAGGACCCTCTCTTTGGTAGTAAATTCCAGAAAGTTAACAATGATGGGTCTCGGTTGGGCACCGTCCACTGGCTTCTGTGCAAATGAGCGGTGTGCTCTCTGAATTTGGAAATTAAAATGTGCTGGCAGGTGCAGTTCGCTTTTCAGCAGGTCTTCCACAAACTTGGCCACAGATTCTCCCTCCTCTCCTTCAGTGACTCCATAGATACGTAGGTTGTTTCTCCTCGGCCTGGACTCCAGGTCAGTTAACTTGTCCTGAAGAGCTTTTTGTTCTCTCAGTGATATGACCAGAGCGTCATTAGCTTCCTGTGCCCAACGTTCTAGCTTTTCAATCCGCGACTCAGCCTCGTTGATCTTGCCGGTCTGGAGCTCCTGTTCTGTGACGACTTTCTCAAGTTGTTGATTTATTTTGTCTTTGAAGTCGTCCAAGTCTTTTTCCACGTCGTTCCTCAGTGTTTCTCCAAACGTGCGAAGGACTTCTTTTGATTCCGTTTTTAAATCCCGTATCTCCTTGCTAATAATTTTTATGTCCGAGCCCTTTTCCGCGTCGTTAGTCACGAGGAGTTCGTTTCGCCATCTCCCTCTGTTTATGAGCTAGCTGGTAGTTCCGCCATATTGTCTGTTACCGTGTTTCTGTTTTGGTTGAATCGAGTTTTCCTTCCCATTCCAACGTTCCCCTGATCACTTTGTAGTTAATATGATATCTGACAATAGTTATTCAAGTTTTCGGGGAGTTTTTACCCTAGACGGTCGAGAGCCCTGGTGTCGCGCAGTCTACCGCTTTATGGCCAAACCAGAAGTCCCTTCCCTCTAGCCTTTTCAAGGGGGAGGTGGCTAGACTCGGCTCTTGTGGGACGAGAAGCAGAAGGCCTGTCTGATCGGGGGGGAAGATGAGATGACATTTTTGTGGGTCAACACAAACTCATCTGCGAGGACAGCAGCCTTGGACAATGACGACACTTTCTGTTCATTCAAGAACATTACCACCTTCTCTGGCAAAGAGTCTTTAAAATCTTCTAAAAGAACGAGCTCACAGAGTGACTCAAAGTCATTTTTGACATCATTAGCTGCACACCATTTATCAAAGAGGTTGCTTTTCTCCCATGCAAACTCGACAAAGGTTTGACCACTAGATTTTCTATGGTTCCTAAATTTTTGCCAGTAGGGCTCAGGAACAAGCTCATAAGCAGGAAAAATTGCTTCCTTTACAACATCATATTGCAGGCTGTCTTCTAAGAAAAGAGCAGACACCAACTCCTGTGCTTTTCCCACCCGCTTGCATTGGAGAAGGACAGGCCACATGTCTCTTGGCCAGTTGAGTGGCGAAGCTATTCGCTCCAAGGCACTGAAGTCTGAATCAACTTCTGCCTCACGAAATGCTGGCACCAGAAAAATGTTTTTACTGGGGCTGGGCAATGTAGTGGAGGGAGGAGGATTGTTTAATTTGAACGATCAAACTCCCTAAGGAATGAAACGGAATGCCAAATATATAAACATGGATTTTACATGCAATTCTTAGTCTGACCGCTAGAGGGACTCCGAGGGGACAGGGAGGACGCGTGACGCCGTCCCTGCTCCCACGGACGGACCGACTCGGAACAGAGGAAAGAATATTTGATATGAAAATTTACGGAGCACCACCTGCTCTTGGTTGTTAGTGTGAGCAAGAAACACTAGAATCAGTCTCAGTACCGTTTCACCTTAATGGTGAGTTCTTGGCCGGTACGCAGGGATTTGAACTACACTTTAATAACCCAGTCAAACAACGACGTCAGGCTCAATATGCATTTATTTCAACAAACACCAAACAGTTTAAACGAGGCAGTATGACACAAAATGACCACAAAACACCACCAGCAACGAAAGGTATCTATGCGTGTTGTGCGTGTGTGTTGTGTGGGCATGTGGGTGCGTGTGTGACTGGAAACGGACCCTAAACTGAGACCTAAAGTAGCAAAATAAAAGGGAAAGAAAAATTATGACCTATCGGCTGTTGGAACAGCCAACCAGACTGTTTACGGGCTTTAGAATTTAAGACTAAATTTATTATGATGCATACTAGACTTCAGAACAAAAGCGAGTGACGAGGCGTACGTTGGATGAGCGTCGGCCCGCAGGTGATTGGGAGATCGCTGCTTGATGGTCCTCCAAGGTGGTCCTGGGAGATCGTACCGGGCCGTTCGGGTCCGGCAGCGCGCAGGGAGCTCAGATGGACGCACCAAGCTCAGACGCTGGAAGCCCGCTCTGCTGTTGTCTGGGAGATGTCTACACTGGCAGTTCAACATCGACGTGCGCTCTTCTTTGCGTAATCCGAGATAAGTGCGGTGATCAAACAAACTACTCGGTTACTTCGATGGTGCGACGTTGAGCCAATTAAAAACAGAAAAAGGAAAAATGACAAAAATCGGTCTCGAGATCGTGGAAGGAAAAATTGAAAAAGGTAAAAATTAAAATGAAAGTAGCGGTCTCGGAGCGAGTCTCAGGGCTGTCAGCTGCCGCTTAAATTGAGCAAAGAGTTGGCTTAATGCCGACGCAAAAATGATTTAAACAAAAATGAACAATTACGACAAAAACGAACTAAGTACGAGAGGGAAAACAAACGAAAACAAGGCCTTCACAAAACGAGGGATGAGAAATTTCTGAACGGCAGAGTGAAATTCACTAGCTTAAAGTTTCGGGACGGGGGTGGTATCCCGCTCTCCGAGAGCCAATGAAGAGGCCGTTCAGACCCTAAAACTGGTAGGTCCGCCTATACCAGTTGAGTATGATGAGCATGTATGTAGTGTAGGTTTCGTTGCTGATAAATCAATAAACCAATAAAACCGACAATGACTGAAACAAGCACAGGATGAATAAACACAATCACATAGCCCCTTTTTTTTGAACTGGGACAACCTTAAGAAGAAGGGAAGAACGAAAACGAAATAACTAAGCAGATAGAAACGACATTATCTTTACAAGCATATTGAACCGTCTTAATTATAAAGTACCAAATATATCAACATATGTATAAACCTAATCTAAACACACATACCTGAAAATGAGATTTTAATGAAACAGGGTAACAAAGGCATAAACAAATCTTTATTTTATTTTTGCCGACATAACTATAGACATATGAAACACAGATTACCAACGTATATGAGTGTATGTATCTATATTATATATATATATATATATATATATATATATATATATATATATGTATATGTGCATATGTATATGTGTGTAATGCTAGAGATAGCTAAGACACGAGTGTGCCATAGTTGTAACCCTAATGAGAGTGAAATTTGTTAGAGTGTAGCATGGGGCATGTAAGAGAAATGTGGGAAGGAAAGAATTAACTGTGTAACGCAGAGGGAGATAAACTGATGAAACGTTTGTCCAAGTCTACATCAACCCCCCAGAGGCACTTCCTATTCCTGCCTCTTGAAGGCACTGTGGCTCCACCTGAAGTTCCATTGTACATCTCCTTCAGGATGGAATCCTGGGTTGGCCAAACCTTGAGCTAGGGAAACCATTCAAAGTCCATTTGTGCTTTAATTTTGACAACAATTGTGAATACGTGAGTTTGAAGTGTCCCTGTGGAGAAGAAAATACAGTTTTTAACATTTTAACATTTTGCAAATGTGAGTCCTTCATGAACATCTGGTGTTGTTGTTCAAAGCTGCGGAATGTCCTGGAGCAGATAAGAGTCGTAAACTTTGGGGATAGTTCCAAGCAGGACCCCTCGTTCCTGGCGCCAGGTCCCCTTGGACTGACTCCCCCCTGTGATTTGTGGGGAAAGTGTTTTCCTAAAGTGGGTATTTTACGGTCTCTCCTGACCCCAAATGAGATCTGATCATCAGAAGAGTCACATCACAGCCAATCGGGTACCACCTCTGCGTCCTCCCAACGTGGTTCATCGGAAGGCCGTGCTGCAATAAATTCCTATTGTCCTGTGAAAAGAAGATTAAGCCCAGATGCGGCACTACAGCAACGATTAAAAATTTGAATCGCAATTAATCGCATGATTTACCTGATCAATCACGATTAATCACGTTGTATACGCAAAAGCCAATAATGAATTTAAAAGAAGTCTTTCATACACTTTAATTTAAATGTTCTGCCATATAAACGAAAGCACCATAACATTTATCGTGCAAACACTTAACATCAGCACTTTACACAGAAACATTTTTAATGTAAATCTAAAGTTAAAAAAAATGCAAATACAAAATTAAAGCTTATTGCCAATGCCAGGGCATTACTGTTATCCTGTTCCTTATGAAAAATAAAAAAAATCTACCTACAAAATCCTGAGCCACAATAATAACGGGCAATTTGTGAGGTAACAGCAGAAACATTTTTCTTTTATCAGGACGACACAAAAACTTGTTTCTCACCGATCTCTCACTAAAGGCAGGAATATTCAATATGCATAACCAGTCTGCGTTCCCTTGCAAATGTCCCAGTTAGAAAGGGTGAGGCACAAAAACGTTCACTTTTGGGTTTTTCTTCACAGGGGACTAGAATGTAAAGTCCACATTTATACTGGAGTTCCTTTGGAGAATCTCACTCAACTCAGTGCAGTTTGTCAGTTCCTGGAACTTGACGGCCAGTTATTTTAAATGTACTGCCATGTGAATTAAAGTGCCATAACATTTACTGTGCAAACACACTATTAACATCAGCATTTTTGAACAATTAGCAGATAAGAAAAAAAAAATAGTGTAAATTTAAACTCAACTTAAACAATGTTATCAAAGCAATACAAAATTAAAGCTGTAAGCAGCGTTTGCGGGACTGAGCCCACCTGGCCACTGCCTGCCGTGACGTCCGCCACTTGGCCACGAGCCCCCGACACCCGCCAACGCTTCCCAACGCCTGGCGATTCCGCCCGAAACCCGCCGATGCCCCATTCCTGACGCCGACGCCTGCTGATGACACATCAAGCACTGACTTGACATTACTGACTTGACATTTAGAAACATTTGATTTCTAAATGTGATTGATTACTATATCATTTTGTAGATAATAAGCCTTAAAGTTGGCTTTTTGTTTTGTTTTGGGACAGCTCCAATATTCCATTTTTACTGTACAATAACATCAAATTGCTCCATAAGCTCTGTCAATGGTTGGTACAGTTGACCTCAGGACAACCTTGAATATATCTTCAATCATTATAAGGCATATTTAATGTACCATTTTGGAGATATTAAGCCTCAAAGTTGTTGTTTTCCTTTTTTTTTTTAGCTTTTCAAACAGGCAAAAAGGGCCCAGTACTCAATTTTTTACTGTACAGTAACATTGCTTTGCTCCATAATTTCTGTCAGTGGTTGGTACAGTTGACCTGAGGAACACCCTGACTATATCCTCAGTCATTATCAAGCATATGTACAGTATCATTTTGGAGATATTAAGCCTTAAAGTTGGCTTTTTTTTTTCTTTTTTTTCTTTTTTTTTTTCCAACAGCTCCAATATTCCATTTTTACTGTACAATAACATCAAATTGCTCCATAAGCTCTGGCAATGGTTGGTACAGTTGACCTCAGGACAACCTTGAATATATCTTCTCTTAATATTCTTGAATATTCTCACTTAATGTACCAGCTCCTTCCTGTAGACATGATATGTACAGTTAGTTATTCTTTGTTTGACGCAAGTGTTATATTAAGTTCCTACTATCTGTACCGGTACTTCTTGTTAATTTGAAATAAACACTAACAGCATAATGTCAAAACAAAAACCGAACAAGTCAAACAGGAGCAGATCAGAAAACAAGGAGGCTTTGTACTAAAATATGGATAAAATATAAACAGGGAGTTGTCTAATGTCGTCAAGGAAGCCAACATTACGTTACCTGTTGATCAGCATGTTGACTCAGAAAATCCTCAGGCTCCTGCTGCGACATTTCATTTGGGGCGACGGTTGTGACTTCACTGCTGGTCCCGTGAGAAACTCAAATCGGTCCCTCACGTTTGTGTTGCGTGGCATGGGTTAGGACATTGAGAGGCATTATAGTGTGGTTGTGTGCACCAAATCGGACTCGGCTTCTAGCTCGATAGCCGTGCATAATTTATGCAAACGCAATGCTCTGTTTACATGAACTCACGGAGTCCGACTCCTTGCACGTGCTCATCTCGACTCGATGGATTTATGAGCTTGATGACAAGTGTCACAAGTGTGTATTTTGTATTGGCTTGATGTACTGCAATTCTAGTCATGTGAACAAGCAATTAGCATTCCTAGTTATATGTGGCATGACGAAATACTGTACTACCAAGTTTGTATTGCAGTATCTTCAGTTTATGGGGTAGAGGGTGCTCAAATTGGATTGATTGAAGATGTAGTTTAGGTACAATTTGCTTGTTTTTATCAAAATTTAAGTTGATTGCAGTTCGAGGTGGCACAATCCTATCAGATGTTGTCATTTTGTCACGAAGAACACTGGTATTTGATGATTATTACCATAAGTACCACCATGTTGCAGGCATTGTGGTTACAAGTTTCACTCCAATTTTGATTGTTGTCTGTATGACTAGCAATCCGTTGAGCTGTCTAGGGTTATCATTCAGATAAGGTGTCACAACTTTTAATTGCATGGGAACTTTGGGATCCATGGCAGATGGGCATTGTAAAAAAACGGATCTTGAGTCGGAAGGCTAGCTTGTCCTAATTGTGACCTTAATATGATGATTTTTTTTCCCTGCCAGATTGAGGAGAAATTAAATGGACATCCAAACCGGGGCCAATAATGGATGAGCTGGATGATGTCACAGTATCAATTTTAAATGGTATGTCATGTGTAGGTATGAAAAAATTTCCATTACTGTGATTTGTCCGCTAAGTAATTAAAATAACTGTATGCTGACACTGATTTCAAAAAGAAGTATTTTACAAATTTGAGACAAAATGTCTAAACTGAATTGCATTTACAATTAATTCTGATAACAGAAATTGGCACAAAACAATCTTGGTTTGACTTGTCAAGTTGAATTAAATTCATTAGTCAAAAAAATGTATGAGTTGTTAAGTGTAAAAGGTTTGTTAATGATTGGACTGTCTTTATAGCTGCCAACATCGATGAAGTCTTGCTCCACACCCTCCGTCGTGATGATTTGAGAGACCTTTTTCCTGGACCAGAACACTTTCTCAGGAGGAAACGGATTTGGGCCCTTATTAGTGTAGATGTGATTGGTTACCTACTTTGCTCTGAAAACATCGAGCATAACACTTTTTTTTTTCTTTTTTCCTAATTGGGTCTATTGTTTCTCTCTTGTTCATAATGTTTTGGATCTGGTTTCCTCTCGGCTGAGAATTCCACCGTACCAAGACTGCACAGAATGAAGCCAGGAACTGTGTCTTCATTCTGCATCCATTTGACTGATTTACTGATTTGTCTCCTCCATTTCATCAGCCAAAGATGGTCTGACAGCACAGGCCAGACATTATCAGACCCTGCAGGAGCTGTACAAGAAACCAAAACCCAACCAAGATGCTGTCTCCCAAATTCTTGACCTGCAGTTTCAAACAAGAAGATCCTTCATTGATAGTGATGTTCTGAAAGAACAGGACAAGGCCAACAAAGATCCTGGATGCATATTCATGTGTCAAGGATCTTTATCGTGTAAGTGATTAACTTGTTTTGGTTTATGATGAAAAGCAAGCATTTTTGCAGATTTTAACACTGACTTGCATTAATAGGCGATGAATGAGCTGTGGCGCATTCTGGATAAGGGCAACAGAAAATTCATTGATGAACTAAAAAAAGAGATGGGAAGACTTCTGCACCAATGTGTAATTTTATGGTGTTTGGAAAAAAAATGAAGTGATGAAGCCACGCATAACGCTGGATGTAGGTGAGTCATTTTGCTGTGTCTCTAATTGACTGTGTAGCTGTTTCCTTGGACATAGGATGGTTTATGTTGCGCTGAATGAATAGATGCAGAATGGTAATACTCTTCATGCTGAAAAAATAAGATTTTTTTTGTGATCAACACAAACCTGATAAGACTCATTTTTAGGAAGACTAACTTTGAACTCAAAGTTGATTTGTTCTATTCCAGTGGAATATTCCATCGCGCTGCTCAGGCCACTCCCCACACTCTTTCCTTCACCAAGTCCACCACCGAAGAAGCTGGGACATGCCAGTGAGGCACTGCTTCATGTCATTCAGGTGAAAGTTTGTTCGCATTTTCTCACATTCAACACTTCATAGTTCCATGCATGGATGTGGCGTTTCCTTCTTCTTTTTCTTTAGCCAACAGAAGATCCCACAATGTACTCGCAGAAGAGGTCTTTCTGCACCTCTGTGTTGCTGTTTGATGGGACCCGCTGTCTCATCTGTCTTGGAGCCACTCCCGCCACCACGCTTGCCAAGGAAGACTTGAGTGACGGTCTGCTTCATCTGATGGGTTACTACTATGCCCTGCACCTCACATATCCAAAAGTGTGTGGCAACCCTTCTCTCTGTCATTCAGACAGAAGTGCTACAGGACACTATCCATGAGTGAGACACCACAGCCTCATACAAAAAAGACCATGGCAGAATGGAAAGATTTTATTGGGGAGTAGAGCTGTGTACTAGGCATAGGTAGTGATACACTCCCCTGGTAGTTGTAACTTGAGGGTGGGAGTCTGTTGGAACAAACATGTTATCAGGATATATCAACACTATATGCTGTCCCCATGCTGTTTTTTTGTTTTTTTGTGTGTAACTGAGTGTCAGGGAATCTGAATCAATATTCAATAATGATGACGGTGAATATTGTAACAATTGTTACTTGCGTTCTAGAAATGATTTCTAGCCTGTTCTTTCTCAATTTAAGTGTTTATTTCTTAGATATATTTTGCAGTGTGTGGACACCGAGGGGAGCTCTAGAATTGGCTCATTCAACCGACCAACGAGCCAATCAGCAGCGGCGTCACAGGCCCTCCTCCTTCTTTGTTCTCTCTCTCACTTTGACTTCGGCACTGGACAGCCAGGTTTGTGGAGGGAAGGTTGGAACAAGGTAAGGACGGGGTACCCCATACATTCATGTACGTAGAGTCACTAAGTCTTAAACTCACCAGGTTTGTATCGCTTATCGATAACCCTAATGCCATACAAGTCTATGAGGGTCAAAGGTCAACTTTGTCCTAGGGACATGGAGCCACTTTCAGGTTCATCAGGATCCTCCTGGACACACCCACGCCAAATTTGGGGCTTCTAGCCCATGAGGAACCCCAAAACCCTCACTCTAATTCCAGCCTCATCGCTAAACCCTAATGCAGTGCAAGTCTATGAAGGTCAAAGCTCAACTTTGTCCGAGAGACATCAAGTGTTTTTTCATGAATCATTCATAAATGTTAAGAGTTTGCTTTGTGGAGAATTCACAATAAAAATACATTGACACTGTCAAGATGGACTCAAGCACTATTATTGAACTATACTGTATTTTTTGAGTGATGTGAAGCTTTTGTCAAGCGCTGCGCAAAGGAGGCCCATTTGTTTTTGTTTTTTTGAAAATTCCTGGCGGCGCCCCTGAGCGGGCATCTCCAGCACCAAGGCAGTGGAGCTGCCGGCCACGAGAGAAGAATTAACCAGTCCATTGAAACCATTTGTTTGGTCTAGTGAGTGGCAACAGTCCTTTGAGGATCTTGTTGTGATTCTATATTTAGTTTAATGCATTATAGCAGTGAGAGTTAGTATATTAGCAAATATTGTATCTATGTGTTAGAAGTATTATAGTTAGTTAAATGTTTAAATGTAATGAATGTCAATACATGTAGTCCTCTTATAATCATTTGCCCATTCTTATCAGTACCATTCAGAACCTCGGAGTAAAGACAGATACTGTTTGACTGATTAAGCCTCAGGAACAGTGACTTGGGGTGATCAAAGTTGGGGTGAACACAGAAACTGCATTTGTTACCCCCCATAAAGTTTGTGACCCTTTCAGGCACGGGAACACGAACTTTTCACCTCAGGGTTTTATGGCAGGAAAGTTTCCAGCAGACCAGATCAAGAGGAGGATGGACTATTTGGCTCCCGGCCAAATAAGGACTTGTTTCCTGCCACAGATTAGCCTAAAACGGGGAAGGCTACACCATCGGACAGCCAATAGGAGGACGACATGGAAGAAGACATCTACATATTTTATTACTGTTTGTTTCTGTATTTAAGATGGCGTAAGGGACAGATAGATCAGACTTGGCATCTGATAACACATTGTTGTTGTTAGGGTTAAGCCTCCGGAGCTCTGTACCAAGTATCTTGTTTTTTCTGTTACTAAAACTTCTTAAGATTTCATTTGTCTACTATTCTCTTCATTCAACGAACACGCGGTTTGGTAGCATGAGATTGGATAAAAGAACCAAACCAACAATCTTAAGTGCCTTCTCAGCTGTAACCCTTTCGTGTCTGCTCCAAATTTTTCCTCATTGGCTAGAAGCCCCAAATCTAGCGTGGGCGCTTCTTGGGGGCTCCTGATGAAAAAGCAAGTGGCCCCATGTCTCTAGGACAAAGTTGAAAATTCACCCCATAGACTTGCATTGAATTAGGGTTAACAATAAGGCTGAAACTAGGGTTAGGGTTAGGGTTAGGGTTAGCTGAAATTAGGGTTAGGGTTTCAGGGTTCCTCAAGTACTAGAAGCCCCAAATTTGGCGTGGGTGCTTCTTGGGGGCTCCTGATGAAAAAGCAAGTGGCCCCATATCTGTAGGACAAAGTTGAAATTTCACCCCATAGACTTGTATGGCATTAGGGTTAGGGTCCAAGAGTACACATACACATTTTCTTTTGCTTTATTGATTTAAGCTCATCGTCTCCAGCTGCAAAGGTACAGAAACCTTTCTGTGTTTTGATGTCGTGTGTGAGAAAACATCACTTTTTTCTGTAAACTTGTGTTATCATTGTCCTTCATTGAAAATGACTCAATCTTTCATTTCATTGTTCAGATGCCGAACACCAAGGCATTCCATCGCTCTCTGGCCATGAAACGACGCCTGGAGCAAAAACGGGATTGGACACCTTTTCCACCTCGGAAGGACTTTGAACGTCGTGAGTACTTCCACGTTCATGATTTCATGTTCTGCCTGTGTTGTTATGTTGTATTCCAAATAAATCTTACAAAAACATATTTAGATTTTTCTTTTTTGTCAATTTACTCAGGGCGCGGTACTGGTCAGCGACCTGGGTGCGAAGATGGCCCGTTTTGCTCCTGACTGACAAAACAGTGCAAGTTCGTTCTTAAGGCCCAGCAACCAGACAAGAAGGTATGGGTCGTGATTTTGTCAAGCCACGAGTTTCTTTATGTTTTTGTTCTGGTGGTGGGAGACTCACATCTCTGTCCACTTGTGGATGGTTTTGTGTTCTCGCCCCGGGCAACAACCTTGAACACGGGCTTGTAACAGACTCCGCCCAGGATTTTGCTGCGCTACTGGCAACTGTGTTGGACCGCTGGCCCAAGGTTTGTTTATCTGCTGTGACAAACAAATTTGAACACATGAATGTCATCGCCACTTTGTTTTATCAATATCAAGTAATTCCATGATCCATAGTTCAATAACAAGAATATTCATGAATTTATTTTGCATTTTTATGTTTGTTTGGGTTTGTTTTTTTTATATACAACTATTTTGTAGGTGTTTGTGCTTGACTTTCCACCTCGCCTGACTGTCAAGCCAGAACTACAAACAGCGCTACGTCAAGTATATCATTGTGTTGCTGCACGCATGGGTGTGTAAAATACATATTTTTGTTGTATTTTTTTCTCTTCAGTGACACTGTGCTAACAGATATTTCTTAGAATTGTGTGATTACATAATTGATTATGTGACACTTCTTCCAGGTTTAACATTTGTGTATATGGCCGATCACCTCCCCCTTCGTCAGCTGTACATGGTGGTGTTATGATGGTGTAAGTTTTGCCTTCTTCAGCCTTACTTGCTCTTCATTTGATATGACAAATATGTGTTAACATGTTGTTTTCTGTTTAGGTGCACCTCAGGACTGATTTTGGTGGAGCGTCCGCATGCTGCATGCTCCATCAGCTCGCACCCCCTTCACCTAGATCATGGGTGTTGTGCCACAACCAATCATCGCCCAGGATGTCTCCCAGAGTGGTTGTGACAGGTCCTGTCCACATGCCAGTGTATGGACCTGCTCCTGAATGGACTTTTGTTGGACAGGAGGTTGAGGTAACCTGTTCATCCCTCTTTCCCCCCCCCCCCCCCAATCGTGTATTTGTCAAACTGTGCAACTTTTTATTTTAAAAATGAACACTTATCCTAAGTTGACTCTCCTCTTTTTTTTTATAGACAGTACCAACAGCTGTTGAGACTGCATTTCACACAGACATCCCGTCCAATCCCGTGTGGTTCAGTGAGGCTGTGCTGCTGGACCACATGGAGACCGTCGTGGAGTCATCTGGCAGGGTTTCCCCAGCTGCCACGGTAACATTCACACAATTATTCATACACTTATCAACTAGGGGTGGGTGAAAAAAAAAAATCAATATTGCAATATATTGTTGTCCTTTCTGTTGCAATAAATAATCGATACACTGACTGCAAATATCAATATTTTTTTCCAAACACCACCTGTCCACCTGTCCCGGGAAAGATAAAATCTCTCCCAGGACACAATTTGTCCCGTTTTTTAGGGAAAATGACAAAACCTCATTTAATTTCCGTCTGTGGTCTAGATAGGGTTGCCAACCCTCCCGTAAAATACGCGATTGTCCCATATTTGGCAACTAAAAAGCCTGTCCCGTAATGAACTGATGGGGGACGCACTTCACTTTGTCCCGTATATTTTGGGGACGCGGTTATTTATTTATTTATTTTGTCTGCATCATTTTTTATTGATTTTCAGAATCGGGGCAGTGAAAGTATTTTTTTCCCTCTTTCATCTTCCTGTCGGTTTGTATATCCCAAGTCCCCAAGTTGAGATAAGACAAGTTGCTACTGACTTTACATTACCAGAAAGCACTGTCCTTGTTTACATGAAAGTTATTAATGTTCATGCACTTTAATATGTTTGCTTGTGCAGTGCACGTTTGTTTGTACATTATACAAAGTTTTGGAATAAATGCAAGATCACAGGCATTTTCCTTTTTATGGGTATTTTTTTCTTTTTCAGTCACATATCGTCTGCAAAATTTCGAAGATATCGAAGATATCGTGTGTCGTGATGTTGTCATTATCGTGGGCCAAATATCGTCACAGTATCGAATCGTGGGTTAGCCGTATCGCCCCACCCCTATTATCAACACAAGATCACATATGTACAGTACATGTACAGTTTAATTAGTGTGTTACTTTGTTTATGAATTCATTTCTTTATGTTCTTCCAGATGTCCAGCCTGAGACGTCGATCAGCACGCGTTGCCTCAAAAACCAAAACAAACCAGTGACATGTTGGTATTTGGGATATGTGTATTTCATTGTGTGCATCTTTGTGATAGGACAATAAATGCAGTTCTTTAAACGTTACTTTGTGTCCTTGTATTTGCAGGTGTGGGCAACACGTTCAACTGTCCACATGACTGAGTCTGCCTCCAGCAATGTCACAGCAGTGCAGCAGGTTTGTACTTATTCATTTCCACTTCATCACCTGTGTGTGTTTTCTAGGCTTTACACCGATCTTATCGGCTGTATCGGATCGGCCGATATTTGGCATTTTTTGAAACGTTCATGATCGGACGTCATGTCATGAATCACCGATCAATGACGTCATGGTCGTGTTGAAACTTTTTTAATCTGTCTCATTTCCTCCAAAGTAGTTTCACAGCATCGACATGTTTATTTGTTTGTATCCGAGAGCTAATGATTCATGATTCAAAAACCTTCATTTTCGTCTTCGTGCCTCTTCCTGTTTTGAGTACTGTCGCTATGTGACGGACAATAAAGTTTCTTTGAATCTTCACGACAGCAACATCCATGGGCGACACAAACAAACGTGTCGGGGGTGTGGAAGTTTTTCAAAGTGAGAGAAACAGACATAGCACAAGCTATCTGCAATATATGCAACGCTACAGTACCTAGCGGGGGAACTTTGGCAAAAAATTTCAACACCACAAATTTAATCAGGCACTTGGAAAAGATACACACAGAGGAGCATGTTGAGTTCAAGAAACAACCGGAGAAAGAAAAAGAAAAGCAAACTCTGAAACGGATGCTAAAGCAAACAACTTTAGACGGTGCTCGTGAGAAGGCAAGGGGTGTAAAGAAACAAGTATTTATTGCCCCTAACGTGATCGGATCGGTGATCGGTTTATTTAAACTCACTGATCGGTGATCGGCACAAAAATCGTGATCGTGTAAAGCCTAGTGTTTTACTTTCTATGTTTATTGGCATAAAATCACATCTTTCTTATTTTAATCAGGTGGAGGCGACGCCACAGATGACCAGAGCTGTGCCCGTGGTTCCTGTGGCTCCCGTGGTTGCCAGCACCAAGCCAGAGGAGGCCAGCACCGTCCAGGAGGCAACACAGAAGATCAACTAAGCTAAGGAGGCTTTTCTTTCTTCTTCTGTTGCCTCTGACTGCTCCGCTCGTTCTACGCCTCGCACATGTGATTTGTGATCCATCATCAGTTAGTACTAGTGAAGATGCAGTGGCAGATCATGGCACTGGTATTAGATTAGCCAAGGTTCTGCATGGTTCTTTTCATCAAGGCGAAACCGGTCACGGTTTAAAATTCCAGCACCAGCTGGCAACAGTGAGTCACTTCAGAAGAGCAAAACTCCTCACTTTGACATGGATAATTCTGACGTAGAGTTTGTCAGTGCTGTGACCAATGAAGAGTGTAACTTCTCTCCCCTTGATGTTGATGTTTGTTTAGACCTTTGCAAAAACTTGAAGAATCATTTGGACCGTGCGAGTTTTCCGATTTCTGATTGCAAAGGCCCATTAGGTTCGGCGTGTACAAATGAGAATGTAGAGGCTGATGGAAACTGCTTCTTCAGAGCCATCAGTCAAGCTGTGACTGGTTTATAGACACAGAAGTGGAAATTCAGGTTGCAGCAGATTGTTTACGATTAGATGTGTACACTTTTATCGATGGTCATGGGTTGAAGTACAGCTCTTGCAAGAAACAATTCTCACATTGTATATATTTATGGATGTATTTGTTTTATATGGAAGCAGTTACCATAATCCAAATTAAAATAAGAATATAATAACAGAAATGCTTTTTCATTTTAAGAACGAAGCTGCATTATTTGACTCATAATTAAAATCATTAATAAATATTCCTATATGCATTTTCATTTTCTTATTCGTGTCGCACCTTTTATGACACAATCAAAAAGAAAACTGAGGGCATTGCTTTTTCATTTTCGTGGTCCTGCCCTGCACAAGAGTTACCACAACTCGAAAACGAAATCGCAATGTCAAAGTAAGCGCGTGGCGCAGGAAAGTGACGTCAGCAGCTCTCCACCTCCGCTGTGGGTATGGCGGTATGACGCCAAGTGTCATTTGCCTCCTGTTATGTGTAAATTCTAATGTTTGTGAATTTAATAAATGTATATATATATATACTGTATATTTAAAAAAACAAAACAAAACAAAAAAAAGGTATGGCGGTAAGTTGCCGGTAAACGAGTTTTAAATCGCCGAAAAACGTGGACCACTGACGGATCTCGTTGGTCGGACAGATTTGAGCATGGCGCACATTGACACAATTGTTCAAACCCTGCTGGATTTAGCTTCCCAGGTGGAGTTGAATAGTGTATCTGAATCTGATGCTCGGGACCGAGTTGAGCAGGTATTCTGCTGTCCCAGATACGGATGCAAACAAGGTTGCCCTAGCCAACCTGTTGTCAGTTATGGAACACCTTGATGCACCAGCACAACATCAAAGCTAAAGCTATTTGTTACATGGGTGGAGTAACAGCTGTTCGGCGTCGGCCACCAGTCCATCCGTCGCAGGATGCGATGCAACGGATCATTGCTTCCGTTCGGCGTCGGCCACCAGTCCATCCGACGAAGGATGCGAAGCAACAGATCAATCCGTCGACTGGTGGCAGATGCTGGTGCGAGATCTGTCAGTGGTCCACGTTTTTCGCCGATTTAAATCTCGATTACCGGCAACTTCAATGACGTGAAAGAAGTAACGATGGCAAAGTGGTGTCAGACCGCCATACCTTTTTTTTCTTTTCTTTTCTTTTTAAATAAATAATAAAAAAAAAATATATATATATATATATCTTTCTCTTTTTCACAAACATTAGAATTTACACATAACAGGAGGCAAATGACACTTGGCGTCATACCGCCATACCCACAGGTGGAGAGCTGCTGATGTCACTTTCCTGCGCCGCGCGCTTACTTTGAGATTGCGATTTCATATTCGAGTTGTGGTAACTCTTGTGCAGGGCAGGACCACGAAAATTAAAAAGCAATGCCCTCAGTTTTCTTTTTGATTGTGTCATAAAAGGTGCGACATGAATAAGAAAATGAAAATGCATATAGCAATATTTATTAAAGATTTTAATTATGAGTCAAATAATGCAGCTTCGTTCTTAAAATGAAAAAGCATTCTGCTATTGCTTTTTCATTTTTGAATTTTACATTTCATATTGAATTTTGGTAACTCTTTGCTGGTGCATGTTTTGAAAATTAAATCTCAAATGTGTTTTCCTTTTTCATTTGAATTAAGTACAAGAATGAGCAGTCTTGCAGAAGAAAATGAAAATGCAGATTGAATGACTTATTAACCATTTTAATTATGAGTCCAATAATGCAGCTTCGTTCTTAAAATTTAAAAGCATTTCTGCTATTGCATTTTTATTTGGATTATGGTAACTATCTGCTTCCATAGTTACACTTGTGTTACAGAATAGTAAATGCTTCAGCAGAGTTTTATGAGGGTGTTTTTTTTGTTGTTGTTGAAAGTGAAAATGTTTTTTTGAAAATGACTGCTTACAGGTCCATCTGTTTACTCTAACCAAGCATTCAGAACGAGGTGTCCAACACCGGTTTAATTTTTCAGGAATTGTTGACTTTAAAGAATCACGTTAATGTTCATTAATTCATGGAAGTGAAGAATAATTAAAGTAAATCTTAAAGTAACCTTGTGCTTCTGTGTTTCTCAATGTTTCAACAACATAGTTAAGTTCTTTCACATGGCTACTTTTATTTAACAGCTCTTTGCACACACGACCTTCAGGTCAAAAAGTAAATTCAGTAAATAGCATCACCGTAAGGATTGCGTAATAACAGAAACAAAGGAGTGCAGTAAATAACCAATATCCCTGTGTATTTTTAAAAGGAACACTAGAGGTTTAACAATACACAAAATAACAGGAGGTTCACAACAATTTAGTGTCCATTCTCTGGATAGGGTCAGGGGGAGGCGCACTGCAGTGGAATAAGTGTCCATCCTGTGGAGAGGGTCGGGTGGTTTAGAGAGATGCAGTGATGGCCTCTCTTAGGTGCAAATACAAGTTCACAGCCTGATACGGATCTGTTGGTGGAGCAAGATGGGACTCAGGCATAAAGATGATACAGAGTTCATAAATATCTGGATTACATGGTACAGCCAGCCGAAAGACACATTCATTTTTGCACAGTTGAATGTGTTCATCTTCAACAGGGGAGAGAAAATCTGTTGTTCGGTAAAGTTCAGGAACAGCATGCATCACATTAGGCCGACCGCTGGGGACGTTCAGGTTTCTTGATGGCCTTATGTTGTGTGCATTCCACACCTGTGCAGTGTCATCCAACTCATCCTGTAGAAAATGTATACATTTAGGAAGAGCTGTGCCAGCAGAACATAAATAAAACACTAAATTACAGCATTCACACATGAGCAACCCCACCCTCTCCCTCCCTCCCTGTCTCTGTTCATCCCCCCCCCCTCTTTCTCCCCATCTCTTATCCTCTCTGTTTCTACCCTTCTGTTCCATCTCTCTCCCCTTCCATCTCTGTTCCTTTCCCTTTTCTACCCTGTCTCTTTAGCATTCTTTTTCCTTTCCTCCCGTCTCTGTCTGTCTGTCTTCCCAACACCCCCTTACCCGTTTCTGTCCTCCCTCCACTCTCTCTCACTCACATACACATGCACACAAAATGAAAATAAAACGTTATTCATGAACTCACCTGTATGGAGGCCCATACAACAAAACTGCAGGAGACTTTTGTCCAGAAACTCGCCATCAAAATGCCCGTTGTCTCTGAGGTCTGATAACAAGGCTAACCAGAACTCCATGCGCTGGCCACGCAGGAAACCCCACCAATATTCAATTCTTTGATTGGTGGTGCTGGCCCCCTCCAAGTAACTATCGAGGGTGTCGTCTGGTTGAACAGGGACGAGGAAACGCTGGAAGCCTCTAACATGGCCATTTTCGGTTCCAAGGTCGCCTCGAACAACTCTAGGGCACCCCCCAAAACGCTGTACCGCTTCTATGTAGCACCCTCCAATTACTTTTGGGTCACTACTTGTTGTGTAAGCATTGAGCCAGATTATTTTTCTTGAAAAGCCATCGATACATCCATTCACACAAATACCATATGGCTTCAGTTCATCATATGAGTCCAGGTGCCAGATGAAGTTGAGAAGTTTGAGAAGTAATTCCTCCGTCTGAGACGCCCCGCTTGCCTTAATGACACTCCTCTTGGATGCAGCTCCTTCAAAACCAAACGCACAGACTTTTCTCACACGCAGTCCATTTTCTCTGCATTTAGCATACATCCACCTGTACCCGTGAAGCTGCCCGGGGTAATGTAGCTGGTTGCTAATGGATTCAAACAGGATCGCCAGGTCGGAATAGGCTTTGCGTGGCACGAGTCCCCTTGGAATGTACAGCTGCATCCCACTCTAGACTCATCAAACCCGACAAAGAAAACAAATCCTGATTCACTAAATATTAAGAAGATGATTAAAAGGATTGGTATGTTTGATGTATGGAGGGATTTTCATCCATCCACTAAACAATTGACTTTTTACTCTCACCCTCATTCAGTTTACTCGAGGATCGATTATTTCTTTATGTTCAGAACAGACAGACACAGGGTTTTAGATTGTAGAATTGGTGTTAGCGACATATCAGATCACTCAGGTGTATATGTGAAAATAAATGTAGGTGTCCCACACAAAAACACTATTTGGAGACTCAACACCTCCCTATTAAATGACACCCGATTTGAAGATTACATTAGGAAAGAAATGAAGGAATATACAGACCTTAACGGTAGCACAGTGACGTCACAGAGTATTTTATGGGATGCTGGAAAAGCAGTATTGTGTGGGAAGATTATAAGTTGGGCATCACAAAGGAAAAAAGAAAAACTTAAAACACCTTAATGACTTGACAAGTAAATTAGACTCACTGGAACAGAAGCATGTAGAGACTAACGACCCCACCTTATTGGAACAAATAACCGTAGTAAAATCAGAACTAAATAAGAAACTGAACGACCAGGAGGAACTTACACTTAAGTATATCAAACAAACCCACTATGAAAATGGACCCCGTGCTAAAAAACTCTTAGCCTGGAGACTTAAAAAACAACAGTCTGGAAGATCCATATATAAAGTAAAGGACCCGGTCACCAACCAGATGTGTTATAAGCCAGAAGCAATACATAAGTCTTTTGAATCATACTACAGGAATTTATACACTCAACCCGAATTAGCAGAAGCAGTAACAGTCAATCAATTTTTTGAAATCCCTAGACCTGCCATCTGTTGTCACAGAACAAAATAAGTGCTTAACTACAGAGATTACAAATGCAGAGGTCGACAAGGCAATTTCTAAACTGAAAACAAGCAAAGCAGCCGGGGGAGATGGACTACCAGCAGAATGGTATAAGACTTTTAGGGACTCTGTGACCCCACTGCTATTTATTAAATTGTTTTACCTATGTCTTAAAAGGTGGCGAGACCCCACCATCTTGGAAACAGGCCATATTATCTGTAATACTGAAACCAGGGAACGATAGGACAGATTGCAGCTCATACAGACCTATCTCAGTTTTAAACACTGATTATAAAATTTTCACTTCAATTATTGTCAACACACTAGAAAATATTATCCCTAACCTAATTGACACGGACCAGACAGGTTTTGTTAAAAATAGACAAACACAAGACAATGTTAGGCGAGCTATACATCTGTTCCATATAATGAGCAAAGGAAACACAATGTCCTTAGCAATTAGCTTTGACACAGAAAAAGCTTTTGACTCTGTTCTATGGGAATTTTTATACCTGGTCCTGCAACGTTTTGCCTTTAACAATACAGTTATAAAATGTTTAAAATTCACCTGTGGCCCGGATCAGAATAAATGGCAGTCTTTCAGGTACAATCCGTTTGGAGAGGGGTTGCTGACAGGGCTGCCCACTGAGCCCCATCTTGTTTGCTCTATTTATAGAGCTACTTGTTCAAAAGATTAGGGAAGACCCAGAAATCACGGGAATACTATTCAAGGGGAAAGAATATAAGACATGTTTATATGCAGATGACATCCTGGTGACTTTATCCGACCCGGATACCAGTCTCCCTAAATTAATGCCCTCCTTCGACCAATGTGGTTCATATTCGGGATACAAATTGAACATAGAGAAAACTCAAACTCTTACTTTTAATTACATACCTCAAGAAAACATACGTAAGTCCTTTAAATTTAAATGGAAAACCAGAATTTTCAAATACCTAGGTCTTCATATTCCCAAGACCCCCAAAGATTTATATAGTGTAAACTACGGTAGCATCACAACCAAAATTAAAAATGATCTGGACAGTTGGACCCCCCTAGTACTTGATTTTTACAACCGAATAGATACTTAAAAAATGGTTATTTTACCACAATTGTTATTTCTACTCCAATCGCTACCTGTAGAAATACCCAATAAGAAATTCAGTGAATGGAATCGGATCATTTCTAGATTCATATGGCAGAACAAGAAACCAAGGGTACGCTACAAAACATTACACTTAACAGGGAGGGATTTCACTCCCATGCTTGGAGGACTACTATAAAGCAGCACAACTGCAGTATATAGTCTACTGGTGCAGGGCGGGTTACGATGCAAAATGGAAGGAGCTAGAATTTGACCAACTAGATATCCCACTTCAATCTCTGCTGGGTGACAAAGCTTTCAAGACTATATACTCTAATAACCTATGTGATGTTATAAAAACTCCCCTAAATATTTGGTACAAAGAGATGAGCAAAGCGCACCTGGAAAAAAAATCTCGGTTATTAAGATGGGTCGAACATGATAGAGTATTCTTGTGTTATTCTTTATCTTGGTTTATATTGTATGATCACTAGTAGCACGTGTAAACTGTTAGAATCCTAGGCTAACATATACGCATCGTATTTCACTTTGTTTTATGGCCTGCCACTGATGTGCTCGTCCTCTCCCTGTACAGGATATGAGCTGTGAAATCGGTCAACTATCGTATAGTCGTTGGTTTGTCTCTCTCTGTTCTCCTCCCTGTTGTTTCCTTATCTTATCCCCTCCCAGTCCTGTGTATAAGAGACCTTCTTCCTCCTTCCCACCTTGCACTCGCACTCCCATTTTACTGTGTTTTGTGCCTCGGAGCTCCGATCCCTTTTTTTATTGTTTGTTCATTAAATTACTTATTATCCCAGTATTCCTGCATCGGCATCTTCGCTCTTTTCCACAACAATTTGGCGTCACGAACAGGATTGCTGGAGACCTGTCAGTGGAACTCTGGGACGTTGAGGGCCCGGGACCAGGAACGGAGGAAACTCCTCGTTCCCCCTCTACCTCGAACCAAGCATTCGGAGATGAGAGGATCGGCGTCTAAGAGTGGATCTGATCGGCTTCACGTCTATCCAAGCGAACCTGGAAGGGAAGTGCTGATTCAGAGATCGGGTGAGAAGTAATTGTTCTTGTCTCAGACATATCAGTGACCAGTGGGTTGTTTTCCTTGTCGTCTACGAACGGTCCCGGGGCAGGACGGAGCGCATACGTTAACCGTGCCTGTCAGGTCGGTGTTGATTCTGAATCAACACTGAAATTCCCGCTCCACAAGTGAGCCGGAAGCTTCTGGTAGGTAAACTACCAGAGGGGTGAGTTTTTTCTCCACCTTTTTGCTCCAGAGTAAGAAAAAGGGGTGCACGGGGACGCCTGTGTATTTTCTGACTTGGAATTTTGTGAAAACTTAGTGAAAAGTCAGAGTAATAAGTCTAGCTAGACAGTGCTGGGGAAGAACCAGAGCAAAGTGGCTGCTGCTGTTCCCCAGGGGGGACCAATTGTGGACGACATGAGGAAAAAATATGGTCCAGATTGTCTTGACATGTTGGGAATTTGGGTTGAAAAGTATTATTTCCCAGCAGGGGGATCACTGAGTTTGGAGGAATTGAGAAACCTCCGGGATAAATTGAAGATAGCAGAGGGAAAGGTTACAAAAAAGAAAAACCCAAACAGGTGGGAGATTCAAATCATCAAAGATCATGAAAGGTGTTTTTCATTCTGGAAACCTGAAGCAGAAGTCAGGGACAGGAAACAAGTAAAGAAAACAAAAACAAACGTGTGAACAGCGCTGGGCGCTGGAGCACAGGGGTGACAGAGATAGCGGCAGAGGGTGCACACACTCACACACACTCCCCAGAGGAGGGAGAAAAGGAGCCGCTCACACACGAGCATTCAAATGCACCAAATCGTCTGTATCCTTCTCTTAAAGGCCCGAGGGACCCTCTCCTGGACATGCCTGTCTTCCCTCCTCCCGCCTGCCCTCATCCAACGCTACCACCGTACAACTCTGCGCACTCCAGCACCGACGCCGCAGCGTCGCCACGTTCATCAGGACTGCCGTCAACCAAACGGCCAGCCTCATCACTGCTTTCAGACAAGGGCTGCTCCCCCAGATCGCCAAAGCAGTTAACACAAGCTGCTGCGTGGGGATTGAAGATGCCCGGCTGACAGAGGTCCGACGTCATGCAGTGCACGCTGAGAGGCTTCTGCAGGAGGCCAGCGATGCAGAGGACAAGAAGATAAAGCGTGCCTCCCTCACCATGATGAAGCACCTCAGTGACACGGCGAGACGGCCCTACAGGAACAACGACAACCGACGAAGGGCGACTAGCGGAGACAGAGGCGAAAAGGGGGCGTGCCACATCTGCGGCCGAATGGGTCACTGGGCCAGAGAATGCCCTGACAAAGGAAGACACCGCGGGCAGAACCATGCCCACCGCAGCCAAGAGAGTGATCGCGAGGACCGGAAAAGAGGATCCAGAGGGGACCAGGACGTGTTTATGTAGCATAATTGTGGCAAAGCACTGTTCCTGCTTTTGTTGTGGTTTGTGGCGTGTGTGAGAGTGATCAGTGAGCAGGGTGCAGTTACCCACTTCTACCAGTGGAGGTCGTGTTCGCCCCGGGGAATAACGCTAGAGAGGTCTCAAGTGGCTCATGAGACCTATGTGGAGCGAACCGTCGTAGCGGACGTTAACATGTGTGTTGTCTGTTGTGCTTCCACAGAAAACCAAAATAAAAGCTTCTAAAGAAACAAAGAAAAACAAAAATAAATGTGTCTTCGCAACATTACCATGCTACATTTACGTTTGACTATCTGCTTTAATATAAAACCACAACAAATGTGTTTTATAATTGTCTTTATATAATCTACAAACGTATTTGTATGATCCAGGGAAAATTCCATGTTTGTTTGCGAAACCCATTGGAAGAATGAAGAAAATCTCTTCGATTGTTATTGTCATGAACATGAATCACAAAACATATATATATATTTTTTTTTCCCTGTGTCACTTTAACAGAGACAACACCATCTGTAATTACTATGTTTGGTTGCATTTCCCTGGCAGGCAAAGATAGATGGAAGAGACATCCTTCTGGGTAGAAGATGGGACTGGCTTGTCTGTGGATGGTGGAGGCTCGCTGGGCTCATCAATCCGTCCATCCATTCACCTTGTTCGTCTCATCCTGACTGCAGCACGCCACTGTGGAGGCTTGACATAACACACATTAGATTAATAACAGAAAAGCAAAATGTGACTTATGGTGTATTATTTAGTGTGCTTCAGTTGTAATTCTCATAATAATGACTGTTTTGCTGGCTTCACACAATATATATAATTGGCCTGTCTTAGTTAAAAGCCCACTCACCACGACAAGGTGAAGGCCAAGAGTGGGAACACAAACACAGACCAGAAACGAACAGGACAAATCCAGACAAGACTACAAAAAACACAAACACAAATATCAATCACTTTGACCACTATCTTTTTTCACACATATACACATATACATATATATATATATATATATATATATATATATATATATATATATATATATATATACATATATATATATATATATATATATATATACATATATATGTGCGTGTGTGTGTGTGTGTGTAACTTTAACTAACTTATCTATTTCTATCCATCTATCAAACGTACTATCTAGGGATCTATCTGGGGGGGGGGGGGGGTTAAAATGAGCCGTCGATTGTATGTGTGGGAGTCCCTCGGGTTCAGCCCAGCTGATTTAGTGTTCGGTGAGAGGACCCTCACGTCTGTTAAGGGGTAAGTGGCTTTCCAATGTTAAATGAGTCGAGAATAATGTGTTAGATTACGTCTTTTTTTTTTTTCGTGAATGCTTGCATCGTGCTTGTGAAATTGCTCACAAAACTCTTGTCGCCAGCCAGTCTAAAATGAAGCGGCAGTTTGACAAGAAAGCTGTGGCTCCAGTTTTTGAGACAGGCGACCGAGTGTTGGTATTGTTGCCGTTACCCGGTTCCCGTTTGCAGGCTGGTTTTTCTGGTCCGTATGTCGTGGAGCGCAAACTTTCCGTTACAGATTATGTAGTGCACACTCCTGATAGAAAACGATCGTCCCGCATCTGCCACGTCAAAATGTTGAAAAGTTCCGCCCGGTTCACACTGGACGTGGAAGCGCCGCGAAGCGCCGCGAAGCGAAGCGCCGAGCGCTTCCATTCAGCGCCCATGTTAATCAATGAGTGCATTTACATGCAGAGCTTAATCGGACTCAGCAATAATTCGGTTTTCTCGTCCAATCGGAGTTCTCACCTTATCCCGTATCCATGCAGCTGAAAAATTCAAATTATTGACGGGAACGTGTCCTCCTCCCAACACTAGGGGGTGGAGTGAGTCTTTTCAGCCGGTCAGCTGCTTTCGGTTGACATATTAAATCTATTATGATATGGAACGATAGTTCATAATGTACGTGTTACTTGCTTTGCAGATAAGGTGTACCCTATTTCTTGTGCTCCTGGTTATTTTAAAAGGCAGACAAGAACGTTGTTTGCTGTTGGAGGGCTACAACAACACTTCGATGCTACGCTTTGTGCCGTCGCTACGGACCCCAAACTCTCGTTCTTGTTGGATTCGGGTTCGGAGCAGACTGGTGGGAGAGTTTGTGTACAGCTTTTGCAAAGGAACGGTGTCTTCAGTTATACACACGCTCATTAAAGTGCCGACCATGGAGGAAGCTGGTGCCGCTGCACGCCGTTTCCAGCAGAATAACAGCGAAATTACCAAAATAAAAACAAATCAGGAAAACATGTCTTTGCTGTGCTTTTATTTACAAAGTTAAAATTCTTCTAACTTACAAAAAATGTGAACGAAAAGGTAGAAATATAAATACGAAGGAATACGTATTTGTTCAGGGCTGCGTAAAGCCGGAGCCCTGCATTTGCTGCACTACCCTTTTTAAAAAGGTCTCCGTTGCGCGTTATTTTAATATGTCCATCTCTTTTAGAAGAGAAAGCATCGCCCCGGTCTCATCCTCTCTCCAAATGTCAACATTCTTATTCGCGTTTGCCAGGTTGTTTCGCGCCGTCTGTTTTGTTAGACGACGTAGTTGTGCGGTCATGAGTCGCGAGAGCGAGGCGTGGCGCATGCGCACTCGCATTGTCCAGTTAATAGTCCGATTAAGGCGTATACATGGCAGAGAAATTCGAATTCCAATCGCATTATCTGGGTGTCTCAATCGGAGTTCTCCGATTCCAATCGGAGTTCTCAAACTCCAATCATAATCGGAGTAAGGTGTTTACACGCACGTGAGTTCTCCGATCATAATCGGACTAAGGCAATAATTCGATTTTCTCTAGTGCCATGTAAAGGCACTGAATGTAGTGGTTCAGACCAGATGCGAACAGGCGCGCGGCTCGTGCGATTCATTTCAATGGAAGCAGAAGCGCCACGAAGCGGAGCGCCGACGAATTTCGCGAGCGAGGCTCCAACTGGTTCACACCAGACGCGAACAGCTCCGCGACGGTCGACAAGCGCTTCTGCTCAGCTGCAGTCTTTTTTTCACTCCCACTTGAGCTTCTTTTTTTTTTCTTTAAAAAAAATTAGATAAAAAAAATAATTTTCATCATCGCCCCCCCTCGCCCCGTAGCCAGCCTGCTCCGTAGCTTACTTTTGTGTGTGTGTGTGTGTGTGTGTGTGTGTGTGTGTGTGTGTGTGTGTAAATAAATAGAAACTCGCACTCAGGTGTCCATCTCAAGACAAGACCTCTTTCATAATGATCATTGACCGGCATCTCTAGGATCAAACAGACGTATTTTGATCAAGTCTTCCTCTGTCTGTGTGTGTGTGTGTGTGTGTGTGTGTGTGTGTGTGTGTGTGTGTGTGTGTGTGTGTGTTTAATCTCTCTCGCACTCTGATACAATGTACTGACAAATATAACACAAATATGATATATGATCGAATTTATCATTCGGTTTTTATTTTGAAATTAGTTTATTTTGAAAATTCACCGGATTTTCTCGTTTTTATTGAGCGACTTCCTGTACTAATGACGAGGATCGCTCGCGGCTCGCGCACGAAATAGAGCAGACGCCGAAACAACAAATGCATGCCGCGAGCCGCGCAACCACCACATTGATTAACGTGGGCGCCGAATGGAAGCGCTCGGTTTGTAGGTATGTTAATAGGGTTTAGTTCTTAAGGGAGGGGGTGATATGACCCACAGGTGGGTCTAGATGCCTCTATCTTTGTGTCTGTGTGTGTCTGTGTGTGTGTGAGAGTGGATGACGCCTTGCAGGTGCGGTCCTGGATGTCGGCTGCTGATTGGACGCGCCACGGCTGAGAAGGAGGAGCAGTCGAGCCAGCCTGACGGTCATCCCTCCTCCGACCTCTCAATCACAATCAGGTTTTTTAGTGGCTGTGAGATTGAAAGTGAGTGAACATCATTAAATAAAGAGCTCCTGCAGGGTCCCAATTTGACAAGTACACTGCTAGGTTTGCAGCTTCGTTTTCGCCAAGTACCTGTAGCATTCATGACTGACATTGAGGGAACGTTTCATCAAGTAAGAGTTTCCAACCAGGATGTAAACTTCTTACGCTTCCTCTGGTGGTCAGATGGGGACATTACAAAGGACCTACAAGAGCACAGGATGCTGGTCCACATCTTTGGGGCAGTGTCATCCCCAAGCTGTGCTTCATTCGACGACAATCAGCATGACTTCCCAGCCGAGGTTATAAACACTGTTGGTCAAAATTTCTACGTGGATAATTGTCTAAAGGCCGTCAGCACGGTGGAACAAGCAATACATCTGTACCAGCAGCTAACAGACCTCTGCGGTAGAGGTGGATTTAAGCTCAATAAGTGGGTGAGCAATCATCAGCTCGGTGCTGGCCGCCATTCCTGAAGAGCAGAGAGCTAAAGAGGTAAAAACACTTCACCTTGACAGAGACCAGCTCCCTATGGAGAGGGCCCTTGGAGCTCAGTGGGATGTACAGCAAGATATATTCACATTCAGCATGAGAACCAAGCTGGGATGGGATGAGGAAATCCCTCAGGTCATGGTACATCCCATATATAGTTTTTCAAGCGCCAAACTACAACAAAGGAACTCATCTATAACAAAACTACAACCTTGTAAGGGCAAAACCTACTTGTTTTAATTCTGATTAATAAACTAAAGCTTATTCGATTATCATTATGTTGTTTTTTTTAAATGCTCATACAAAACAAAAAAAGTGGAGGGAGAGTAGTCTGAATCGGGTTCTGGAGCATTGCTGTACCTCATCCATCGCACTCATTAGCGTCACATCCACTTGTAGTGCATAATTTCCGCCAACAAGCTTCTCCTGTTACGACTGCACACGTTGACCCATATTTTCTGTTCACTCGCTCACCCGTATCAGGTGATACCCTGCAAGGGTAACCATTGGCTCTTGTCTTAGACCTTCCCCGAGGTGGTTGGTGGGGTGACCCACCCAGCACGTGACCTCTACGACGAGCTCCCACCCACTGAAGTGCCATAGGAAGACACGGATTAAATAGCTTGTCCACCAGAAGACTGTATTTTGGTGTACATAATATAAAACTTCGGCCCAGTTCTGCTTGTATTGCAATGGTTGGTGTTCCTGAAGTTTCATTTTTCGTCCCTTTTTATTTTTTACATTCATGTTTGTGATGAAATAGTATTGTGAATCGCTAGCTCGCATTGCATGCTGGGAAACAGCATCACTCAAGGAAGTTTTGGCTTCGCTGACACGGTCCTGAAGGGAAGTGGGTTTTAGTGCACTGGAACGGGATGAATGTGTTCAATCAAGCAGTACAAACCTGATTAATTGTCTTAATACTTGACTTGGAATGGCCACATTGTTTAGGATTAGAATTAGATGACAACTTGTTCACAATATTTGCAACTATTCAATTTGACCAGCAGGTGTCAGTAGAAGACGAAATTTCATGTTGACTATTTCCTAATGGAAGTGCTCTCTTTACGTTGGATTTTTCTCATAATTATTTGAAGTGTAGGCCTGTATCTGCACACAATTTGGAATTCGTCCCAGCGCCCTGAGCTGTAAATTTGGACGGTGTAAAATGAAAATGGCCATCTGCAGCAGAATGAACGTGAGATTGTATTGTCCAGGTAGGAGGACAGCAGTCAGTCATGTTTCACCTCCAGTCAACACGCAGTGGTTCACATGAAGGTCCAAGAGGCCTACAGACCTACACTGAGTCTGGACGTGGCAGTACAGTTGGATCATTGTCTTTGTTGTGTTGTTTGGTCATTGTGATCCAATGTAATGTGAGAGAAGGACGAGTGCAGTTATATTGGAGTGAGTTTTTTAGAGTGTAATAGAAGTTATAATGCAGAGTCTGTTTTTATGAAATGTTCTATCACCTGGCATCCATCCATCCATCCATCCATCCATCCATCCATCCATCTTCTACTGCCGTATCCGGAGTCAGGTCTCGGGGGCAGCAGCCTCAGCAGAGACCCCCAGACTTCCCTGGACCCAGTCACCTCCTCCAGCTCCTCCAGTGGGACCCCAAGGCTTCCCGGTCCAGCCCAGAGACCTGGTCAGCACCACTGTGACTCCCTGAGTCCCTGCTGCTCAGGTGAGGCTTCAAAGATCTGGCTGCACCTGATTGGACGGTCGTGGAGGATCTCCTTGGTCTTCTTGGTCTCCAGCTGTTTGACCTCATGCTCTCTGTTGACCTCCTGCTTCTTCACCTTCAGTCACACGTTCACATCTCCTCTCCAGACTGATCTTCTGCTGCTGTAGAAGCTCCTGCAGACCACCAACCTCTGGAGCTGAGAGAAGGTTGGAGAAGAAAACGTCAGTGTGACAGTGTGAGCATCATTTTCTGTCCACGACTTGAAGCTGAAAGCATCCAAACTCCATTTTTCAGCTGATGTGGTGAAGCTGCTGTTGTCTGACTGTTTGCTCTAAATATCCTCCAGTGGATCTTCTGACTGGAGGTCCTGACCACGGTTATAATAGTTAACGAAAACGAACAAAATAACAAAAACTTCAATTGAAAAAAACAATTTTCACGTTCCCAGGGGTTCGGATTTTGGTACCTGCCTCGTTGGGGTTCGAAGCGAGCAGAGCTGAGACCATAAGGGTGACGTAGCAACGTTCAGGACACTGATTGGCCAAAGGCAGTCTTTCACGAAAGACCAAAACCGCCATTTTTAAATGCCTCGCGTGTGGATTTTTAATTAATTAAAAACTGAAAAACTTATGAAACTGTACCATGGGTGAACAAAGAACTACAGACGTTTCTGTTCTCTGTGGCCGAAGAAAAAGCACAATGCAGACAGTTGTGCAGAAAGTTTAGTGTTAGCTAAAATATCGGGCACACAGACGTACTTATTATGTATACATTTCTTTCCATTGTAACAGGTCACTACAAGATCTGCAATCCATTACCTAGAATTGGTTTTCCTTAAACTGATGTACAGGATTACTAATCTGACTTTGATGGGCAAATTTGACAACAGAATACAATTATGAAGCACTAAAACACAGGACCACAAAAAAATTAAAGGCATGATGAAATAATGATATGCTTTGTTAAATGAAATAAAATGGCATTTTCAACTAAGCAATAAAATAGTCGGTGGTGCAGTGGTTAGCGCTGCCTCCTCACAGCAAGAAGGTCGTGGGTTCGATTCCGGGGCCTGGACCTGGGACCTTTCTGTGTGGAGTTTGCATGTTCTCCCTGTGTCTGCGCGGGTTCTGTCCGGGTTCCTCCCACACTCCAAAAACATGCATGTGAGGTCAATTGAACGTTCTAAATTGTCCGTAGGTGTGCATGTGAGTGTGAATGGTTGTTTGTCTCTATGTGGCCCTGCGATGAACTGGTGACTTGTCCAGGGTGTCACCCTGCTTTCGCCCGAAGACAGCTGGGATAGGCTCCAGCAGACCCCCGTGACCCTGAATAGGAATAAGCGGGTATAGAAGATGAATGAATGAAATATTTATTGAATGAATGACACATTTTATTTCACTCGTGGTTTATGTAATTATTATTTTTTGCTCCATAGCTTTCATGATTCAGCATTACATGTTAAGTGTGATGAATTGCATGAAAAGAGAGAGCACTCGCTGATAAATTAACATGGTGTGCTGTTTAATTCCATGAGGACGACAAAATATTTGCAAATTTGTGTTAGCTACACACACACGGACGTACGTACGTAAAAACGTCAGCGGCATAAAAGTGCCTTACAGTCATTTCATTAATCATTCTTACCGAAGTAACGTGGGTCCTTTGCACCCTTTGCCTGTTGATCGGGTGACACAGTTAATTGCAGCACAGGTCGGCATTTTCTCGAACACTGTAGAGAAGCCAAAAGTTGACCGGTCGACAGGTGCAAGAGAAAGGGAGGAACTTTCAAGATCGTTCAGTTTTTATTTTTTATTTTTTAGTTCTGATGAAATAAATAGACCAATCATTTCATTACTTTGTCTGCTTTCCAAAGAGGTTATTAATTAAAAAAATATATGTGGCAGTGCTGTTATGGTCCATACAGAGTTGCTTCAAAGAATTATTATTTATTATTCAGTGGCACATTGCTCACCTGTTTAATACACAAATAATAGTATATTAAAATAATAATAATAATAATAATAATAATTATTATTATTATTATTATTATTATTATTATTATTATTATTATTATTATTATTATTATTATCATTATTATTATTGTTATTATTATTTACAAAATTTCCGAACATCCTCAGTTGTTCCGTAAAAAATACATTGATTTCCACGTTGAATTTTGTACGGTTCGTGAGCGCGCACGTCTGTCAGTGACGGTCTCCACACTGACACAACTGCGCATGCTCTATTATCTCATCAATGCGGAAGTCAAAAAGTTTTTGGGAGCCATGCGCTGGGTGAGCAACTTCATTGAAAGGAATGGGACGCCATCTGGGGGCTTGCCGCACTGTCACGCAGTTAGTGACGTGGAGGGCAGGCGACGCCAACAGGTATGATTGACAGCTACCATTCGTTCCCGTTAGCAAGAGGATTAAAAACAAAAACCGTAATGGCATCAAAAAGGAGTTATCCCAGCGGTGCGGAAAAACGGAAGGAAAAGAAAACCGATCAAGAAAAACTTGCCAAGGGGAAATGTAAGTTATTTGTTTGTGATGTGGGCTGGAGAGGTGGAGGGGAAACGCTGTTGTCCCCCCAATTTTGTTTATTTGTCCTGCTAACCAGCTAGCTAGCGTCGGATAAATGTTAGCTGGCTGGCTAATATTTGTTCGTCATGAATCAGCGTTTTTGTTTGTTTTATGAAAGTTGACCATATCCTGCCATGTTGGCCTATCCTGCCATGGGAATGACTGATTGACTCCACACCCGTTTATTCACATTCTAACAGGGAGGGAGGGCATGTTGTTGTCGTTGTTGTTGTAGTCAGTCCCCTGTTATTTATTGTTCAGTGGAAGTTGTCTCTCACACGTTTGACTCTTAATGTTATTTTAGCCTTAACTTAGGATGAATTTACTGAGTTTGTATTTTGTAGGCCCTTCATTAGAAATGTGCTACTGTTTTATAATTCAAAGAAATATGGAAATACTTTATTTGGCATGGTGTTGACTATTTTAGACTATTGTGGCAGTGGGTCATTTATCTTAGTTTTATTACAGTGTGTAAAGTAATACCAAAAACTCTTAAAAATGACAGTTTTGTAATTGGGTAAAAGCTTTAAAGGGACACTGCAACCATAATGTTTAATTTAAAAACAAATGAATTTTTAATTTTCCTATATTACTGCAACATCACTGTAATAATAAAATAGGAAAATGCGCTTCTGATCTGTTTTGCTTGATGATCTAATGAGCTTTGTCTCTGCAGGAGCAATTCTAAAATATGTTGGCGCTCCAGACATTGAGCCAGAGGGATCTCCCGAACATCCTGACCAGGAAGCTCCAGGACCAACACGTTCCTCAGGACCTCCTTCTGTCCAGGTGAATAATGTGTGATATTCTTAGTAGCTAAGCTGATAAGTGTGGGACGAAACTGAGGCAATTAAGCATTATTTTGATTGTTGGTTTGCTTTTTAGTGTTGCACTTGTTGGTTTGTTGGATTTTCTTATTTAAAGTAAGCATTTTTTTTTTTTAAATGAATACTCAATCTGTTGTATTTATTGACATATAGAGGATTCTTTTCCTAGTATTATAATGTTTGTTTGTTTTTAAATCAGTTTAACTTGCCTGAGTTGCTCAACTGAAGATGTTTAATTTTACCTGTAGCCTGTTTTGCTCACGAGGTGTAATAGATTGTGGAATCTTAGTAGACCTTAGTAGACGCACGCTGCTGAGAGTGGCAGAGATCAGCTCTGATGACCATGGTGCTTGTAAATAAGGCAAATGCGCCATCTAGTGGGATGCAGCATGTTTATTCGTGTTGGAGCAATGACAAGTACTACTAACAAAACAAAAGATGCACAGGGTAAAAAAAATAATCATAAACTCAAGCCCAACAAAGATAACAGATGGGCATAACTGTAACATTACATAGTAATGATTACTAGTACTACCAAAATTTCTATATTTTACTTTTCAACTCCAACTTGAACTATTCATCCCCTTTTTTCAGCAGCCATTAAGACAAAAGGATGACACTTATGCATTGCATCAAACTGTGATGCACAAAATCAATTAAATTAAATCAAAACAATAAATAAAGTGTGCATTAAACAGGGGGCAGTGCAATACAGTACAGGACTCAACTGATATAGTGCAGTTAGGCAGTATAGCCTATAACAGCTGTTTAGCATCCATAGTAATCCACAGTCAGTGCCATAATCATCCAGTCAGTGTCATATTCATCCATAGTCAGTATAATATATATGATATCGCGCAGACCCTCGTCCTCCACCACATTAATTGGCCTGCAAGCCGTAGCCACACCCATTTAGCCCCCGCTGTTGAAAGTTGGCGTGTGGTGGACGCGGCCAGTGGTCTCCGTGCCACACCATCCAACGTGGTTTGCTTTACCTCAGAAGGGGGCGGAGGGCTCTCCGTGTCAGCTGTATGCTTCGCAAACAAGTGAAACGTAAGACTGCTCGTACTCCGGTGGAAACTAAATACAGCTTTACAGTAAATGCATATCACTTTTGTCCTGTCAAGACTGCCATCTGGCAGGGTTTTGAAGTGGAACTTTCCATTTACAATTGACGCCTTATCCATGTTAGTCCTTCCTAGTGCTCATCTACGCTCAGTGTCTTTTTCTTTTTTTTTGTTGTGCTTACAAGCCGGCTGCAAGCGTGTGACTGTGTGCTGTGAGTCAATTCATTTCCCGTTTCCACAATCTACGGAGCGGCCAAAGGTTCAAAAAGCACCGTGTGCGTTAATCGCGCGATGAAAAAAATTGTCGGCGATAAAGCGACGTTGACACCCTTACTTTTTATATGAAGAAACCGATCAAATTTTTCCAACCAATTGTTCACCACTTCTTTGAACTTGTGGATGAATGCTGTGCATCCCACATGGAACGCCAACCTTCCTCTGATATTTCCATGCTTAGTTCTTTCTGCCATTTGGCTTTGATGTATCCTGCGTTTGTTGCTGTTCTGTTTCTGAAGGCCCTGATAGATTTTAGAAATGATTTTTCTTCTTTCTTCTTTTTACAGGCTTCGATCAGAATATCTATCACTATATTGCCCTCTCCAGATGATGTTGGTTTGATTCTTTTATCATAGTAATCTCTTAATTGCATGTATCGAAAGAAATCTTTGTTTCCTCGTCCAAATTCCTTTTTCAACTCTCCAAAACTTTTTAAAACCCCCTTGTGAACAAGTGTGCATACTGCAGTTATACCCCTATCTCACCATCGTCTGTATTCAATGTCTGTGGTTCCTGGTTGAAATCTGGGATCAAGAGAAGGCCACATTAGTAGTTTCCCTCCATATGGTTTTCTTTTACCATCTTACTCCAGATAGTCGGTGTGTGCTTAATAATTTCATTTTGGCTTTGTTGAGCTGATTTAGTTCTTATGTCTCCTACTAATGCCAGTGTGAGAGTCGTTTCTCTGCCGGCCTCTATCTATTTCCATCGTGCCTGATATTGAGGGCAGCATGTACACATGTAACTTGTTGCCTGTGTATTTACCATAGGTTTCTATTATCAACATCAAATGAGGTAATGTTCTGTCCGGGTCTTGGAGAACCAAAATAATATAATCAGCAAAAAGCCCTGTTAGATGTCCCTGCTCTCCTATATGTATTCCTTTTAGATTGTTACTTTGTCTGATCATTTGTGCCAGCAGCTCAATGAACATAGCAAACAATGTAGCGCTAAGGCAACATCCTTGACGAGTCCCATTAATCTTTATCCTTGCCGTAGGTTCTTGGTAGAGACCTTGAATACACTGTATTAACTTTTCTTGGAACCCCAGTTTCCCAAGAACTTGATACAGAAATCTCCAATTCACACAGCCAAGGCTCACCAGTAACAGCTCGCAGGCCCTGCTTTTGGATCTGATCTATTATGTATAGGACCCGTCTAATGTCTTCTTGAGTCTGCCTACCTGTTAAAAAAGCTGACTGATTGGAAGTCCATCTCGTCCCCTTAAATTTCAAAGCGTAACGAACCTGTGTAGCCCGAGGAATTTTATTATAGTTTATTTCCTAGGGTGCAACTCCCCAGGTGGCGTTGTCAGGCAACCCCCCCTCCTCCCATTTTCCTTTATACCCACCATCAGAATTGTCTCCACCTCCGCCAGACCCTCCCCCCTGCCGTAGGTTCTTGGTAGAGACCTTGAATACACTGTATTAACTTTTCTTGGAACCCTAGTTTCACAAGAACTTGATCCAGAAATCTCCAATTCACACAGTCAAGGCTCACCAGTAACAACTTTTGTAGCTGATCTATTATGTATAGGACAGTCCTAGGGCTGGACGATATAGAAAAAAAGCATATCGATATAAAAAAAAGTCATATTGATCGATATCGATAATTATCAAAAAAATTTAAAACATATTTTAATTGCAGCGCTGGATGTTTTATACTATTACTTCATGACAGACTTTTAATAAAGAACACACGAGCACTGAATTCAAATTCAAACTTTTATTCAACCACCTTTTTTAAACACAACTGAATTGTTTGTTTGTTTTTATTATTATTATTATTGTTATTATTATTATTATTATTATTATTATTATTATTATTATTTATTTATTTATTTATTTATTTATTTAAAAAAATAGGCTGAGATAGGGCTCGAACGTGCGACTCGACCAGAGGTCTGAAGTTGTGGCGGTTAACAGCTCGTTTTGCACTGATTCCCTGCACTCGTTGTACAGACGAGGAAGAGCTGTGTTTGAAAAATACTTGCAGTCTGGAACTTCATATCGCGAGTCAAGAGTGGCGAGAAGCTGTTTGAAGCCAAGCTTTTCAACTGTGGTTATTGGCAGCATATCCCTCGCTATGAAGCATGTTACTACATGGGTGATGTCCTTATGGCGCTTGGACGCTTTGTCCAATCGCCGGGTCTGCGTTTGCGATTGGTTGGTTGAAGAAATGACCGTAATATTAAGCTACATGATTGGCTATGATGAAAAAGGAAGTGAAACTTTTTCTATCAAACTTTTTATCGACCCCTTTTTTTCCTATCGCAGCACACGTCTATCGATCGATATATATCGTTATCGAATTATCGTCCAGCCCTAGACGGTCCCGTCTAATGTTATCTTGAGTCTGCCTACCTGTTATAAAACCTGACTGATCCTCATCTATCAAGTCCGGCATAAAACTTTCAAGTCTTTTTGAGATGATTGAAGTAAAGATCTTCTAGTCAACATTTAAGATTGAAATGGGCCTATACGATTCACAAAGTTCCTTATTTTTCCCTTCTTTTGGAATAACTGGAATGACAGCCTCTTTCCATGAGGGAGGCCGTTTGCCCTCTGTCAGAGTCAGATTAAAAGAATTTAGGAGTATCGGGTTAATTCTTCTCCAAATGTTTTATACCACTCACTAGGAAACCCATCACTACCTGGCGCTTTGGTTGATTTTAAGCCTGCTAATGGCAGCATCTATTTCTTTTTTGGTTCTACTGGAAATTAGTTTTCTATTTTGCTCATCTCCAATGGCTGGTAGGTCCAATGAGTCAAGGAATTCTTTCATCTCACAATCTTCTTTAGCCGTGGGTTGGGTATATAGATTTTCATAGTAATCTTTAAAAACCCTCTCTATTTCTTCAGGTTCAAGTAGTAGCTGTTTCGTTAATGGGTCTCTAATTTTACATATTGCATGAGAAGCTTGCTGGGCCTTTATTCCTCTTGCTTAATATTTGGTTGATTTACAGCCTGATTCATAGTGGGTCTGTTTAATGAATTTCAGCTTTTTCTCAACATCTAGCCTCAAGACATCGTCTGTTTCCCTTCTGACACCGATTATTTGTTGTGACACTGTATCGTCCTCATTGCTTTTGTGTTGCTGTTCCAGAGTTGTTCATTGGTTTACCAGCTTCTTGTGACCTTCTTCTCTATGTGGCAGGTGGGTTTGCCCCCACCTTCGCGTCATCAATCACACCTGCGCCGGAGTGCAATCTTTGCGTCCCTCAGTGCGTTTACATGGTACTCGAGAAATGATTGCCTTCGTCCGATTATGATCGGAGTTTGAGAACTCCGAATGGAATTGGAGAACTCCGATTGAGACACCCAGATAATGCGATTGGAATTCTAATTTCTAGGCCATGTATACGCCTGAGTCGGACTATTAACTGGACAACGTAAGTGCGCACGCGCCACCGCACAACTACGTCGTCTAACAAAACAGACGGCGCGAAACAACCAGCAAACGCGAATAAGAATGTTGACATTTGGAGAGAGGATGAGACCGGGGCGATGCTTTCTCTTCTAAAAGAGATGGACATATTAAAATAACACACAACAGAGACCTTTTTTAAAAGGGTAGCGCAGCAAATGCAGGGCTCCGGCTTTGCGCAGCCCTGAACAAATACGTATTCCTTCGTATTTATATTTCTACCTTTTCGTTCACATTTTTTGTAAGTTGCTGAGAGAGATGTGTTTCCTGTAGATCAGGCATGGCCAAACTACGGCGTGTCTCTGTCCGGCCCGCGTGAAGGCAGTCAAAAATCTAACCTAACTTAGAAATGACACTTGAACCTGCAATGAGTATTTTAGTCGTTCTAAATGAGTCCAACGTTAGAAAAAAAGGAACGACCCGGACTACCCACAGTCTCTTTTCTATTAACATGGGAATTCAATTTTAATAATTTGGCAACTAAAAACACCGGTCATACTAGAACATCCCTACCAGCTTTCTTCCCTTTATTCTCTGAATTTAATCAAAGAATCTTTGAAACTCTTGTAGCTTTTCTCTAGCTCGTGTCGCTGCTGATGCGTAGCCCCTCCAGGATCCCTCCTTGCACTGCCACTCCGTCGTAGTGCGGGGCACCGAGTGCCCTCCGCACCCATCGCCACCGCCGTCTTCTCCGCCAGGCCGCGTCTCGCCAATTCCTCCTTTACCTCCTCTGCGCTGTTGTAGGTTCGAGTTCCCGTATCCCAGTGGGTCCTCATCTTGGTGAATGGCGTCTGGAAGCGGATGCCCTTCTCCTTCAGGATTCTTTTAGCAGTGTTGTACTCCTTTCTCTTTTGGACCATCTCTGTCGCGTAATCGTGATGGAATGACGGTACTTTCTTCCCCAGTTCTATTTTCTTTGTCCATAGCTCTCTCAGGACCCTCTCTTTGGTAGTAAATTCCAGAAAGTTAACAATGATGGGTCTCGGTTGGGCACCGTCCGCTGGCTTCTGTGCAAATGAGCGGTGTGCTCTCTGAATTTGGAAATTAAAATCTGCTGGCAGGTGCAGTTCGCTTTTCAGCAGGTCTTCCACAAACTTGGCCACAGATTCTCCCTCCTCTCCTTCAGTGACTCCATAGATACGTAGGTTGTTTCTCCTCGGCCTGGACTCCAGGTCAGTTAACTTGTCCTGAAGAGCTTTTTGTTCTCTCAGTGATATGACCAGAGCGTCATTAGCTTCCTGTGCCCAACGTTCTAGCTTTTCAATCCGCGACTCAGCCTCGTTGATCTTGCCGGTCTGGAGCTCCTGTTCGGTGACGACTTTCGCAAGTTGTTGATTTATTTCGTCTTTGAAGTCGTCCAAGTGTTTTTCCACGTCGTTCCTCAGTGTTTCTCCAAACGTGCGAAGGACTTCTTTTGATTCCATTTTTAAATCCCGTATCTCCTTGCTAATAATTTCTATGTCCGAGCCCTTTTTCGCGTCGTTAGTCACGAGGAGTTCGTTTCGCCATCTCTCTCTGTTTCAGAGCAAGCTGGTAGTTCCGCCATATTGTCTGTTACCGTGTTTCTGTTTTGGTTGAATGGAGTTTTCCTTCCCATTCCAACGTTCCCCTGATCACTTTGCAGTTAATATGATATCTGACAATAGTTATTCATTTGCATTGGAGAAGGACAGGCCACATGTCTCTTGGCCAGTTGAGTGGCGAAGCTATTCGCTCCAAGGCACTGAAGTATGAATCAACTTCTGCCTCACGAAATGCTGGCACCAGAAAAATGTTTTTACTGGGGCTGGGCAACGATTAAAAATTTTAATCACAATTAATCGCATGATTTACCTGATCAATCATGATTAATCACGTTGTATACGCAAAAGCCAATAATGAATTTAAAAGAAGTCTTTCATACACTTTAATTTAAATGTTCTGCCATATAAACGAAAGCACCATTACATTTATCGTGCAAACACTTAACATCAGCACTTTACACAGAAACATTTTTAATGTAAATCTAAAGTTAAAAAAAATGCAAATACAAAATTAAAGCTTATTGCCAATGCCAGGGCATTACTGTTATCCTGTTCCTTATGAAAAATAAAAAAAATCTACCTACAAAATCCTGAGCCACAATAATAACAGGCAATTTGTGAGGTAACAGCAGAAACATTTTTCTTTTATCAGTGAGCAGCATAACCAGTCTGCGTTCCCTTGCAAATGTCCCAGTTAGAAAGGGTGAGGCACAAAAACGTTCACTTTTGGGTTTTTCTTCACATGGGACTAGAATGTAAAGTCCACATTTATACTGGAGTTCCTTTGTAGAATCTCACTCAACTCAGTGCAGTTTGTCATTTCCTGGAACTTGACGGCCAGTTATTTTAAATGTACTGCCATATGAATTAAAGTGCCATAACATTTACTGTGCAAACACACTTTTAACATCAGCATTTTTGAACAATTAGCAGCTAAGAAAAAAAAAATTGTGTAAATTTAAACTCAACTTAAACAATGTTATCAAAGCAATACAAAATTAAAGCTGTAAGCAGCGTTTGCGGGACTGAGCCCACCTGGCCACTGCCTGCCGTGATGTCCGCCACCTGGCCACGAGCCCCCGACACCCGCCGACGCTTCCCAACGCCTGGCGATTCCGCCCGAAACCCGCCGATGCCCCATTACTGACGCCGACGCCTGCTGATGACACATCAAGCACTGACTTGACATTACTGACTTGACATTTAAAAACATTTGATTTCTAAATGTGATTGATTACTGTATCATTTTGGAGATAATAAGCCTTAAAGTTGGCTTTTTGTTTTGTTTTGCGACAGCTCCAATATTCCATTTTTACTGTACAATAACATCAAATTGCTCCATAAGCTCTGTCAATGGTTGGTACAGTTGACCTCAGGACAACCTTGAATATATCTTCAATCATTATAAGGCATATTTAATGTACCAGTTTGGAGATATTAAGCCTCAAAGTTGTTGTTTTCCTTTTTTTTTTTAGCTTTTCAAACAGGCAAAAAGGGCCCAGTACTCAATTTTTTACTGTACAGTAACATTGCTTTGCTCCATAATTTCTGTCAGTGGTTGGTACAGTTGACCTAAGGAACACCCTGACTATATCCTCAGTCATTATCAAGCATATGTACAGTATCATTTTGGAGATATTAAGCCTTAAAGTTGGCTTTTTTTTTTCCTTCTTCTTCTTTTTTTTTTGCGACAGCTCCAATATTCCATTTTTACTGTACAATAACATCAAATTGCTCCATAAGCTCTGGCAATGGTTGGTACAGTTGACCTCAGGACAACCTTGAATATATCTTCTCTTAATATTCTTGAATATTCTCACTTAATGTACCAGCTCCTTCCTGTAGACATGATATGTACAGTTAGTTATTCTTTGTTTGACGCAAGTGTTATATTAATTTCCTACTATCTGTACCGGTACTTCTTGTTAATTTGAAATAAACACTAACAGCATAATGTCAAAATAAAAACCGAACAAGTCAAACAGGAGCAGATCAGAAAACAAGGAGGCTTTGTACTAAAATATGGATAAAATATAAACAGGGAGTTGTCTAATGTCGTCAAGGAAGCCAACATTACGTTACCTGTTGATCAGCATGTTGACTCAGAAAATCCTCAGGCTCCTGCTGCGACATTTCATGTGGGGCGACGGTTGTGACTTCACTGCTGGTCCCGTGAGAAACTCAAATCGGTCCCTCACGTTTGTGTTGCGTGGCATGGGTTAGGACATTGAGAGGCATTATAGTGTGGTTGTGTGTACCAAATCGGACTCGGCTTCTTGCTCGATAGCCGTGCATAATTTATGCAAACGCAATGCTCTGTTTATGTGAACTCACGGAGTCCGACTCCGTGCACGTGCTCATCTCGACTCGATGGATTTATGAGCTTGATGACAAGTGTGTATTTTGTACTGGATTGATGTACTGCAATTCTAGTCATGTGAACAAGCAATTAGCATTCCTAGTTATATGTGGCATGACGAAATACTGTACTACCAAGTTTGTATTGCAGTATCTTCAGTTTATGGGGTAGAGGGTGCTCAAATTGGATTGATTGAAGATGTAGTTTAGGTACAATTTGCTTGTTTTTATCAAAATTTAAGTTTTTTTACAGTTCAAGGTGGCACAATCCTATCAGATGTTGTCATTTGTTCACGAAGAACACTGGTATTTGATGATTATTACCATAAGTACCACCATGTTGCAGGCATTGTGGTTACAAGTTTCACTCCAATTTTGATTGTTGTCTGTATGACTAGCAATCCGTTGAGCTGTCTAGGGTTATCATTCAGATAAGGTGTCACAACTTTTAATTGCATGGGAACTTTGGGATCCATGGCAGATGGGCATTGTAAAAAAACGGATCTTGAGTCGGAAGGCCAGCTTGTCCTAATTGTGACCTTAATATGATGATTTTTTTTCCCTGCCAGATTGAGGAGAAATTAAATGGACATCCAAACCGGATGTCCATTCATGTCCATTTAAGCAAGCATTTTTGCAGATTTTAACACTGACTTGCATTAATAGGCGATGAATGAGCTGTGGCGCATTCTGGATAAGGGCAACAGAAAATTCATTGATGAACTAAAAAATGAGATGAGAAGACTTCTGCACCATTGTGTAATTTTATGGTGTTTGGGAAAAAAATCAAGTGATGATGCCACGCATAACGCTGGATGTAGTTCAGTCGAGTCATTTTGCTGTGTCTCTAATTGACTGTGTAGCTGTTTCCTTGGACATAGGATGGTTTATGTTGCGCTGAATGAATAGATGCAGAATGGTAATACTCTTCATGCTGAAAAAATAAGATTTTTTTTGTGATCAACACAAACCTAATAAGACTCATTTTTAGGAAGACTAACTTTGAACTCAAAGTTGATTTGTTCTATTCCAGTGGAATATTCCATCGCGCTGCTCAGGGCACTCCCCACACTCTTTCCTTCACCAAGTCCACCACCGAAGAAGCTGGGACATGCCAGTGAGGCACTGCTTCATGTCATTCAGGTGTTCGCATTTTCTCACATTCAACACTTCATAGTTCCATGCATGGATGTGGCGTTTCCTTCTTCTTTTTCTTTAGCCAACAGAAGATCCCATAATGTACTCGCAGAAGAGGTCTTTCCTGTGTTGCTGTTTGATGGGACCCGCTGTCTCATCTGTCTTGGAGCCACTCCCGCCACCACGCTTGCCAAGGAAGACTTGAGTGACCGTCTGCTTCATCTGATGAGTTACGACTATGCCCTGCACCTCACATATCCAAAAGTGTGTGGCAACCCTTCTCTCTGTCATTCAGACAGAAGTGCTACCGGACACTATCCATGAGTGAGACACCACAGCCTCATACAAAAAAGACCATGGCAGAATGGAAATTGGGGAGTATAGCTGTGTACTAGGCATAGGTAGCGATACACTCCCCTGGTAGTTGTAACTTGAGGGTGGGTGGGAGTCTGTTGGAACAAACATGTTATCAGTGGTGATAGGAACACTATATGCTGTCCCCATACTGGTTTTTTTTTTGTGTGTAACTGAGTGTCAGGGAATCTGAATCAATATTCAATAATGATGACGGTGAATATTGTAACAATTGTTACTTGCGTTCTAGAAATGATTGCTTGAGGTTGTTTTAAGATGCAATGCCTTAGTGACATTTTTATTACAAGGCAGTGAAGGCACTGTCAGCAATTTAAGTGAATAAATAGTTGTTGACAATATTAATTCTGTTTGCTTAATTATTTTTTTTTGGGGGGGAGTGAGTGTAGGGGGGGTGGATGCTTTGTCTCATTTTGAGAAAAAAAAAGCTAATATTGTGAACACTTAAATTAAGAAGAATTGCACTGTTAGTAGGTCTGGTTTTAAGATCTTTTCATTCAAATTAAGAAAGAAGCAAACGTGAAAAAAGAATTGAGAAGCTAGTATCAAGTTTATTTGACTTACAGTACAGAGTACAGTCCTTGGAATGAGTGCTTTACTGTTTATTTCAAGAGTTTTTCCATTCTTCAAATGCCTAGATATATCGTCTTATTTTAAGAAATCTTACCAAGTCTAAATATCTTACTGCATTGGCAGATAATTTGACTTGTTTCTAGCCTGTTCTTTCTCAATTTAAGTGTTTATTTCTTAGATATATTTTGCAGTGTGTGGACACCGAGGGGAGCTCTAGAATTGGCTCATTCAACCGACCAAGGATCCAATCAGCAGCGGCGTCACAGGCCCTCCTCCTTCTTTGTTCTCTCTCTCACTTTGACTTCGGCACTGGACAGCCAGGTTTGTGGAGGGAAGGTTGGAACAAGGTAAGGACGGGGTACCCCATACATTCATGTACGTAGAGTCACTAAGTCTTAAACTCACCAGGTTTGTATCGCTTATCGATAACCCTAATGCCATACAAGTCTATGAGGGTCAAAGGTCAACTTTGTCCTAGGGACATGGGGCCACTTTCAGGTTCATCAGGATCCTCCTGGACATACCCACACCAAATTTGGGGCTTCTAGCCCATGAGGAACCCCGAAACCCTCACTCTAATTCCAGCCTTGTCGCTAACCCTAATGCCATACAAGTCTATGAGGGTCAAAAGTCAACTTTGTCCTAGAGACATGGGGCCACTTCCTTTTTCATCAGGAGCCCCCAAGAAGCGCACACGCCAAATTTGGGGCTTCTAGTTCTTGAGGAACCCCGAAACCCTCACTCTAATTCCAGCCTTATCGCTAAACCCTAATGCAGTGCAAGTCTATGAAGGTCAAAGCTCAACTTTGTCCGAGAGACATCAAGTGTTTTTTTCATGAATCATTCATCAATGTTAAGAGTTTGCTTAGTGGAGAATTCACAATAAAAATACATTGACACTGTCAAGATGGACTCAAGCACTATTATTGAACTATACTGTATTTTTAGAGTGATGTGAAGCTTTTGACAAGCGCTGCGCAAAGGAGGCCCATTTGTTTTTGTTTTTTTTCAGGGGGCCCAAAATTCCTGGCGGCGCCCCTGAGCGGGCATCTCCAGCACTAAGGCAGTGGAGCTGCCGGCCACGAGAGAAGAATTAACCAGTCCATTGAAACCATTTGTTTGGTCTAGTGAGTGGCAACAGTCCTTTGAGGATCTTAAGTGCCTTCTCAGCTGTAACCCTGTCGTGTCTGCTCCAAATTTTTCCTCATTGGCTAGAAGCCCCAAATCTAGCGTGGGCGCTTCTTGGGGGCTCCTGATGAAAAAGCAAGTGGCCCCATGTCTCTAGGACAAAGTTGAAAATTCACCCCATAGACTTGCATTGAATTAGGGTTAACAATAAGGCTGAAACTAGGGTTAGGGTTAGGGTTAGCTGAAATTAGGGTTAGGGTTTCGGGGTTCCTCAAGGACTAGAAGCCCCAAATTTGGCGTGGGCGCTTCTTGGGGGCTCCTGATGAAAAAGCAAGTGGCCCCATGTCTCTAGGACAAAGTTGAAAATTCAGCCCATAGACTTGCATTGAATTAGGGTTAACAATAAGGCTGAAACTAGGGTTAGGGTTAGGGTTAGCTGAAATTAGGGTTAGGGTTTCGGGGTTCCTCAAGGACTAGAAGCCCCAAATTTGGCGTGGGTGCTTCTTGGGGGCTCCTGATGAAAAAGCAAGTAGCCCCATATCTGTAGGACAAAGTTGAAATTTCACCCCATAGACTTGTATGGCATTAGGGTTAGGGTCCAAGAGTACACATACACATTTTCTTTTGCTTTATTGATTTAAGCTCATCGTCTCCAGCTGCAAAGGTACAGAAACTTTTCTGTAAACTTGTGTTATCATTGTCCTTCATTGAAAATGACACAATCTTTCATTTCATTGTTCAGATGCCGAACACCAAGGCATTCCGTCGCTCTCTGGCCATGAAACGACGCCTGGAGCAAAAACAGGATTGGACACCTTTTCCACCTCGGAAGGACTTTGAACGTCGTGAGTACTTCCACGTTCATGATTTCATGTTCTGCCTGTGTTGTTATGTTGTATTCCAAATAAATCTTACAAAAACATATTTAGATTTTTCTTTTTTGTCAATTTACACAGGGCGCGGTACTGGTCAGCGACCTGGGTGCGAAGATGGCCCGTTTTGCTCCTGACTGACAAAACAGTGCAAGTTCGTTCTTAAGGCCCAGCAACCAGACAAGAAGGTATGGGTCGTGATTTTGTCAAGCCACGAGTTTCTTTATGTTTTTGTTCTGGTGGTGGGAGACTCACATCTCTGTCCACTTGTGGATGGTTTTGTGTTCTCTCCCCGGGCAACAACCTTGAACACGGGCTTGTAACAGACTCCACCCAGGATTTTGCTGCGCTACTGGCAACTGTGTTGGACCGCTGGCCCAAGGTTTGTTTATCTGCTGTGACAAACAAATTTGAACACATGAATGTCATCGCCACTTTGTTTTATCAATATCAAGTAATTCCATGATCCATAGTTCAATAACAAGAATATTCATGAATTTATTTTGCATTTTTATGTTTGTTTGGTTGTTTTTTTTTATATACAACTATTTTGTAGGTGTTTGTGCTTGACTTTCCATCTCGCCTGACTGTCAAGCCAGAACTACAAACAGCGCTACGTCAAGTATATCATCGTGTTGCTGCACGCATGGGTGTGTAAAATACATATTTTTGTTGTATTTTTTTTCTCTTCAGTGACACTGTGCTAACAGATATTTCTTAGAATTGTGTGATTACATAATTGATTATGTGACACTTCTTCCAGGTTTAACATTTGTGTATATGGCCGATCACCTCCCCCTTCGTCAGCTGTACATGGTGGTGTTATGATGGTGTAAGTTTTGCCTTCTTCAGCCTTACTTGCTCTTCATTTGATATGACAAATATGTGTTAACATGTTGTTTTCTGTTTAGGTGCACCTCAGGACTGATTTTGGTGGAGTGTCTGCATGCTGCATGCTCCATCAGCTCGCACCCCCTTCACCTAGGCCAGGGGTGTTGTGCCACAACCAATCATCGCCCAGGGTGTCTCCCAGAGTGGTTGTGACAGGTCCTGTCTACATGCCAGTGTATGGACCTGTAATGGACTCTTGTTGGACAGGAGGTTGAGGTAACCTGTTCATCCCTCTTTTTTTTCCCCCCCCCCAATCGTGTATTTGTCAAACTGTGCAACTTTTTATTTTAAAAATGAACACTTATCCTAAGTTGACTCTGATTTCCTCTCCTCTTTTTTTTATAGACAGTACCAACAGTTGTTGAGACTGCATTTCACACAGACATCCCGTCCAATCCCGTGTGGTTCAGTGAGGCTAAGGCTTAATCTCTCCTGTCCTGTTTGTGGGGGCGCTAATCCCTTAAGAGTCAAGTAGGCGTAAGCAGCGGCCGGTGAATAAGACGAGTTAACAACGGAAGAGTACATGCAAGAACGGCGGAAAATACCAACAACGGAAAACAAATCAAAGACCCACCCGCAAGTTACCACTCTAAAGTGTGGACCCACTTTGGCTTTTACGAGACGGATGACGGGAGGAAACTTCATAAAGAATATGCAATCTGCAACAACTGTTTTGCGAAGGTAAAATACAATGGCAACACTACGAATCTGCAGAGCTGCCTCGTTCGCTATCACCCGTCCCGTTTTTCCCAGAATTGTTCTCTTTTTTCACCACCTGTCCCGGGAAAGATAAAATCTCTCCCAGGACACAATTTGTCCCGTTTTTTATGGAAAATGACAAAACCTCATTTAATTTCCGTCTGTGGTCTAGATAGGGCTGCCAACCCTCCCGTAAAATACGCGATTGTCCCATATTTGGCAACTAAAAAGCCTGTCCCGTAATGAACTGATGGGGGACGCACTTCACTTTGTCCCGTATATTTTGGGGACGCGTTTATTTATTTATTTATTTTGTCTGCATCATTTCTTTTATTGATTTTCAGAATCGGGGCAGTGAAAGGATTTTTTTCCCTCTTTCATCTTCCCGTCGGTTTGTATATCCCAAGTCCCCAAGTTGAGATAAAACAAGTTGCTACTGACTTTACATTACCAGAAAGCACTGTCCTTGTTTACATGAAAGTTATTAATGTTCATGCACTTTAATATGTTTGCTTGTGCAGTGCACGTTTGTTTGTACATTATACAAAGTTTTGGAATAAATGCAAGATCACAGGCATTTTCCTTTTTATGGGTATTCTTTTCTTTTTCAGTCACATATCATCGGCAAAATTTCGAAGATATCGAAGATATCGTGTGTCGTGATGTTGTCATTATCGTGGGCCAAATATCGTCACAGTATCGAATCGTGGGTTAGCCGTATCGCCCCAGCCCTATTATCAACACAAGATCACATATGTACAGTACATGTACAGTTTAATTAGTGTGTTACTTTGTTTATGAATTAATTTCTTTATGTTCTTCCAGATGTCCAGCCTGAGACGTCGATCAGCACGCGTTGGCTCAAAAACCAAAACAAACAAGTGACATGTTGGTATTTGGGATATGTGTATTTCATTGTGTGCATCTTTGTTATAGGACAATAAATGCAGTTCTTTAAACGTTACTTTGTGTCCTTGTATTTGCAGGTGTGGGCAACACGTTCAACTGTCCACATGACTGAGTCTGCCTCCAGCAATGTCACAGCAGTGCAGCAGGTTTGTACTTATTCATTTCCACTTCATCACCTGTGTGTGTTTTCTAGGCTTTACACCGATCTTATCGGCTGTATCGGATCGGCCGATATTTGGAATTTTTTGAAACGTTCATGATCGGGCGTCATGTCATGAATCACCGATCAATGACGTCATGGTCGTGTTGAAACTTTTTTAATCTGTCTCATTTCCTCCAAAGTAGTTTCACAGCATCGACACGTTTATTTGTTTGTATCCGAGTGTTATGTAAATGTATAGATTTGGGTTTACATTGTTGTCAGTTCCTTTTGTCTGCTGTGTGTCCGTTTGGGCACTAGATGGCGCAGTAGATCCTGTGTTCCCTTTTTTTTGCTTGTTCCAGGTGCGGAAAGGTGATTGGCTGGTGCCAATATTAAAGGAGGAGGACTTCAACACCTCGGTCTCTTTGTCCTTCTCCCAGCTCCCAACCAGAGGCCATGTGCCGCAGCAGCAGCATTCTGTGTTCAGCCATCAATTCTGTTTTGTAATCTATTTCAGTTCCCTTTGTGTCCACGTAGCCCGTAGGGGAGGGAAGCCATTTGTGTTGTGACCCTTTTCTCCTGTGTTTTAGTTAAGGAGGTTAGTTTGACTGTCATTTATTTGATTGTTTTCTTCATAGGTAAGATCCATAAGAGAGCCATTTTGTTTGTTGTTTTGGCCATGCCCTCCCTGACGCCAGTGAAATGATGGTGACGTTTAATAAAAACCATCCTGTGGACGAAGCACCTTTGTCTAATTTGAGAGCTGGGAGAAGGGGGGGGGGCTTTATGTTGTGTCCTGGTTCCCCCTAGGCCGGGGCATAACACCGAGAGCTAATGATTCATGATTCAAAAACCTTCATTTTCGTCTTCGTGCCTCTTCCTGTTTTGAGTACTGTCGCTATGTGACGGACAATAAAGTTTCTTTGAATCTGCAATATATGCAACGCTACAGTACCTCGCGGGGGAACTTTGGCAAAAAATTTCAACACCACAAATTTAATCAGGCACTTGGAAAAGATACACACGGAGGACGTTGGATCGGTGATTGGCACAAAAATCATGACCGTGTAAAGCCTAGTGTTTTCCTTTCTATGTTTATTGGCATAAAATCACATGTTTCTTATTTTAATCAGGTGGAGGCGACGCCACAGATGACCAGAGCTGTGCCCGTGGTTCCTGTGGCTCCCGTGGTTGCCAGCACCAAGCCAGAGGAGGCCAGCACCGTCCAGGAGGCAACACAGAAGATCAACTAAGCTAAGGAGGCTTTTCTTTCTTCTTCTGTTGCCTCTGACTGCTCCGCTCGTTCTACGCCTCGCACATGGGATTTGTGATCCATCATCAGTTAGTACTAGTGAAGATGCAGTGGCAGATCATGGCACTGGTATTAGATTAGCCAAGGTTAAAATTCCAGCACCAGCTGGCAACAGTGAGTCACTTCAGAAGAGCAAAACTCCTCACTTTGACATGGATAATTCTGACGTAGAGTTTGTCAGTGCTGTGACCAATGAAGAGTGTAACTTCTCTCCCCTTGATGTTGATGTTTGTTTAGACCTTTGCAAAAACTTGAAGATTCATTTGGACCGTGCAAGTTTTCCAATTTCTGATTGCAAAGGCCCATTAGGTTCGCCGTGTACAAATGAGAATTTAGAGGCTGATGGAAACTGCTTCTTCAGAGCCATCAGTCAAGCTGTGACTGGTTTATAGACACAGAAGTGGAAATTCAGGTTGCAGCAGATTGTTTACGATTAGATGTGTACACTTTTATCGATGGTCATGGGTTGAAGTACAGCTCTTGCAAGAAACAATTCTCACATTGTATATATTTATGGATGTATTTGTTTTATATGGAAGCAGTTACCATAATCCAAATTAAAATAAGAATATAATAACAGAAATGCTTTTTCATTTTAAGAACGAAGCTGCATTATTTGACTCATAATTAAAATGGTTAATAAGTCATTCAATCTGCATTTTCATTTTCTTCTTCAAGACTGCTCATTCTTGTACTTAATTCAAATGAAGGAAAACACATTTGAGATTTAATTTTCAAAACATGCACCAGCAAAGAGTTACCAAAATTCAATATGAAATGTAAAATTCAAAAATGAAAAAGCAATAGCAGAATGCTTTTTCATTTTAAGAACAAAGCTGCATTATTTGACTCATAATTAAAATCATTAATAAATATTCCTATATGCATTTTCATTTTCTTATTCGTGTCGCACCTTTTATGACACAATCAAAAAGAAAACTGAGAGCATTGCTTTTTAATTTTCGTGGTCCTGCCCTGCACAAGAGTTACCACAACTCGAAAACGAAATCGCAATCTCAAAGTAAGCGCGCGGCGCAGGAAAGTGACGTCAGCAGCTCTCCACCTCCGCTGTGGGTATGGCGGTATGACGCCAAGTGTCATTTGCCTCCTGTAATGTGTAAATTCTAATGTTTGTGAATTTAATAAATGTATATATATACTGTATATTTAAAAAAACAAAACAAAACAAAAAAAAGGTATAGCGGTATGACACCACTTTGCCATCGTTACTTTTCACGTCATTGAAGTTGCCGGTAAATGAGATTTAAATCGCCGAAAAACGTGGACCACTGACGGATCTCGTTGGTCGGACAGATTTGAGCATGGCGCACATTGACACAATTGTTCAAACCCTGCTGGATTTAGCTTCCCAGGTGGAGTTGAATAGTGTATCTGAATGTGATGCTCGGGACCGAGTTGAGCAGGTATTCTGCCGTCCCAGATACGGACGCAAACAAGGTTGCCCTAGCCAACCTGTTGTCAGTTATGGAACACCTTGGTGCACCAGCACAACATCAAAGCTAAAGCTATTTGTTACATGGGTGGAGTAACAGCTGTTCGGCGTCGGCCACCAGTCCATCCGTCGCAGGATGCCATGCAACGGATCATTGCTTCCGTTCGGCGTCGGCCACCAGTCCATCCGACGAAGGATGCAAAGCAACAGATCAATCCGTCGACTGGTGGCAGATGCTGGTGCGAGATCTGTCAGTGGTCCACGTTTTTCGCCGATTTAAATCTCGATTACCGGCAACTTCAATGACGTGAAAGAAGTAACGATGGCAAAGTGGTGTCAGACCGCCATACCTTTTTTTTCTTTTCTTTTCTTTTTAAATAAAAAAAATAATAATATATATATATATAACTTTCTTAAATTCACAAACATTAGAATTTACACATAACAGGAGGCAAATGACACTTGGCGTCATACCGCCATACCCACAGGTGGAGAGCTGCTGACGTCACTTTCCTGCGCCGCGCGCTTACTTTGAGATTGCGATTTCGTTTTCGAGTTGTGGTAACTCTTGTGCAGGGCAGGACCATGAAAATTAAAAAGCAATGCCCTCAGTTTTCTTTTTGATTGTGTCATAAAAGGTGCGACACGAATAAGAAAATGAAAATGCATATAGCAATATTTATTAATGATTTTAATTATGAGTCAAATAATGCAGTTTCGTTCTTAAAATGAAAAAGCATTCTGCTATTGCTTTTTCATTTTTGAATTTTACATTTCATATTGAATTTTGGTAACTCTTTGCTGGTGCATGTTTTGAAAATTAAATCTCAAATGTGTTTTCCTTTTTCATTTGAATTAAGTACAAGAATGAGCAGTCTTGAAGAAGAAAATGAAAATGCAGATTGAATGACTTATTAACCATTTTAATTATGAGTCCAATAATGCAGCTTCGTTCTTAAAATTTAAAAGCATTTCTGCTATTGCATTTTTATTTGGATTATGGTAACTATCTGCTTCCATCGTTACACCTGTGTTACAGAATAGTAAATGCTTCAGCAGAGTTTTATGAGGGTGTTTTTTTTTTGTTGTTGAAAGTGAAAATGTTGTTTTGAAAATGACTGCTTACAGGTCCATCTGTTTACTCTAACCAAGCATTCAGAACGAGTTGTCCAACACCGGTTTAATTTTTCATGAATTGTTGACTTTAAAGAATCACGTTAATGTTCATTAATTCATGGAAGTGAAGAATAATTAAAGTAAATTTTAAAGTAACCTTGTGCTTCTGTGTTTCTCAATGTTTCAACAACTTGGTTCTGAACATAGTTAAGTTCTTTCACATGGCTACTTTTATTTAACAGCTCTTTGCACACACGACCTTCAGGTCAAAAAGTAAATTCAGTAAATAGCATCACCGTAAGGATTGCGTAATAACAGAAACAAAGGAGTGCAGTAAATAACCGATATCCCTGTGTATTTTTAAAAGGAACACTAGAGATTTAACAAGACACAAAATAACAGGAGGTTCACAACAATTTAGTGTCCATTCTCTGGATAGGGTCAGGGGGAGGCGCACTGCAGTGGAATAAGTGTCCATCCTGTGGAGAGGGTCGGGTGGTTTAGAGAGATGCAGTGATGGCCTCTCTTAGGTGCAAATACAAGTTCACAGCCTGATACGGATCTGTTGGTGGAGCAAGATGGGACTCAGCCATAAAGATGATCCAGAGTTCATAAATATCTGGATTACATGGTACAGCCAGCCGAAAGACACATTCATTTTTGCACAGTTGAATGTGTTCATCTTCAACAGGGGAGAGAAAATCTGTTGTTCGGTAAAGTTCAGGAACAGCATGCATCACATTAGGCCGACCGCTGGGGACGTTCAGGTTTCTTGATGGCCTGATGTTGTGTGCATTCCACACCTGTGCAGTGTCATCCAACTCATCCTGTAGAAAATGTATACATTTAGGAAGAGCTGTGCCAGCAGAACATAAATAAAACACTAAATTACAGCATTCACACATGAGCAACCCCACCCTCTCCCTCCCTCCCTGTCTCTGTTCATCCCTCCCCCCCCCCTTTCTCCCCATCTCTTATCCTCTCTGTTTCTACCCTTCTGTTCCATCTCTCTCCCCTTCCATCTCGGTTCCTTTCCCTTTTCTACCCCTTCTCTTTAGCATTCTTTTTCCTTTCCTCCCGTTTCTGTCTGTCTGTCTTCCCAACACCCTCTTTCCCGTTTCTGTCCTCCCTCCCCTCTCTCTCACTCACATACACATGCGCACAAAATGAAAATAAAACATTATTCATGAACTCACCTGTATGGAGGCCCATACAACAAAACTGCAGGAGACTTTTGTCCAGAAACTCGCCATCAAAATGCCCGTTGTCTCTGAGGTCTGAAAACAAGGCTAACCAGAACTCCATGCGCTGGCCACGCAGGAAACCCCACCAATATTCAATTCTTTGATTGGTGGTGCTGGCCCCCTCCAAGTAACTATTGAGGGTGTCTGGTTGAACAGGGACGAGGAAATGCTGGAAGCCTCTAACATGGCCATTTTCGGTTCCAAGGTCGCCTCGAACAACTCTAGGGCACCCCCCAAAACGCTGTACCGCTTCTATGTAGCACCCTCCAATTACTTTTGGGTCACTACTTGTTGTGTAAGCATTGAGCCAGATTATTTTTCTTGAAAAGCCATCGATACATCCATTCACACAAATACCATATGGCTTCAGTTCATCATATGAGTCCAGGTGCCAGATGAAGTTGAGAAGTTTGAGAAGTAATTCCTCCGTCTGAGACGCCCCGCTTGCCTTAATGACACTCCTCTTGGATCCAGCTCCTTCAAAACCAAACGCACAGACTCTTTTCTCACACGCAGTCCATTTTCTCTGCATTTAGCATACATCCACCTGTACCCGTGAAGCTGCCCAGGGTAATGTAGCTGGTTGCTAATGGATTCAAACAGGGTCGCCAGGTCGGAATAGGCTTTGCGTGGCACGAGTCCCCTTGGAATGTACAGCTGCATCCCACTCTAGACTCATCAAACCCGACAAAGAAAACAAATCCTGAGGCACTAAATATTAAGAAGATGATTAAAAGGATTGGTATGTTTGATGTATGGAGGGATTTTCATCCATCCACTAAACAATTGACTTTTTACTCTCACCCTCATTCAGTTTACTCGAGGATCGATTATTACTTTATGTTCAGAACAGACAGACACAGGGTTTTAGATTGTAGAATTGCTGTTAGCGACATATCAGATCACTCAGGTGTATATGTGAAAATAAATGTAGGTGTCCCACACAAAAACACTATTTGGAGACTCAACACCTCCCTATTAAATGACACCCGATTTCAAGATTACATTAGGAAAGAAATGAAGGAATATACAGACCTTAACGGTAGCACAGTGACGTCACAGAGTATTTTATGGGATGCTGGAAAAGCAGTATTGCGTTGCGTGGGAAGATTATAAGTTGGGCATCACAAAGGAAAAAAGAAAAACTTAAACACCTTAACGACTTGACAAGTAAATTAGACTCACTGGAACAGAAGCATGTAGAGACTAACGACCCCACCTTATTGGAACAAATAACCGTAGTAAAATCAGAACTAAATAAGAAACTGAACGACCAGGAGGAACTTACACTTAAGTATATCAAACAAACCCACTATGAAAATGGACCCCGTGCTAAAAAAACTCTTAGCCTGGAGACTTAAAAAACAACAGTCTGGAAGATCCATATATAAAGTAAAGGACCCGGTCACCAACCAGATGTGTTATAAGCCAGAAGCAATACATAAGTCTTTTGAATCATACTACAGGAATTTATACACTCAACCCAAATTAGCAGAAGCAGTAACAGTCAATCAATTTTTTGAAATCCCTAGACCTGCCATCTATTGTCACAGAACAAAATAAGTGCTTAACTACAGAGATTACAAATGCAGAGGTCGACAAGGCAATTTCTAAACTGAAAACAAGCAAAGCAGCCGGGGGAGATGGACTACCAGCAGAATGGTATAAGACTTTTAGGTACTCTCTGACCCCACTGCTATTTATTAAATTGTTTTAACTATGTCTTAAAAGGTGGCGAGACCCCACCATCTTGGAAACAGGCCATATTATCTGTAATACTGAAACCAGGGAAAGATAGGACAGATTGCAGCTCATACAGACCTATCTCAGTTTTAAACACTGATTATAAAATTTTCACTTCAATTATTGTCAACACACTAGAAAATATTATCCCTGACCTAATTGGACCAGACAGGTTTTGTTAAAAATAGACAAACACAAGACAATGTTAGGCGAGCTATACATCTGTTCCATATAATGAGCAAAGGAAACACAATGTCCTTAGCAATTAGCTTTTACACAGAAAAAGCTTCTGACTCTGTTCTATGGGAATTTTCATACCTGGTCCTGCAACGTTTTGGCTTTAACAATACAGTTATAAAATGTTTAAAATTCACCTGTGGCCCGGATCAGAATAAATGGCAGTCTTTCAGGTACAATCCGTTTGGAGAGGGGTTGCTGACAGGGCTGCCCACTGAGCCCCATCTTGTTTGCTCTATTTATAGAGCTACTTGTTCAAAAGATTAGGGAAGACCCAGAAATCATGGGAATACTATTCAAGGGGAACGAATATAAGACATGTTTATATGCAGATGACATCCTGGTGACTTTATCCGACCCGGATACCAGTCTCCCTAAATTAATGCCCTCCTTTGACCAATGTGGTTCATATTCGGGATACAAATTGAACATAGAGAAAACTCAAACTCTTACTTTTAATTACATACCTCAAGAAAACATACGTAAGTCCTTTAAATTTAAATGGAAAACCAGAATTTTCAAATACCTAGGTCTTCATATTCCCAAGACCCCCAAAGATTTATATAGCGTAAACTACGGTAGCATCACAACCAAAATTAAAAATGATCTGGATAGTTGGACCCCCCTAGTACTTGATTTTTACAACCGAATAGATACTTAAAAAATGGTTATTTTACCACAATTGTTATTTCTACTCCAATCGCTACCTGTAGAAATACCCAATAAGAAATTCAGTGAATGGAATCGGATCATTTCTAGATTCATATGGCAGAACAAGAAACCAAGGGTACGCTACAAAACATTACACTTAACAGGGAGGGATGTCACTCCCATGCTTGGAGGACTACTATAAAGCAGCACAACTGCAGTATATAGTCTACTGGTGCAGGGCGGGTTACGATGCAAAATGGAAGGAGCTAGAATTTGACCAACTAGATATCCCACTTCAATCTCTGCTGGGTGACAAAGCTTTCAAGACTATATACTCTAATAACCTATGTGATGTTATAAAAACTCCCCTAAATATTTGGTACAAAGAGATGAGCAAAGCGCACCTGGAAAAAAAATCTCGGTTATTAAGATGGGTCGAACATGATAGAGTATTCTTGTGTTATTCTTTATCTTGGTTTATATTGTATGATCACTAGTAGCACGTGTAAACTGTTAGAATCCTAGGCTAACATATACGCATTGTATTTCACTTTGTTTTATGGCCTGCCACTGATGTGCTCGTCCTCTCCCTGTACAGGATATGAGCTGTGAAATCGGTCAACTATCGTATAGTCGTTGGTTTGTCTCTCTCTGTTCTCCTCCCTGTTCTTTCCTTATCTTATCCCCTCCCAGTCCTGTGTATAAGAGACCTTCTTCCTCCTTCCCACCTTGCACTCGCACTCCCATTTTACTGTGTTTTGTGCCTCGGAGCTCCGATCCCTTTTTTTATTGTTTGTTCATTAAATTACTTATTATCCCAGTATTCCTGCATCGGCATCTTCGCTCTTTTCCACAACAATTTGGCGTCACGAACAGGATTGCTGGAGACCTGTCAGTGGAACTCTGGGACGTTGAGGGCCCGGGACCAGGAACGGAGGAAACTCCTCGTTCCCCCTCTACCTCGAACCAAGCATTCGGAGATGAGAGGATCGGCGTCTAAGAGTGGATCTGATCGGCTTCACGTCTATCCAAGCGAACCTGGAAAGGAAGTGCTGATTCAGAGATCGGGTGAGAAGTAATTGTTCTTGTCTCAGACATATCAGTGACCAGTGGGTTGTTTTCCTTGTCGTCTACGAACGGTCCCGGGGCAGGACGGAGCGCATACGTTAACCGTGCCTGTCAGGTCGGTGTTGATTCTGAATCAACACTGAAATTCCCGCTCCACAAGTGAGCCGGAAGCTTCTGGTAGGTAAACTACCAGAGGGGTGAGTTTTTTCTCCACCTTTTTGCTCCAGAGTAAGAAAAAGGGGTGCACGGGGACGCCTGTGTATTTTCTGACTTGGAATTTTGTGAAAACTTAGTGAAAAGTCAGAGTAATAAGTCTAGCTAGACAGTGCTGGGGAAGAACCAGAGCAAAGTGGCTGCTGCTGTTCCCCAGGGGGGACCAATTGTGGACGACATGAGGAAAAAATATGGTCCAGATTGTCTTGACATGTTGGGAATTTGGGTTGAAAAGTATGATTTCCCAGCAGGGGGATCACTGAGTTTGGAGGAATTGAGAAACCTCCGGGATAAATTGAAGATAGCAGAGGGAAAGGTTACAAAAAAGAAAAAAACAAACAAATATGCAATTCAGATCATCAAAGATCATGAAAGGTGTTTTTCATTCTGGAAACCTGAAGCAGAGGTCAGGGACAGGAAACAAGTAAAGAAACGTGTGAACAGCGCTGGGCGCTGGAGCACAGGGGTGACAGAGATAACAGCAGAGGGTGCACACACTCACACACACTCCCCAGAGGAGGGAGAAAAGGAGCCGCTCACACACGAGCATTCAAATGCACCAAATCGTCTGTATCCTTCTCTTACAGGCCCGAGGGACCCTCTCCTGGACATGCCTGTCTTCCCTCCTCCCGCCTGCCCTCATCCAACGCTACCACCGTACAACCCTGCGCACTCCAGCACCGACGCCGCAGCGTCGCCACGTTCGTCAGGACTGCCGTCAACCAAACGGCCAGCCTCATCACTGCTTTCAGACAAGGGCTGCTCCCCCAGATCGCCAAAGCAGTTAACACAAGCTGCTGCGTGGGGATTGAAGATGCCCGGCTGACAGAGGTCCGACGTCATGCAGTGCACGCTGAGAGGCTTCTGCAGGAGGCCAGCGATGCAGAGGACAAGAAGATAAAGCGTGCCTCCCTCACCATGATGAAGCACCTCAGTGACACGGCGAGACGGCCCTACAGGAATAACGACAACCGACGAAGGGTGACTAGCGGAGACAGAGGCGAAAAGGGGGCGTGCCACATCTGCGGCCGAATGGGTCACTGGGCCAGAGAATGCCCTGACAAAGGAAGAACCATGCCCACCGCAGCCAAGAGAGTGATCGCGAGGACCGGAAAAGAGGATCCAGAGGGGACCAGGATGTGTTTATGTAGCATAATTATGGCAAAGCACTGTTCCTGCTTTTGTTGTGGTTTGTGGCGTGTGTGAGAGTGATCAGTGAGCAGGGTGCAGTTACCCACTTCTACCAGTGGAGGTCGTGTTCGCCCCGGGGAATAACGCTAGAGAGGTCTCAAGTGGCTCATGAGACCTATGTGGAGCGAACCGTCGTAGCGGACCTTAACGTGTGTGTTATCTGTTGTGCTTCCACAGGTGAGAAGGGGAAATGGTTGAAAATAAGAGCAAATGTATGTGTGGCTGTTTCGTAATTGAAGTCTGAGATCGAGGGTATGTGAGTTAAATTTACGTTTTGAATGTATCGTCTCTGAGTGATGTGGGAAATGTGGGAAACGACATGATTAATAAGTTCAAGTCGAAGTCGGGTATGGATCTGTGTTTTGAAATGTAAAAGTAGTAGATAACGCTCGAGAGGAAGTCTCTCAAGTGGCTCGTGAGACCTATGCGGAGCGAACCGTAGTAGCGGACGTTAACATGTGTGTTGTCTGTTGTGCTTCCACAGAAAACCAAAATAAAAGCTTCTAAAGAAACAAAGAAAAACAAAAATAAATGTGTCTTCGCAACATTACCATGCTACATTTACGTTTGACTATCTGCTTTAATATAAAACCACAACAAATGTGTTTTATAATTGTCTTTATATAATCTACAAACGTATTTGTATGATCCAGGGAAAATTCCATGTTTGTTTGCGAAACTCATTGGAAGAATGAAGAAAATCTGTTCGATTGTTATTGTCATGAACATGAATCACAAAACATATATATATATTTTTTTTTCCATGTGTCACTTTAACAGAGACAACACCATCTGTAATTACTATGTTTGGTTGCATTTCCCTGGCAGGCAAAGATAGATGGAAGAGACATCCTTCTGGGTGGAAGATGGGACTGGCTTGTCTGTGGATGGTGGAGGCTCGCTGGGCTCATCAATCCGTCCATCCATTCACCTTGTTCGTCTCATCCTGACTGCAGCACGCCACTGTGGAGGCTTGACATAACACACATTAGATTAATAACAGAAAAGCAAAATGTGACTTATGGTGTATTATTTAGTGTGCTTCAGTTGTAATTCTCATAATAATGACTGTTTTGCTGGCTTCACACAATATATATAATTGGCCTGTCTTAGTTAAAAGCCCACTCACCACGACAAGGTGAAGGCCAAGAGTGGGAACACAAACACAGACCAGAAACGAACAGGACAAATCCAGACAAGACTACAAAAAACACAAACACAAATATCAATCACTTTGACCACTATCTTTTTTCACAAAAACTTTTATTTCTTTACAAATTGAACCTTAGATTGTGTCACAACAAACTAAATAAACCCTTGAAACAGCCAACAAAACATGAAACAACAACACTTCATCAATATTATAATGAGTATCCTCATTGTATGTCCTTGTATGGTTCAATGCTGACACAATAAAATAAAAATGAAAAATAAAGACAATGTCTCTTTTTTGGCACGACTGATTGTAGTAGACTATAGCTCTTATACTTAGCCTGACAGTTTGTGCAATGAATTATATTATATCCTAAAACAAGACTAAATAGCCCATAGTTTAAAAATATGTTCAATAGTAAGTGTTCAGTGGGTCAGATGTCAAATGTGATCTATTTAAAATGTAGAATAGATGAGCTAAATAACACATATATAATACACATTGATGGGAATTGAACCATCACCTCAGTCTTGCAAGTCCAAGATTGTCATAATGTACCACAAACCCAAATCACACTCCCTTTTTTCATCTAAGCTGTTTGAGTAGCGTTAGCACACCGTGATTCCTCATCAACTACAGGCCTACACTTCAAATAATTATGAGAAAAATCCAACGTAAAGAGAGCACTTCCATTAGGAAATAGTCAACATGAAATTTCGTCTTCTACTGACACCTGCTGGTCAAATTGAATAGTTGCAAATATTGTGAACAAGTTGTCATCTAATTCTAATCCTAAACAATATGGCCATTCCAAGTCAAGTATTAAGACAATTAATCAGGTTTGTACTGCTTGATTGAACACATTCATCCCGTTCCAGTGCACTAAAACCCACTTCCCTTCAGGACCGTGTCAGCGAAGCCAAAACTTCCTTGAGTGACGCTGTTTCCCAGCATGCAATGCGAGCTAGCGATTCACAATACTATTTCATCACAAACATGGATGTAAAAAATAAAAAGGGAAAAAGGGAAAAATGAAACTTCAGGAACAGCAACCATTGCAATACAAGCAGAACTGGGCCAAAGTTTTATATTATGTACACCATAATACAGCCTTCTGGTGAACAAGCCATACTATTTAAGCCGTGTCCTCCTATGGCACTTCCGTGGGTAGAAGCTCATCGTAGAGGTCATGTGCTGGTTGTGCGTCACTCCAGCGATCACCTCGGGGAAGGTCTGAGACAAGGTCGTTGCCCTTGCAGGTTATCTGATTCAGGTGAATATATGGAAAACATGGGTCAATGTGGTCAGTCTTAACAAGAGAAGCTTACTGGTGAAAATAATGTACTACACGTGGATGTCACACTTTCTTTTTGTTTTGTATGAGCATTTAAAAACAACAACAACATAATAATATTGATTTTGACCATGTATGTTTTGGAGTTCATTGAAAGAGGTTTATATATATATATATATATATATATATATATATATATATATATATATATATATATATATATATATATATATATACATATATATACATATACATATATATACATATATATACATATATATATATATACATACATATACATATATATATATATATATACATACACTAATATATATATATATATATATATATATATACATATACATATATATGTACATATATATGTGCGTGTGTGTGTGTGTGTGTGTGTAACTTTAACTAACTTATCTATTTCTATCCATCTATCAAACGTACTATCTAGGGATCTATCTAGGGGGGGGTTAAAATGAGCCGTCGATTGTATGTGTGGGAGTCCCTCGGGTTCAGCCCAGCTGATTTAGTGTTCGGTGAGAGGACCCTCACGTCTGTTAAGGGGTAAGTGGCTTTCCAATGTTAAATGAGTCGAGAATAATGTGTTAGATTACGTCTTTTTTTTTTTCGTGAATGCTTGCATCGTGCTTGTGAAATTGCTCACAAAACTCTTGTCGCCAGCCAGTCTAAAATGAAGCGGCAGTTTGACAAGAAAGCTGTGGCTCGAGTTTTTGAGACACGCGACCGAGTGTTGGTATTGTTGCCGTTACCCGGTTCCCGTTTGCAGGCTGGTTTTTCTGGTCCGTATGTCGTGGAGCGCAAACTTTCCGTTACAGATTATGTAGTGCACACTCCTGATAGAAAACGATCGTCCCGCGTCTGCCACGTCAAAATGTTGAAAAGTTCCGCCGGGTTCACACTGGACACGCCGAGCGCTTCCATTCAGCGCCCATGTTAATCAATCAGTGTGTTTACATGCAGAGCTTAATCGGACTAAGCAATAATTCTGTTTTCTCGTCCAATCGGAGTTCTCAGCTTGGTCCCCGTATCCATGCAGCTGAGAAATTCAAATTATTGACGGGAACGTGTCCTCCTCACAACACTAGGGGGTGGAGTGAGTCTTTTCAGCCGGTCAGCTGCTTTCGGTTGACATATTAAATCTATTATGATATGTAACGATAGTTCATAATGTACGTGTTACTTGCTTTGCAGATAAGGTGTACCCTATTTCTTTTGCTCCTGGTTATTTTAAAAGGCAGACAAGAACGTTGTTTGCTGTTGGAGGGCTACAACAACACTTCGATGCTACGCTTTGTGCCGTCGCTACGGACCCCAAACTCTCCTTCTTGTTGGATTCGGGTGTGTGTCTGTATTCGATTATCATGATGTTGTTTTTTTTAAATGCTCATACAAAACAAAAATAAAGTGTGACATTCACTTGTAGTACATTATTTTTGCCAGCAAGCTTCTCTTGTTACAACTGACCATCGACCCATATTTTCCATATACTCAACTGAATCAGATACCCTGCAGATCCCCTGCAAGGGCCTCGAGGTGATCCGTGGAGTGACGCGCAACCAGCACGTGACCTCTACGATGAGCTTCCACCCACGGAAGTGCCATAGGAGGACACGGCTTAAATAGTATGGCTTGTCCACCAGAAGGCTGTATTATAGTGTACATAATATAAAACTTCGGCCCAGTTCTGCTTGTATTGCAATGGTTGGTGTTCCTGAAGTTTCATTTTTCGTCCCTTTTTATTTTTTACATCCATGTTTGTGATGAAATAGTATTGTGAATCGCTAGCTCGCATTGCATGCTGGGAAACAGCGTCACTCAAGGAAGTTTTGGCTTCGCTGACACGGTCCTGAAGGGTAGTGGGTTTTAGTGCACTGGAACGGGATGAATGTGTTCAATCAAGCAGTACAAACCTGATTAATTGTCTTAATACTTCACTTCGAATGGCCATATTGTTTAGGATTAGAATTAGATGACAATTTCTTCACAATATTTGCAACTATTCAATTTGACCAGCAGGTGTCAGTAGAAGACGAAATTTCATGTTGACTATTTCCTAATGGAAGTGCTCTCTTTACGTTGGATTTTTCTCATAATTATTTGAAGTGTAGGCCTGTATCTGCACACAATTTGGAATTCGTCCCAGCGCCCTGAGCTGTAAATTTGGACGGTGTAAAATGAAAATGGCCATCTGCAGCAGAATGAAAGTGAGATTGCATTGTCCAGGTAGGAGGACAGCAGTCAGTCATGTTTCACCTCCAGTCAACACGCAGTGGTTCACATGAAGGTCCAAGAGGCCTACAGACCTACACTGAGTCTGGACGTGGCAGTACAGTTGGATCATTGTCTTTGTTGTGTTGTTTGGTCATTGTGATCCAATGTAATGTGAGAGAAGGACAAGTGCAGTTATATTGGAGTGAGTTTTTTAGAGTGTAATAGAAGTTATAATGCAGAGTCTGTTTTTATGAAATGTTCTATCACCTGGCATCCATCCATCCATCCATCCATCCATCCATCTTCTACTGCCGTATCCGGAGTCAGGTCTCGGGGGCAGCAGCCTCAGCAGAGACCCCCAGACTTCCCTGGACCCAGTCACCTCCTCCAGTTCCACCAGTGGGACCCCAAGGCTTCCCAGTCCAGCCCAGAGACCGGGTCAGCACCACTCTGACTCCCCGAGTCCCTGCTGCTCAGGTGAGGCTTCAAAGATCTGGCTGCACCTGATTGGACGGTCGTGGAGGATCTCCTTGGTCTTCTTGGTCTCCAGCTGTCCCTCAGTGATGTAGAGCTCAGTGTAGATGCTGTTGAGGAGAGTTTGACTTCCTGCTTCTTCACCTTCAGTCACACGTTCACATTTCCTCTCCAGACTGATCTTCTGCTGCTGTAGAAGCTCCTGCAGACCACCAACCTCTGGAGCTGAGAGAAGGTTGGAGAAGAAAACATCAGTGTGACAGTGTCATCATTTTCTGTCCACGACTTGAAGCTGAAAGCATCCAAACTCCATTTTTCAGCTGATGTGGTGAAGCTGCTGTTGTCTGACTGTTTGCTCTAAATGTCCTCCAGTGGATCTTTTGACTGGAGGTCCTGACCACGGTTATAATAGTTAACGAAAACGAACAAAATAACAAAAACTTAAATTGAGAAAAACAATTGTCACGTTCCCAGGGGTTAGGATTTTGGTACCTGCCTCGTTGGGCTTCGAAGCGAGCAGAGCTGAGACCATAAGGGTGACATAGCAACGTTCAGGACACTGATTGGCCAAAGGCCGTCTTTCACGAAAGACGAAAACCGCCATTTTTAAATGCCTCGCGTGTGGATTTTTACATTAACACGTATTAAAAACTGAAAAGCTTATGAAACTGTACCATGGGTGAACAAAGAACTACAGACGTTTCTGTTCTCTGTGGCCGAAGAAAAAGCACAATGCAGACAGTTGTGCAGAAAGTTTAGTGTTAGCTAAAATATCGGGCACACAGACGTACTTATTATGTATACATTTCTTTCCATTGTAACAGGTCACTACAAGATCTGCAATCCATTACCTAGAATTGGTTTTCCTTAAACTGATGTACAGGATTACTAATCTGACTTTGATGGGCAAATTTGACAACAGAATACAATTATGAAGCACTAAAACACAGGACCACAAAACAATTAAATGCATGATGAAATAATGATATGCTTTGTTAAATGAAATAAAATGGCATTTTCAACTAAGTAATAAAATAGTAGGTGGTGCAGTGGTTAGCGCTGCCGCCTCACAGCAAGAAGGTCGTGGGTTCGATTCCGGGGCCTGGACCTGGGACCTTTCTGTGTGGAGTTTGCATGTTCTCCCTGTGTCTGCGTGGGTTCTCTCCGGGTTCTCCGGCTTCCTCCCACACTCCAAAAACATGCACGTGAGGTCAATTGAACGTTCTAAATTGTCTGTAGGTGTGCATGTGAGTGTGAATGGTTGTTTGTCTCTATGTGGCCCTGCGATGAACTGGCGACTTGTCCAGGGTGTCACCCTGCCTTCGCCCTAAGACAGCTGGGATAGGCTCCAGCAGACCCCCGTGACCCTGAATAGGAATAAGTGGGTATAGAAGATGAATGAATGAAATCTTTATTGAATGAATGACACATTTTATCTCACTCGTGGTTTATGTAATTATTATTTTTTGCTCCATAGCTTTCATGATTCAGCATTACATGTTAAGCATGATGAATTGCATGAAAAGAGAGAGCACTCGCTGATAAATTAACATGGTGTGCTGTTTAATTCCATGAGGACGACAAAATATTTGCAAATTTGTGTTAGCTACACACATCGACAGGTGCAAGAGAAAGGGAGGAACTTTCAAGATCGTTGAGTTTTTATTTTTTATTTTTTTAGTTCTGATGAAATAAATAGACCAATCATTTCATTACTTTGTCTGCTTTCCAAAGAGAGTTGCCTTCAAAGAATTATCATTTATTATTCAGTGGCACATTGCTCACTTGTTTAATACACAAATAATAGTATATTATTATAATAATACTATTGTATTAATATGATAATAATAATAATAATAATAATAATAATAATAATAATAATAATAATGATAATAATAATCATCATCATCATCATCATCATCATCATCATCATCATCATTATTATTCATAAAATTTCCAAACAACAATCGTCAGTTGTTCCGTAAAAAATACATTGATTTCCATGTTGAATTTTGTACGGTTCGTGAGCGCGCACGTCTGTCAGTGACGGTCTCCACACTGACACAACTGCGCATGCTCTATTATCCCATCAATGCGGAAGTCAAAAGGTTTTTGGGAGCCATGCGCTGGGTGAGCAACTTCATTGAAAGCAATGGGACGCCATCTTGGACTCTGGGGGCTTGCCGCACTGTCACGCAGGTTGTGACGTAGCGGGCCTGGCGACGCACAGGTATGATTGTGAATGACAGCTACCATTCGTTCCCGTTAGCGAGAGGATTAAAAACAAACAGACACCATAATGGCATCAAAAAGGAGTTATCCCAGCGGTGCGGAGAAACGGAAGGAAAAGAAAACTGATCAAGAAAAACTTGCAAAGGGGAAAGGTAAGTTATTTGTTTGTGATGTGGGCTGGAGAGGTGGAGGTGAAACGCTGTTGTCCCCCCCACCCCAAGTTTGTTTATTTGTCCTGCTAGCCAGCTAGCTAGCTAGCGTCGGATAAATGTTAGCTGGCTGGCTAATATTTGTTCGTCATGAATCAGCGTTTTTGTTTGTTTTATGAAAGTTGACCATATCCTGCCATGTTGGCCTATCCTGCCATGGGAATGACTGATTGACTCCACACCCGTTTATTCACATTCTAACAGGGAGGGCGGGAGGGAGGGCATGTTGTAGTTGTTGTTGTAGTCAGTCCCCTGTTGTTGTTCAGTGGAAGTTTCTCTCACATATTTGACTCTTAATGTTATTTTAGCCTTAACTTAGGATGAATTTACTAAGCTTAGTTTGTATTTTGTAGGCCCTTAATTAGAGATGTGCTACTGTTTTATAATTCAAAGAAATATTTTATGGAAATACTTTATTTGGCATGGTGTTGACTATTTTAGACTTGTGGCAGTGGGTCATTTATCTTAGTTTTATTACTTTAACTAGTACAGTGTGTAAAGTAATGCCAAAAACTCTTAAAAATGACAGTTTTGTAATTGGGTAAAAGCTTTAAAGGGACACTGCAACCATAATGTTTAATTTAAAAACAAATGAATTTTTAATTTTCCTATATTACTGCAACATCACTGTAATAATAAAATAGGAAAATGCGCTTCTGATCTGTTTTGCTTGATGATCTAATGAGCTTTGTCTCTGCAGGAGCAATTCTAAAATATGTTGGCGCTCCAGACATTGAGCCAGAGGGATCTCCCGAACATCCTGACCAGGAAGCTCCAGGACCAACACGTTCCTCAGAACCTCCTTCTGTCCAGGTGAATAATGTGTGTTATTCTTAGTAGCTAAGCTGATAAGTGTGGGACAAAACTAAGGCAATTAAGCATTATTTTGATTGTTGGTTTGCTTTTTAGTGTTGCACTTGTTGGTTTGTTGGATTTTCTTATTTAAAGTAAGCATTGTTTTTATGAATACTCAATCTGTTGTATTTATTGACATATAGCGGATTCTTTTCCTAGTATTATAGTGTTTGTTTGTTTTTAAATCAGTTTAACTTGCCTGAGTTGCTCAACTGAAGATGTTTAATTTTACCTGTAGCCTGTTTTGCTCACGAGGTGTAATAGATTGTGGAATCTTAGTAGACCTTAGACTCACGCTGCTGAGAGTGGCAGAGATCAGCTCTGATGACCATGGTGCTTGTAAATAAGGCAAATGCGCCATCTAGTGGGATGCAGCATGTTTATTCGTGTTGGAGCAATGACAAGTACGACTAACAAAACAAAAGATGCACAGGGTAAAAAAAAAAATCATAAACTCAAGCCCAACAAAGATAACAGATGGGCATAACTGTAACATTACATAGTAATGATTACTAGTACTACCAAAATTTCTATATTTTACTTTTCAACTCCAACTTGAACTATTCATCCCCTTTTTTCAGCAGCCATTAAGACAAAAGGATGACACTTATGCATTGCATCAAACTGTGATGCACAAAATAAATTAAATTAAATCAAAACAATAAATAAAGTGTGCATTAAACAGGGGGCAGTGCAATACAGTACAGGACTCAAATGATATAGTGCAGTTAGGCAGTATAGCCTATAACAGCCTTATTGTTAACCCTAATTCAATGCAAGTCTATGAGGGTCAAAGGTCAACTTTGTCCTAGAGACTTGGGGCCACTTGCTTTTTCATCAGGAGCCCCCAAGAAGCGCCCACGCCAAATTTGGGGCTTCTAGTTCTTGAGGAACCCCAAAACCCTAACCCTAGTTTCAGCCTTATCGTTAACCCTAATTCAATGCAAGTCCATGGAGGTCAAAGGTCAAATTTGTCCCAGAGACATGGGGCCACTTTCAGGTTCATCAGGATCCTCCAGGACACACCCATGCCAAATTTGGGGCTTCTAGCCCATGAGGAACCCCGAAACCCTAACCCTAATTCCAGCCTTATCGCTAAACCCTAATGCAGTGCAAGTCTATGAAGGTCAAAGCTCTACTTTGTCCGAGAGACATCAAGTGTTTTTTTCATGAATCATTCATAAATGTTAAGAGTTTGCTTTGTGGCGAATTCACAATAAAAATACATTGACACTGTCAAAGATGGACTCAAGCACTATTATTGAACTATACTGTATTTTTTGAGTGATGTGCTTTTGACAAGCGCTGCGCACAGGAGGCCCATTTGTTTTTGCTTTTTTGAAGGGGGCCCAAAATTCCTGGCGGCGCCCCTGAGCGGGCATCTCCAGCACCAAGGCAGTAGAGCTGCCGGCCACGAGAGAAGAATTAACCAGTCCATTGAAACCATTTGTTTGGTCTAGTGAGTGGCAACAGTCCTTTGAGGATCTTAAGTGCCTTCTCAGCTGTAACCCTGTCGTGTCTGCTCCAAATTGGCTAGAAGCCCCAAATCTAGCGTGGGCGCTTCTTGGGGGCTCCTGATGAAAAAGCAAGTGGCCCCATGTCTCTAGGACAAAGTTGAAAATTCACCCCATAGACTTGCATTGAATTAGGGTTAACAATAAGGCTGAAACTAGGGTTAGGGTTAGGCTTAGCTGAAATTAGGGTTAGGGTTTCGGGGTTCCTCAAGTACTAGAAGCCCCAAATTTGGCGTGGGCGCTTCTTGGGGGCTCCTGATGAAAAAGCAAGTGGCCCCAAGTCTCTAGGACATAGTTGAAAATTCACCCCATAGACTTGCATTGAATTAGGGTTAACAATAAGGCTGAAACTAGGGTTAGGGTTAGGCTTAGCTGAAATTAGGGTTAGGGTTTCGGGGTTCCTCAAGTACTAGAAGCCCCAAATTTGGCGTGGGTGCTTCTTGGGGGCTCCTGATGAAAAAGCAAGTGGCCCCATATCTGTAGGACAAAGTTGAAATTTCACCCCATAGACTTGTATGGCATTAGGGTTAGGGTCCAAGAGTACACATACACATTTTCTTTTGCTTTATTGATTTAAGCTCATCGTCTCCAGCTGCAAAGGTACAGAAAGCTTTCTGTGTTTTGATGTCGTGTGTGAGAAAACATCACTTTTTTCTGTAAACTTGTGTTATCATTGTCCTTCATTGAAAATGACACAATCTTTCATTTCATTGTTCAGATGCCGAACACCAAGGCATTCCGTCGCTCTCTGGCCATGAAACGACGCCTGGAGCAAAAACGGGATTGGACACCTTTTCCACCTCGGAAGGACTTTGAACGTCGTGAGTACTTCCACGTTCATGATTTCATGTTCTGCCTGTGTTGTTATGTTGTATTCCAAATAAATCTTACAAAAACATATTTAGATTTTTCTTTTTTGTCAATTTACACAGGGAGCGGTACTGGTCAGCGACCTGGGTGCGAAGATGGCCCGTTTTGCTCCTGACTGACAAAACAGTGCAAGTTCGTTCTTAAGGCCCAGCAACCAGACAAGAAGGTATGGGTCGTGATTTTGTCAAGCCACGAGTTTCTTTATGTTTTTGTTCTGGTGGTGGGAGACTCACATCTCTGTCCACTTGTGAATGGTTTTGTGTTCTCGCCCCGGGCAACAACCTTGAACACGGGCTTGTAACAGACTCCGCCCAGGATTTTGCTGCGCTACTGGCAACTGTGTTGGACCGCTGGCCCAAGGTTTGTTTATCTGCTGTGACAAACAAATTTGAACACATGAATGTCATCGCCACTTTGTTTTATCAATATCAAGTAATTCCATGATCCATAGTTCAATAACAAGAATATTCATGAATTTATTTTGCATTTTTATGTTTGTTTGGGTTTGTTTTTTTTATACAACTATTTTGTAGGTGTTTGTGCTTGACTTTCCACCTCGCCTGACTGTCAAGCCAGAACTACAAACAGCGCTACGTCAAGTATATCATCGTGTTGCTGCACGCATGGGTGTGTAAAATACATATTTTTGTTGTATTTTTTTCTCTTCAGTGACACTGTGCTAACAGATATTTCTTAGAATTGTGTGATTACATAATTGATTATGTGACACTTCTTCCAGGTTTAACATTTGTGTATATGGCCGATCACCTCCCCCTTCGTCAGCTGTACATGGTGGTGTTATGATGGTGTAAGTTTTGCCTTCTTCAGCCTTACTTGCTCTTCATTTGATATGACAAATATGTGTTAACATGTTGTTTTCTGTTTAGGTGCACCTCAGGACTGATTTTGGTGGAGCGTCTGCATGCTGCAGTGCTCCATCAGCTCGCACCCCCTTCACCTAGGCCAGGGGTGTTGTGCCACAACCAATCATCGCCCAGGGTGTCTCCCAGAGTGGTTGTGACAGGTCCTGTCTACATGCCAGTGTATGGACCTGTAATGGACTCTTGTTGGACAGGAGGTTGAGGTAACCTGTTCATCCCTCTTTTTTTTTTTTCCCCCATTCGTGTATTTGTCAAACAGTGCAACTTTTTATTTTAAAAATGAACACTTATCCTAAGTTGACTCTGATTTCCTCTCCTCTTTTTTTTATAGACAGTACCAACAGCTGTTGAGACTGCATTTCACACAGACATCCCGTCCAATCCCGTGTGGTTCAGTGAGGCTAAGGCTTAATCTCTCCTGTCCTGTTTGTGGGGGCGCTCATCCCGTAAGAGTCAAGTAGGCGTAAGCAGCGGCCGGTGAATAAGACGAGTTAACAACGGAAGAGCACATGCAAGAACGGCGGAAAATACCAACAACGGAAAACAAATCAAAGACCCACCCGCAAGTTACCACTCTAAAGTGTGGACCCACTTTGGCTTTTACGAGACGGATGACGGGAGGAAACTTCATAAAGAATATGCAATCTGCAACAACTGTTTTGCGAAGGTAAAATACAATGGCAACACTACGAATCTGCAGAGCTGCCTCGTTCCCTATCACCTGTCCCGTTTTTCCCAGAATTGTTCTCTTTTTTCACCACCTGTCCCGGGAAAGATAAAATCTCTCCCGGGACACAATTTGTCCCGTTTTTTATGGAAAATGACAAAACCTCATTTAATTTCCGTCTGTGGTCTAGATAGGGTTGCCAACCCTCCCGTAAAATACGCGATTGTCCCATATTTGGCAACTAAAAAGCCTGTCCCGTAATGAACTGATGGGGGACGCACTTCACTTTGTCCCGTATATTTTGGGGACGCGTTTATTTATTTATTTATTCTGTCTGCATCATTTTTTATTGATTTTCAGAATCGGGGCAGTGAAAGGATTTTTTTCCCTCTCTCATCTTCCCGTCGGTTTGTATATCCCAAGTCCCCAAGTTGAGATAAGACAAGTTGCTACTGACTTTACATTACCAGAAAGCACTGTCCTTGTTTACATGAAAGTTATTAATGTTCATGCACTTTAATATGTTTGCTTGTGCAGTGCACGTTTGTTTGTACATTATACAAAGTTTTGGAATAAATGCAAGATCACAGGCATTTTCCTTTTTATGGGTATTTTTTTCTTTTTCAGTCACATATTGTGACGACCCTGTCTCTATATAACTTATTGTGGCTCCCAGCTGTTTTCCCATTTCTAGGTAGCGGTGGATGTGGGTGTGGCATCTTCCGATTAGGACACCTGTGCCGATGCCCCCCGCAGGATAAAAGGCCGACTGCGTGTGCCGCTCGGTCTCTTCCCCATTCTCCATCCAGCAGCCATGGGCGTCTGGCCGACTCTCAGCTTCTTCTGTTCTGTTTTGCACCTGACAACACCCCACATCCTATTATTCACTCATCCACACTTACATTACTGATTAATACTGACAAACACACACCATATATTTCATTATTTTGCTTACAATTATCTATTTTGTTATAATAAATCTTTTGATTAATTGCAATCCGCAGTGTCCCTTCCGTTATTCTCATAACTCTTGAGCCGGGTTATGACAATATCGTCTGCAAAATTTCGAAGATTTCGAAGATATCGTGTGTCGTGATGTTGTCATTATCGTGGGCCAAATATCGTCACAGTATCGAATCGTGGGTTAGCCGTATCGCCCCACCCCTATTATCAACACAAGATCACATATGTACAGTACATGTACAGTTTAATTAGTGTGTTACTTTGTTTATGAATTAATTTCTTTATGTTCTTCCAGATGTCCAGCCTGAGACGTCGATCAGCACGCGTTTCCTCAAAAACCAAAACAAACCAGTGACATGTTGGTATTTGGGATATGTGTATTTCATTGTGTGCATCTTTGTGATAGGACAATAAATGCAGTTCTTTAAACGTTACTTTGTGTCCTTGTATTTGCAGGTGTGGGCAACACGTTCAACTGTCCACATGACTGAGTCTGCCTCCAGCAATGTCACAGCAGTGCAGCAGGTTTGTACTTATTCATTTCCACTTCATCACCTGTGTGTGTTTTCTAGGCTTTACACCCATCTTATCGGCTGTATCGGATCGGCCGATATTTGGCATTTTTAGAAACGTTCATGATCGGGCGTCATGTCATGAATCACCGATCAATGACGTCATGGTCGTGTTGAAACTTTTTTAATCTGTCTCATTTCCTCCAAAGTAGTTTCACAGCATCGACATGTTTATTTGTTTGTATCCGAGAGCTAATGATTCATGATTCAAAAACCTTCATTTTCGTCTTCGTGCCTCTACCTGTTTTGAGTACTGTCGCTATGTGACGGACAATAAAGTTTCTTTGAATCTTCACGACAGCAACATCCATGGGTGACACAAACAAACGTGTCGGGGGTGTGGAAGTTTTTCAAAGTGAGAGAAACAGACATAGCACAAGCTATCTGCAATATATGCAACGCTATAGTACCTAGCGGGGGAATTTTGGCAAAAAATTTCAACACCACAAATTTAATCAGGCACTTGGAAAAGATACACACGGAGGAGCATGTCGAGTTCAAGAAACACGCGGAGAAAGAAAAAGAAAAGCAAACTCTGAAACGGATGCTAAAGCAAACAACTTTAGACGGTGCTCGTGAGAAGGCAAGGGGTGTACAGAAACAAGTATTTATTGCCCCTAACGTGATCGGATCGGTGATCGGTGATCGGTTTATTTAAACTCACTGATCGGTGATCGGCACAAAAATCGTGATCGTGTAAAGCCTAGTGTTTTCCTTTCTATGTTTATTGGCATAAAATCACATCTTTCTTATTTTAATCAGGTGGAGGCGACGCCGCAGATGACCAGAGCTGTGCCCGTGGTTCCTGTGGCTCCCGTGGTTGCCAGCACCAAGCCAGAGGAGGCCAGCACCGTCCAGGAGGCAACACAGAAGATCAACTAAGCTAAGGAGGCTTTTCTTTCTTCTTCTGTTGCCTCTGACTGCTCCGCTCGTTCTACGCCTCGCACATGTGATTTGTGATCCATCATCAGTTAGTACTAGTGAAGATGCAGTGGCAGATCATGGCACTGGTATTAGATTAGCCAAGGTTCTGCATGGTTCTTTTCATCAAGGCGAAACCGGTCACGGTTTAAAATTCCAGCACCAGCTGGCAACAGTGAGTCACTTCAGAAGAGCAAAACTCCTCACTTTGACATGGATAATTCTGACGTAGAGTTTGTCAGTGCTGTGACCAATGAAGAGTGTAACTTCTCTCCCCTTGATGTTGATGTTTGTTTAGACCTTTGCAAAAACTTGAAGATTCATTTGGACCGTGCAAGTTTTCCAATTTCTGATTGCAAAGGCCCATTAGGTTCGCCGTGTACAAATGAGAATGTAGAGGCTGATGGAAACTGCTTCTTCAGAGCCATCAGTCAAGCTGTGACTGGTTTATAGACACAGAAGTGGAAATTCAGGTTGCAGCAGATTGTTTACGATTAGATGTGTACACTTTTATCGATGGTCATGGGTTGAAGTACAGCTCTTGCAAGAAACAATTCTCACATTGTATATATTTATGGATGTATTTGTTTTATATGGAAGCAGTTACCATAATCCAAATTAAAATAAGAATATAATAACAGAAATGCTTTTTCATTTTAAGAACGAAGCTGCATTATTTGACTCATAATTAAAATCATTAATAAATATTCCTATATGCATTTTCATTTTCTTATTCGTGTTGCACCTTTTATGACACAATCAAACTTTGAGATTGCGATTTCGTTTTCGAGTTGTGGTAACTCTTGTGCAGGGCAGGACCACGAAAATTAAAAAGCAATGCCCTCAGTTTTCTTTTTGATTATGTCATAAAAGGTGCGACACGAATAAGAAAATGAAAATGCATATAGGAATATTTATTAATGATTTTAATTATGAGTCAAATAATGCAGCTTTGTTCTTAAAATGAAAAAGCATTCTGCTATTGCTTTTTCATTTGTGAATTTTACATTTCATATTGAATTTTGGTAACTCTTTGCTGGTGCATGTTTTGAAAATTAATTCTCAAATGTGTTTTCCTTCATTTGAATTAAGTACAAGAATGAGCAGTCATGAATAAGAAAATGAAAATGCAGTTTGGATTATTTATTAACAATTTTTTTTATGAGTCAAATAATGCAGCCACGTTCTTAAAATGAAAAGGCATTTCTGCTATTGCTTTTTCATTTGGATTATGGTAACTGTCTGCTTCCACACTCCAGTGGTTCTGCACATTAGTATAAATAGAGTGATTCTCTATCATGACATCACAGGACGGCGGCACACTGACTCATTCCATGAACCTGGACACTGATGATCCAGACTTTGGACCAGATGAGCCAACAGGCCACAGTGGAAACGGGTCAGAGCATGGACTGGCTGCTGAAAGGATACAGGTAGGTGGCGCTGTCATCCCAAGTTGTGTGGTGTGGAGGATCAGGGCCAAAGTTCCAGATGCTCACAGATGTGACTGTGGATTCAGGAGTGTTTGAAGGCTGGACTCCCAACAGTGATTGGCTGCTGAGGACCTCTCAATCACAATCAGGTTTTTTAGTGGCTGTGAGATTGAAAGTGAGTGAACATCATTAAATAAAGAGCTCCTGCAGGGTCCCAATTTGACAAGTACACTGCTAGGTGTGCTGCTTCGTTTTCGCCAAGTCCCTGTAGCATTCATGACTGACATTGAGGGAACGTTTCATCAAGTAAGAGTTTCCAACTAGGATGTAAACTTCTTACGCTTCCTCTGGTGGCCAGATGGGGACATTACAAAGGACCTACAAGAGCACAGGATGCTGGTCCACATCTTTGGGGCAGTGTCATCCCCAAGCTGTGCTTCATTCGACGACAATCAGCATGACTTCCCAGCCGAGGTTATAAACACTGTTTGTCAAAATTTCTATGTGGATGATTGTCTAAAGGCCGTCAGCACGGTGGAACAAGCAATACATCTGTACCAGCAGCTAACAGACCTGTGCGGTAGAGGTGGATTTAAGCTCAATAAGTGGGTGAGCAATCATCGCTCGTTGCTGGCCGCCATTCCTGAAGAGCAGAGAGCTAAAGAGGTAAAAACACTTAACCTTGACAGAGACCAGCTCCCTATGGAGAGGGCCCTTGGAGCTCAGTGGGATGTACAGCAAGATACATTCACATTCAGCATCAGAACCAAGCTGGGATGGGATGAGGAAATCCCTCAGGTCATGGTACATCCCATATATAGTTTTTCAAGCGCCAAACTACAACAAAGGAACTCATCTATAACAAATCTACAACCTTGTTTTAATTCTGATTAATATACTAAAGCTTATTCGATTATCATTATGTTGTTTTTTTTAAACGCTCATACAAAACAAAAAAAGTGGAGGGAGAGTAGTCTGAATCGGGTTCTGGAGCATTGCTCTACCTCATCCACCGCACTCATTAGCGTCACATCCACTTGTAGTGCATAATTTCCGCCAGCAAGCTTCTCCTGTTAGACCTTCTCCGAGGTGGTTGGTGGGGTGACCCACCCAGCACGTGACCTCTACGACGAGTTTCTACCCACGGAATTGCCATAGGAAGACACGGATTAAATAGCATGGCTTGTCCACCAGAAGGCTGTATTATGGTGTACATAATATAAAACTTCGGCCCAGTTCTGCTTGTATTGCAATGGTTGGTGTTCCTGAAGTTTCATTTTTCGTCCCTTTTTATTTTTTACATCCATGTTTGTGATGGAATAGTATTGTGAATCGCTAGCTCGCATTGCATGCTGGGAAACAGCGTCACTCAAGGAAGTTTTGGCTTCGCTGACACGGTCCTGAAGGGAAGTGGGTTTTAGTGCACTGGAACGGGATGAATGTGTTCAATCAAGCAGTACAAACCTGATTAATTGTCTTAATACTTGACTTGGAATGGCCATATTGTTTAGGATTAGAATTAGATGACAACTTGTTCACAATATTTGCAACTATTCAATTTGACCAGCAGGTGTCAGTAGAAGACGAAATTTCATGTTGACTATTTCCTAATGGAAGTGCTCTCTTTACGTTGGATTTTTCTCATAATTATTTGAAGTGTAGGCCTGTATCTGCACACAATTTGGAATTCGTCCCAGCGCCCTGAGCTGTAAATTTGGACGGTGTAAAATGAAAATGGCCATCTGCAGCAGAATGAAAGTGAGATTGCATTGTCCAGGTAGGAGGACAGCAGTCAGTCATGTTTCACCTCCAGTCAACACGCAGTGGTTCACATGAAGGTCCAAGAGGCCTACAGACCTACACTGAGTCTGGACGTGGCAGTACAGTTGGATCATTGTCTTTGTTGTGTTGTTTGGTCATTGTGATCCAATGTAATGTGAGAGAAGGACGAGTGCAGTTATATTGGAGTGAGTTTTTTAGAGTGTAATAGAAGTTATAATGCAGAGTCTGTTTTTATGAAATGTTCTATCACCTGGCATCCATCCATCCATCCATCCATCCATCCATCTTCTACTGCCGTATCCGGAGTCAGGTCTCGAGGGCAGCAGCCTCAGCAGAGACCCCCAGACTTCCCTGGACCCAGTCACCTCCTCCAGCTCCTCCAGTGGGACCCCAATGCTTCCCAGTCCAGCCCAGAGACCTGGTCAGCACCACTCTGACTCCCCGAGTCCCTGCTGCTCAGGTGAGGCTTCAAAGATCTGGCTGCACCTGATTGGACGGTCGTGGAGGATCTCCTTGGTCTTCTTGGTCTCCAGCTGTTTGACCTCATGCTCTCTGTTGACCTCCTCACTCAGTCCCTCAGTGATGTAGAGCTCAGTGTAGATGCTGTTGAGGAGAGTTTGACTTCCTGCTTCTTCACCTTCAGTCACACGTTCACATCTCCTCTCCAGACTGATCTTCTGCTGCTGTAGAAGCTCCTGCAGACCACCAACCTCTGGAGCTGAGAGAAGGTTGGAGAAGAAAACGTCAGTGTGACAGTGTGAGCATCATTTTCTGTCCACGACTTGAAGCTGAAAGCATCCAAACTCCATTTTTCAGCTGATGTGGTGAAGCTGCTGTTGTCTGACTGTTTGCTCTAAATGTCCTCCAGTGGATCTTCTCACTGGAGGTCCTGACCACGGTTATAATAGTTAACGAAAACGAACAAAATAACGAAAACTTCAATTGAAAAAAAAAATTATCACGTTGCCAGGGGTTAGGATTTTGGTACCTGCCTCGTTGGGCTTCGAAGCGAGCAGAGCTGAGACCATAAGGGTGACGTAGCAACGTTCAGGACACTGATTGGCCAAAGGCAGTCTTTCACGAAAGACCAAAACCGCCATTTTTAAATGCCTCGCGTGTGGATTTTTACATTAACACGTATTAAAAACTGAAAAGCTTATGAAACTGTACAATGGGTGAACAAAGAACTACAGACCTTTCTGTTCTCTGTGGCCGAAGAAAAAGCACAATGCAGACAGTTGTGCAGAAAGTTTAGTGTTAGCTAAAATATCGGGCACACAGACGTACTTATTATGTATACATTTCTTTCCATTGTAACAGGTTCTACAAGATCTGCAATCCATTACCGAGAATTGGTTTTCCTTAAACTGATGTACAGGATTACTAATCTGACTTTGATGGGCAAATTTGACAACAGAATACAATTATGAAGCACTAAAACACAGGACCACAAAACAATTAAATGCATGATGAAATAATGATATGCTTTGTTAAATAAAATAAAATGGCATTTTCAACTAAGTAATAAAATAGTCGGTGGTGCAGTGGTTAGCGCTGCCGCCTCACAGCAAGAAGGTCGTGGGTTCGATTCTGGGGCCTGGACCTGGGACCTTTCTGTGTGGAGTTTGCATGTTCTCCCTGTGTCTGCGCGGGTTCTCTCTGGCTTCCTCCCACACTCCAAAAACATGCATGTGAGGTCAATTGAACGTTCTAAATTGTCCGTAGGTGTGCATGTGAGTGTGAATGGTTGTTTGTCTCTATGTGGCCCTGCGATGAACTGGCGACTTGTCCAGGGTGTCACCCTGCCTTCACACTAAGACAGCTGGGATAGGCTCCAGCAGAACCCCGTGACCCTGAATAGGAATAAGCGGGTATAGAAGATGAATGAATGAAATCTTTATTGAATGAATGACACATTTTATTTCACTCGTTGTTTATGTAATTATTATTTTTTGCTCCATAGCTTTCATGATTCAGCATTACATGTTAAGCATGATGAATTGCATGAAAAGAGAGAGCACTCGCTGATAAATTAACATGGTGTGCTGTTTAATTCCATGAGAACGACAAAATATTTGCAGATTTGTGTTAGCTACACACATCGACAGGTGCAAGAGAAAGGGAGGAACTTTCAGGGAGGAACTTTCAAGATCGTTGAGTTTTTATTTTTTATTTTTTTTTAGTTCTGATGAAATAAATAGACCAATCATTTCATTCCTTTGTCTGCTTTCCAAAGAGAGTTGCTTCAAAGAATTATCATTTATTATTCAGTGGCACATTGCTCACTTGTTTAATACACAAATAATATTATATTATTATAATAATACTATTTTATTAATATAATAATAATAATAATAATAATAATAATGATAATCATCATCATCATCATCATCATTATTTCTAAAATTTCCAAACAACAATCGTCAGTTGTTCCGTAAAAAATACATTGATTTCCATGTTGAATTTTGTACGGTTCGTGAGCGCGCACGTCTGTCAGTGACGGTCTCCACACTGACACAACTGCGCATGCTCTATTATCCCATCAATGCGGAAGTCAAAAAGTTTTTGGGAGTCATGCGGTGGGTGAGCAACTTCATTGAAAGCAATGGGACGCCATCTTGGACTCTGGGGGCTTGCCGCACTGTCACGCAGGTTGTGACATAGCGGGCCGGCGACGCACAGGTATGACGTGAATGATTGACAGCTACCATTCGTTCCCGTTAGCGAGAGGATTAAAAACAAACAGACACCATAATGGCATCAAAAAGGAGTTATCCCAGCGGTGCGGAAAAACGGAAGGAAAAGAAAACTGATCAAGAAAAACTTGCAAAGGGGAAAGGTAAGTTATTTGTTTGTGATGTGGGCTGGAGAGGTGGAGGTGAAACGCTGTTGATCCCCCCCAAGTTTGTTTATTTGTCCTGCTAGCCAGCTAGCTAGCTAGCGTCGGATAAATGTTAGCTGGCTGGCTAATATTTGTTCGTCATGAATCAGCGTTTTTGTTTGTTTTATGAAAGTTGACCATATCCTGCCATGTTGGCCTATCCTGCCATGGGAATGACTGATTGACTCCACACCCGTTTATTCACATTCTAACAGGGAGGGCGGGAGGGAGGGCATGTTGTAGTTGTTGTTGTAGTCAGTCCCCTGTTATTTATTGTTCAGTGGAAGTTGTCTCTCACATATTTGACTCTTAATGTTATTTTAGCCTTAACTTAGGATGAATTTACTAAGCTTAGTTTGTATTTTGTAGGCCCTTAATTAGAAATGTGCTACTGTTTTATAATTCAAAGAAATATTTTATGGAAATACTTTATTTGGCATGGTGTTGACTATTTTAGACTGTTGTGGCAGTGGGTCATTTATCTTAGTTTTATTACTTTAACTAGTACAGTGTGTAAAGTAATGCCAAAAACTCTTAAAAATGACAGTTTTGTAATTGGGTAAAAGCTTTAAAGGGACACTGCAACCATAATGTTTAATTTAAAAACAAATGAATTTTTAATTTTCCTATATTACTGCAACATCACTGTAATAATAAAATAGGAAAATGCGCTTCTGATCTGTTTTGCTTGATGATCTAATGAGCTTTGTCTCTGCAGGAGCAATTCTAAAATATGTTGGCGCTCCAGACATTGAGCCAGAGGGATCTCCCGAACATCCTGACCAGGAAGCTCCAGGACCAACACGTTCCTCAGAACCTCCTTCTGTCCAGGTGAATAATGTGTGTTATTCTTAGTAGCTAAGCTGATAAGTGTGGGACGAAACTAAGGCAATTAAGCATTATTTTGATTGTTGGTTTGCTTTTTAGTGTTGCACTTGTTGGTTTGTTGGATTTTCTTATTTAAAGTAAGCATTTTTTTTTATGAATACTCAATCTGTTGTATTTATTGACATATAGAGGATTCTTTTCCTAGTATTATAGTGTTTGTTTGTTTTTAAATCAGTTTAACTTGCCTGAGTTGCTCAATTGAAGATGTTTAATTTTACCTGTAGCCTGTTTTGCTCACGAGGTGTAATAGATTGTGGAATCTTAGTAGACCTAAGTAGACGCACGCTGCTGAGAGTGGCAGCAATCAGCTCCAATGACAGTGGTGCTTGTAAATAAGGCAAATGCGCCATCTAGTGGGATGCAGCATGTTTATTCGTGTTGGAGCAATGACAAGTACTACTAACAAAACAAAAGATGCACAGGGTAAAAAAAAATAATCATAAACTCAAGCCCAACAAAGATAACAGATGGGCATAACTGTAACATTACATAGTAATGATTACTAGTACTACCAAAATTTCTCTATTTTACTTTTCAACTCGAACTTGAACTATTCATCCCCTTTTTTCAGCAGCCATTAAGACAAAAGGATGACACTTATGCATTGCATCAAACTGTGATGCACAAAAGAAAATTAAATTAAATCAAAACAATAAATAAAGTGTGCATTAAACAGGGGGCAGTGCAATACAGTACAGGACTCAACTGATATAGTGCAGTTAGGCAGTATAGCCTATAACAGCTGTTCAGCATCCATAGTAATCCACAGTCAGTGCCATAATCATCCAGTCAGTGTCATATTCATCCATAGTCAGTATAATATATATGATATCGCGCAGACCCTCGTCCTCCACCACATTAATTGGCCTGCAAGCCGTAGCCACACCCATTTAGCCCCCGCTGTTGAAAGTTGGCGTGTGGTGGACGCGGCCAGTGGTCTCCGTGCCACACCATGCCGTGCCCCCACCTTCGCGTCATCAATCACACCTGCGCCGGAGTGCAATCTTTGCGTCCCTCAGTGCGTTTACATGGTACTAGAGAAATTTGAATTATTGCCTTCGTCCGATTATGATCGGAGTTTGAGAACTCCGATTGGAATCGGAGAACTCCGATTGAGACACCCAGATAATGCGATTGGAATTCTAATTTCTCGGCCATGTATACGCCTTAGTCGGATTATTAACTGGACAACGCAAGTGCGCACGCGCCACCGCACAACTACGTCGTCTAACAAAACAGACGGCGCGAAACAACCAGCAAACGCGAATAAGAATGTTGACATTTGGAGAGAGGATGAGACCGGGGCGATGCTTTCTCTTCTAAAAGAGATGGACATATTAAAATAACGCGCAACGGAGACCTTTTTAAAAAGGGTAGCGCAGCAAATGCAGGGCTCCGGCTTTGCGCACCCCTGAACAAATACGTATTCCTTCGTATTTATATTTCTACCTTTTCGTTCACATTTTTTGTAAGTTAGAAGAATTTCAACTCTGTAAATAAAAGCACAGCAAAGAGATGTTTTTCTGATTTGTTTTTATTTCGATAATTTCGCGGTTATTCTGCTGGAAACGGCGTGCAGCGGCACAAGCTTCCTCCACGGTCGGCACTTTAATGAGCGTGTGTATAACTGAAGACACCGTTCCTTTGCAAAACCTGTACACAAACTCTCCCACCAGTCTGCTCTGAACCGGCATCCAACAAGAACGAGAGTTTCGGGTCCGTGGCGACGGCACAAAGCGTAGCATCGAAGACATTGTGTTGTTGTAGCCCTCCAACGGCAAACAATGTTCTTGTCTCATGGTTATCTTTTAAGATAACCATGAGCACAAGAAATAGGGTACAGCTTATCTGCAAAGTAAGTAACACGTACATTATGAACTATCATTCTATATCATAATGATGTAATATGTCAACCGAAAGCAGCTGACCAGCTGAAAAGGCTCACTCCACCCCCTACTGTTGGGAGGCGGACACGTTCCCGTCAGTAATTCAAATTTCTTAGCTGCATGTATAGGGGGACAAGGTGAGAACTCCGATTGGACGAGAAAACCAAATTATTGCTTAGTCCGATTAAGCTCTGCATGTAAACGCACTGATTACACCTGCGCCAGAGTGCAGAGTGAAAGCAGCTCTTTTAAAAACAAGCGCAGGCTGGAGTCAGCACTCCTCTGGCGTGTCCACGCTGAGAACTCTGTCCTTCGCAGTTCTTAGCATTTCGGCTAGCAATCCCAGAGCGGGCTGGGCCATAAGCGCAGCTGGAGGAGGAACCCTAGCGGGTGCCCGTTCATCGGGAGGTGGTGCTGTGTGTGCGTGATCGTTGTGCATTCACCGCTTGGCTGTTAAAGCTGAAGCCCCCCTCCCCCTCTCCTCCTCTGGCGCTCGGCGGGGAGGCAGCGACTCGGAGCGACTGCACCCAGGCAGTTTTGTTTTGTGTGTGTGTGTGTGTGAAGAATAAATAAAAGTTTTCCTTTCGTTCTAACTGTTTAACGCTTGCCTGGGTGTCTCAAGGTATTAGTATGTTAATTTTGTTCTCTTTTCTTTAGGACAGGAGTTGGCGTAGCGTGAATTTTGGTTTGTAGTGATTCCCTTAGATTTGTTTATTCCCTTTTTTGAGTTTTCTTTGGTTTCTTTGGCCCTGTTCCCCTGTGGTGAATTCTTCTGGTGGATTCAAGTGATGTAGATGTTGAAGGAGTCTTCTTTGACACAGACTTAGTTGTATAAAAACTGGTTTATTTCAAAGAAGTCAAAAGTCAGACAGGCACCATGGAAAGCCTGGGGATGTCTCTGGGCCAGATGTGAGCAACTCCGATGATGCTTTGTTCCCATCACCTTTTATACATCCCAGCAACCAGGGAGGAAGATGCTAGAAGTGGGGGAGAATGTATACATTCCATAGTTGCACCCCCAATGACCATCTGTTTTCAATTTGGTGGCCGTTGGCAACAACAAGACCATATATGGACCCTGAGACGCCCTTAGGGAAGAAGTGCAGCAGGTTCACTGCTGAGTTCACATCAGGCCATATACATAAGATCACATGATGTCATATACATAGATTCAGATACTACGCCCCTTATTTTCTTATGTTGAACAGACTTTTTGGTATGGTACTTATTTCCTTGACACTCAGGCAGCTAAACCTGGTCTATTTTAAATTGTTGTCAAATAAAGCTGTTTCATTGGAAGTCCGTCTCGTCCTCTTAAATTTCAAAGCGTAACGAACCTGTGTAGCCCGAGGAATTTTATTATAGTTTATTTCCTGGGGTGCAACTCCCTAGGTGGCATTGTCAGGCAACACCCCCCCCACCCCCAATTTTCCTTTATACCCACCATCTGAATTGTCTCCACCTCCGCCAGACCCTCCCCCTCGCCACATCTAGTCTTTTTTTGATCGATGATGATCTATGTGTATTGATGCGTCGTGCTGATGCGTAGCCCCTCCAGGATCCCTCCTTGCACTGCCACTCCGTCGTAGTGCGGGGCACCGAGTGCCGCAGGCCCCTCCGCACCCGTCGCCACCGCCGTCTTCTCCGCCAGGCCGCGTCTCGCCAATTCCTCCTTTACCTCCTCTGCGCTGTTGTAGGTTCGAGTTCCCGTATCCCAGTGGGTCCTCATCTTGGTGAATGGCGTCTGGAAGCGGATGCCCTTCTCCTTCAGGATTCTTTTAGCAGTGTTGTACTCCTTTCTCTTTTGGACCATCTCTGTCGCGTAATCGTGATGGAATGACGGTACTTTCTTCCCCAGTTCTATTTTCTTTGTCCATAGCTCTCTCAGGACCCTCTCTTTGGTAGTAAATTCCAGAAAGTTAACAATGATGGGTCTCGGTTGGGCACCGTCCGCTGGCTTCTGTGCAAATGAGCGGTGTGCTCTCTGAATTTGGAAATTAAAATCTGCTGGCAGGTGCAGTTTGCTTTTCAGCAGGTCTTCCACAAACTTGGCCACAGATTCTCCCTCCTCTCCTTCAGTGACTCCATAGATATGGAGGTTGTTTCTCCTCGGCCTGGACTCCAGGTCAGTTAACTTGTCCTGAAGAGCTTTTTGTTCTCTCAGTGATATGACCAGAGCGTCATTAGCTTCCTGTGCCCAACGTTCTAGCTTTTCAATCCGCGACTCAGCCTCGTTGATCTTGCCGGTCTGGAGCTCCTGTTCGGTGACGACTTTCGCAAGTCGATTTATTTCGCCTTTGAAGTCGTCCAAGTCTTTTTCCACGTCGTTCCTCAGTGTTTCTCCAAACGTGCGAAGGACTTCTTTTGATTCCGTTTTTAAATCCTGTATCTCCTTGCTAATAATTTTTATGTCCAAGCCCTTTTCCGCGTCGTTAGTCACGAGGAGTTCGTTTCACCATCTCCCTCTGTTTCAGAGCAAGCTGGTAGTTCCGCCATATTGTCTGTTACCGTGTTTCTGTTTTGGTTGAATCAAGTTTTCCTTCCCATTCCAACGTTCCCCTGATCACTTTGTAGTTAATATGATATCTGACAATAGTTATTCAAGTTTTCGGGGAGTTTTTACCCTAGACGGTCGAGAGCCCTGGTGTCGCGCAGTCTACCACTTTATGGCCAAACCAGAAGTCCCTTCCCTCTAGCCTTTTCAAGGGGGAGGTGGCTAGACTCGGCTCTTGTGGGACGAGAAGCAGAAGGCCTGTCCGATCGGGGGGGAAGATGAGATGACATTTTTGTGGGTCAACACAAACTCATCTGCGAGGACAGCAGCCTTGGACAATGACGACACTTTCTGTTCATTCAAGAACATTACCACCTTCTCTGGCAAAGAGTCTTTAAAATCTTCTAAAAGAACGAGCTCACGGAGTGACTCAAAGTCATTTTTGACATCATTAGCTGCACACCATTTATCAAAGAGGTTGCTTTTCTCCCATGCAAACTCCACAAAGGTTTGACCACTAGATTTTCTATGGTTCCTAAATTTTTGCCGGTAGGGCTCAGGAACAAGCTCATAAGCAGGAAAAATTGCTTCCTTTCCAACATCATATTGCAGGCTGTCTTCTAAGAAAAGAGCAGACACCAACTCCTGTGCTTTTCCCACCCGCTTGCATTGGAGAAGGACAGGCCACATGTCTCTTGGCCAGTTGAGTGGCGAAGCTATTCGCTCCAAGGCACTGAAGTATGAATCAACTTCTGCCTCACGAAATGCTGGCACCAGAAAAATGTTTTTACTGGGGCTGGGCAACGATTAAAAATTTTAATCGCAATTAATCGCATGATTTACCAGATCAATCACGATTAATCACGTTGTATACGCAAAAGCCAATAATGAATTTAAAAGAAGTCTTTCATACACTTTAATTTAAATGTTCTGCCATATAAACGAAAGCACCATAACATTTATCGTGCAAACACTTAACATCAGCACTTTACACAGAAACATTTTTAATGTAAATCTAAAGTTAAAAAAAATGCAAATACAAAATTAAAGCTTATTGCCAATGCCAGGGTATTACTGTTATCCTGTTCCTTATGAAAAATAAAAAAAATCTACCTACAAAATCCTGAGCCACAATAATAACGGGCAATTTCTGAGGTAACAGCAGAAACATTTTTCTTTTATCAGGACGACACAAAAACTTGTTTCTCACAGATCTCTCACTAAAGGCAGGAATATTCAATATGCATAACCAGTCTGCGTTCCCTTGCAAGTGTCCCAGTTAGAAAGGGTGAGGCACAAAAACGTTCACTTTTGGGTTTTTCTTCACAGGGGACTAGAATGTAAAGTCCACATTTATACTGGAGTTCCTTTGGAGAATCTCACTCAACTCAGTGCAGTTTGTCAGTTCCTGGAACTTGACGGCCAGTTATTTTAAATGTACTGCCATATGAATTAAAGTGCCATAACATTTACTGTGCAAACACACTATTAACATCAGCATTTTTGAACAATTAGCAGCTAAGAAAAAAAAAATAGTGTAAATTTAAACTCAACTTAAACAATGTTATCAAAGCAATACAAAATTAAAGCTGTAAGCAGCGTTTGCGGGACTGAGCCCACCTGGCCACTGCCTGCCGTGACGTCCGCCACCTGGCCACGAGCCCCCGACACCCGCCAACGCTTCCCAACGCCTGGCGATTCCGCCTGAAACCCGCCGATGCCCCATTCCTGACGCTGACGCCTGCTGATGACACATCAAGCACTGACTTGACATTACTGACTTGACATTTAGAAACATTTGATTTCTAAATGTGATTGATTACTGTTTCATTTTGGAGATAAGAAGCCTTAAAGTTGGCTTTTTGTTTTGTTTCGCGACAGCTCCAATATTCCATTTTTACTGTACAATAACATCAAATTGCTCCATAAGCTCTGTCAATGGTTGGTACAGTTGACCTCAGGACAACCTTGAATATATCTTCAATCATTATAAGGCATATTTAATGTACCATTTTGGAGATATTAAGCCTCAAAGTTGTTGTTTTCCTTTTTTTTTTTAGCTTTTCAAACAGGCAAAAAGGGCCCAGTACTCAATTTTTTACTGTACAGTAACATTGCTTTGCTCCATAATTTCTGTCAGTGGTTGGTACAGTTGACCTGAGGAACACCCTGACTATATCCTCAATCATTATCAAGCATATGTACAGTATCATTTTGGAGATATTAAGCCTTAAAGTTGGCTTTTTTTTTTTTTCTTTTTTTTTTCCAACAGCTCCAATATTCCATTTTTACTGTACAATAACATCAAATTGCTCCATAAGCTCTGGCAATGGTTGGTACAGTTGACCTCAGGACAACCTTGAATATATCTTCTCTTAATATTCTTGAATATTCTCACTTAATGTACCAGCTCCTTCCTGTAGACATGATGTGTACAGTTAGTTATTCTTTGTTTGACGCAAGTGTTATATTAAGTTCCTACTATCTGTACCGGTACTTCTTGTTAATTTGAAATAAACACTAACAGCATAATGTCAAAACAAAAACTGAACAAGTCAAACAGGAGCAGATCAGAAAACAAGGAGGCTTTGTACTAAAATATGGATAAAATATAAACAGGGAGTTGTCTAATGTCGTCAAGGAAGCCAACATTACGTTACCTGATGATCAGCATGTTGACTCAGAAAATCCTCAGGCTCCTGCTGCGACATTTCATTTGGGGCCACGGTTGTGACTTCACTGCTGGTCCCGTGAGAAACTCAAATCGGTCCCTCACGTTTGTGTTGCGTGGCATGGGTTAGGACATTGAGAGGCATTATAGTGTGGTTATGTGCACCAAATTGGACTCGGCTTCTTGCTCGATAGCCGTGCATAATTTATGCAAACGCAATGCTCTGTTTATGTGAACTCACGGAGTCCGACTCCGTGCACGTGCTCATCTCGACTCGATGGATTTATGAGCTTGATGACAAGTGTCACAAGTGTGTATTTTGTATTGGATTGATGTACCGCAATTCTAGTCATGTGAACAAGCAATTAGCATTCCTAGTTATATGTGGCATGACGAAATACTGTACTACCAAGTTTGTATTGCAGTATCTTCAGTTTATGGGGTAGAGGGTGCTCAAATTGGATTGATTGAAGATGTAGTTTAGGTACAATTTGCTTGTTTTTATCAAAATTTAAGTTGATTGCAGTTCAAGGTGGCACAATCCTATCAGATATTGTCATTTTGTCACGAAGAACACTGGTATTTGATGATTATTACCATAAGTACCACCATGTTGCAGGCATTGTGGTTACAAGTTTCACTCCAATTTTGATTGTTGTCTGTATGACTAGCAATCCGTTGAGCTGTCTAGGGTTATCATTCAGATAAGGTGTCACAACTTTTAATTGCATGGGAACTTTGGGATCCATGGCAGATGGGCATTGTAAAAAAACAGATCTTGAGTCGGAAGGCTAGCTTGTCCTAATTGTGACCTTAATATGATGATTTTTTTTCCCCTGCCAGATTGAGGAGAAATGAAATGGACATCCAAACCAGGGCCAATAATGGATGAGCTGGATGATGTCACAGTATCAATTTTAAATGGTATGTCATGTGTAGGTATGAAAAAAATTCCATTACTGTGATTTGTCCGCTAAGTTATTAAAATAACTGTATGCTGACACTGATTTCAAAAAGAAGTATTTTACTAATTTGAGACAAAATGTCTAAACTGAATTGCATTTACAATTATTTCTGATAACAGAAATTGGCACAAAACAAACTTGGTTTGACTTGTCAAGTTGAATTAAATTCATCAGTTAAAAAATGTATGAGTTGTTAAGTCTAAAAGGTTTGTTAATGATTGGACTGTCTTTATAGCTGCCAACATCGATGAAGTCTTGCTCCACACCCTCCGTCGTGATGATTTGAGAGACCTTTTTCCTGGACCAGAACACTTTCTCAGGAGGAAATGGATTTGGGCCCTTATTAGTGTAGATGTGATTGGTTACCTACTTTGCTCTGAAAACATCTAGCATACCACTTTTTTTTCTTTTTTCCTAATTGTGTCTATTGTTTCTCTCTTGTTCATAATGTTTTGGATCTGGTTTCCTCTCGGCTGAGAATTCCACCGTACCAGACAAGGCTGCCCCGAATGAAGCCAGGAACTGTGTCTTCACCAGGAGGAACGTCTCCAATCTGTCCCCAGACATCCACTCCTTTGGTGAAAAGCAGCCCAAAGTTGCCGTATGTGACGTAATTAGCAGTCGCCTCTGTCCAGTGGGCGAATGACAACAACGTCACATACGGCAACTCTATTAGGACAAACTACATCGGTTGATTAAGGTTATCTTTTTTTTTCTGTCAATCCCTGGCGTATTTACAGTACTTTGTATTATATTGTATACACAAAATTCTCTCTCTCTCTCTCTCTCTCTCTCTCTCTCTCTCTCTCTCCACATATATATATATATATATATATATATATATATATATATATATATATATATATATATATACATACATATATATATACATACGAATGTATGTATTCATTCAACACACACTATCTATCTATCTATATATCTATCTATCTATCACCCGCGAAATAGCGTTTTGACCCTGATCTATCCATCTATCACGTTCGACCGCGACGTAGAGATATGTCCCAATGGAGTTGCCGTATCGGGCAGTCACTACGCCCGGAACGATTCTGCACCCGGACTAATTCTTGATATATTTTGATGCTCCAAACAATTTCATCCATTTGACTGATTTACTGATTTGTCTCCTCCATTTCATCAGCCAAAGATGGTCTGACAGCACAGGCCAGACATTATCAGACCCTGCAGGAGCTGTACAAGAAACCAAAACCCAACCAAGATGCTGTCTCCCAAATTCTTGACCTGCAGTTTCAAGCAAGAAGATCCTTCATTGATAGTGATGTTCTGAAAGAACAGGACAAGGCCAACAAAGATCCTGGATGCATATCCATGTGTCAAGGATCTTTATTGTGTAAGTGATTAACTTGTTTTGGTTTATGATGAAAAGAAAGCATTTTTGCAGATTTTAACACTGACTTGCATTATAGGCGATGAATGAGCTGCGGCGCATTCTGGATAAGGGCAACAGAAAATTCATTGATGAACTAAAAAAAGAGATGGGAAGACTTCTGCACCAATGTGTAATTTTATGGTGTTTGGAAAAAAAATGAAGTGATGAAGCCACGCATAACGCTGGATGTAGGTGAGTCATTTTGCTGTGTCTCTAATTGACTGTGTAGCTGTTTCCTTGGACATAGGATGGTTTATGTTGCGCTGAATGAATAGATGCAGAATGGTAATACTCTTCATGCTGAAAAAATAAGATTTTTTTTGTGATCAACACAAACCTAATAAGACTCATTTTTAGGAAGACTAACTTTGAACTCAAAGTTGATTTGTTCTATTCCAGTGGAATATTCCATCGCGCTGCTCAGGGCACTCCCCACACTCTTTCCTTCACCAAGTCCACCACCGAAGAAGCTGGGACATGCCAGTGAGGCACTGCTTCATGTCATTCAGGTGAAAGTTTGTTCGCATTTTCTCACATTCAACACTTCATAGTTCCATGCATGGATGTGGCGTTTCCTTCTTCTTTTTCTTTAGCCAACAGAAGATCCCACAATGTACTCACAGAAGAGGTCTTTCTGCACTCCTGTGTTGCTGTTTGATGGGACCCGCTGTCTCATCTGTCTTGGAGCCACGGAAGACTTGAGTGACGGTCTGCTTCATCTGATGGGTTACTACTATGCCCTGCACCTCACATATCCAAAAGTGTGTGGCAACCCTTCTCTCTGTCATTCAGACAGAAGTGCTACAGGACACTATCCATGAGTGAGACACCACAGCCTCATACAAAAAAGACCATGGCAGAATGGAAAGATTTTATTGGGGAGTAGAGCTGTGTACTAGGCATGGGTAGTGATACACTCCCCTGGTAGTTGTAACTTGAGGGTGGGTGGGAGTCTGTTGGAACAAACATGTTATCAGTGGTGATAGGAACACAACACTATATGCTGTCCCCATACTGTTTTTGTTTTTTTTGTGTCAGGGAATCTGAATCAATATTCAATAATGATGACGGTGAATATTGTAAAAACACAACATTACTTGCGTTCTAGAAATGATTGCTTGAGATTGTTTTAAGATGCAATGCCTTAGTGACGTTTTTTTTACAACGCAGTGAAGGCACTGTCAGCAATTTAAGTGAATAAATAGTTGTTGACAATATTAATTCTGTTTGCTGAATTATTTTTTTGGGGGGGGAATGGGCGTAGGGGGGGTGGATGCTTTGTCTCATTTTGAGAAAAAAAAGCTAATATTGTGAACACTTAAATTAAGAAGAATTGCACTGTTAGTAGGTCTGGTTTTAAGATCTTTTCATTCAAATTAAGAAAAAAGCAAACGTGAAAAAAGAATTGAGAAGCTAGTATCAAGTTTATTTGACTTAGTACAGTCCTTGGAATGAGTGCTTTACTGTTTATTTCAAGAGTTTTTCCATTCTTCAAATGCCTAGATATATCGTCTTATTTTAAGAAATCTTACCAAGTCTAAATATCTTACTGCATTGGCAGATAATTTGACTTGTTTCTACCCTGTTCTTTCTCAATTTAAGTGTTTATTTCTTAGATATATTTTGCAGTGTGTGGACACCGAGGGGAGCTCTAGAATTGGCTCATTCAACTGACCAACGAGCCAATCAGCAGCGGCGTCACAGGCCCTCCTCCTTCTTTGTTCTCTCTCTCACTTTGACTTCTGCACTGGACAGCCAGGTTTGTGGAGGGAAGGTTGGAACAAAGTAAGGACGGGGTACCCCATACATTCATGTACATAGAGTCACTAAGTCTTAAACTCACCAGGTTTGTATCGCTTATCGATAACCCTAATGCCATACAAGTCTATGAGGGTCAAAGGTCAAATTTGTCCTAGAGACATGGGGCCACTTTCAGGTTCATCAGGATCCTCCTGGACACACCCATGCCAAATTTGGGGCTTCTAGCCCATGAGGAACCCCTGAAACCCTCACTCTAATTCCAGCCTTATCGCTAAACCCTAATGCAGTGCAAGTCTATGAAGGTCAAAGCTCAACTTTGTCCGAGAAACATCAAGTGTTTTTTTCATGAATCATTCATCAACGTTAAGAGTTTGCTTTGTGGAGAATTCACAATAAAAATACATTGACACTGTCAAAGATGGACTCAAGCACTATTATTGAACTATACTGTATTTTTTGAGTGATGTGAAGCTTTTGAGAAGCGCTGCGCAAAGGAGGCCCATTTGTTTTTGTTTTTTTTCAGGGGGCCCAATATTCCTGGCGGCGCCCCTGAGCGTTCATCTCCAGCACTAAGGCAGTGGAGCTGCCGGCCACGAGAGAAGAATTAACCAGTCCATTGAAACCATTTGTTTGGTCTAGTGAGTGGCAACAGTCCTTTGAGGATCTTAAGTGCCTTCTCAGCTGTAACCCTGTCCTGTCTGCTCCAAATTTTTCCTCATTGGCTAGAAGCCCCAAATCTAGCGTGGGCACTTCTTGGGGGCTCCTGATGAAAAAGCAAGTGGCCCCATGTCTCTAGGACAAAGTTGAAAATTCACCCCATAGACTTGCATTGAATTAGGGTTAACAATAAGGCTGAAACTAGGGTTAGGGTTAGGGTTAGGGTTAGCTGAAATTAGGGTTAGGGTTTCGGGGTTCCTCAAGTACTAGAAGCCCCAAATTTGGCGTGGGCGCTTCTTGGGGGCTCCTGATGAAAAAGCAAGTGACCCCATGTCTCTAGGACAAAGTTGAAAATTCACCCCATAGACTTGCATTGAATTAGGGTTAACAATAAGGCTGAAACTAGGGTTAGGGTTAGGGTTAGCTGAAATTAGGGTTAGGGTTTCGGGGTTCCTCAAGTACTAGAAGCCCCAAATTTGGCGTGGGCGCTTCTTGGGGGCTCCTGATGAAAAAGCAAGTGGCCCCATGTCTCTAGGACAAAGTTGAAAATTCACCCCATAGACTTGCATTGAATTAGGGTTAACAATAAGGCTGAAACTAGGGTTAGGGTTAGGGTTAGGCTTAGCTGAAATTAGGGTTAGGGTTTCGGGGTTCCTCAAGTACTAGAAGCCCCAAATTTGGCGTGGGCGCTTCTTGGGGGCTCCTGATGAAAAAGCAAGTGGCCCCATATCTGTAGGACAAAGTTGAAATTTCACCCCATAGACTTGTATGGCATTAGGGTTAGGGTCCAAGAGTACACATACACATTTTCTTTTGCTTTATTGATTTAAGCTCATCGTCTCCAGCTGCAAAGGTACAGAAACCTTTCTGTGTTTTGATGTCGTGTGTGAGAAAACATGACACAATCTTTCATTTCATTGTTCAGATGCCGAACACCAAGGCATTCCGTCGCTCTCTGGCCATGAAACGACGCCTGGAGCAAAAACGGGATTGGACACCTTTTCCACCTCGGAAGGACTTTGAACGTCGTGAGTACTTCCACGTTCATGATTTCATGTTCTGCCTGTGTTGTTATGTTGTATTCCAAATAAATCTTACAAAAACATATTTAGATTTTTCTTTTTTGTCAATTTACACAGGGCGCGGTACTGGTCAGCGACCTGGGTGCGAAGATGGCCCGTTTTGCTCCTGACTGACAAAACAGTGCAAGTTCGTTCTTAAGGCCCACCAACCAGACAAGAAGGTATGGGTCGTGATTTTGTCAAGCCACGAGTTTCTTTATGTTTTTGTTCTGGTGGTGGGAGACTCACATCTCTGTCCACTTGTGGATGGTTTTGTGTTCTCGCCCCGGGCAACAACCTTGAACACGGGCTTGTAACAGACTCTGCCCAGGATTTTGCTGCGCTACTGGCAACTGTGTTGGACCGCTGGCCCAAGGTTTGTTTATCTGCTGTGACAAACAAATTTGAACACATGAATGTCATCGGTTCTGCATGGTTCTTTTCATCAAGGCGAAACCGGTCACGGTTTAAAATTCCAGCACCAGCTGGCAACAGTGAGTCACTTCAGAAGAGCAAAACTCCTCACTTTGACGTGGATAATTCTGACGTAGAGTTTGTCAGTGCTATGACCAATGAAGAGTGTAACTTCTCTCCCATTGATGTTGATGTTTGTTTAGACCTTAGCAAAAACTTGAAGATTCATTTGGACCGTGCGAGTTTTCCAATTTCTGATTGCAATGGCCCATTAGGTTCGCCGTGTACAAATGAGAATGTAGAGGCTGATGGAAACTGCTTCTTCAGAGCCATCAGTCAAGCTGTGACTGGTTTATAGACACAGAAGTGGAAATTCAGGTTGCAGCAGATTGTTTACGATGAGATGTGTACACTTTTATCGATGGTCATGGGTTGAAGTACAGCTCTTGCAAGAAACAATTCTCACATTGTATATATTTATGGATGTATTTGTTTTATTTGGAAGCTGTTACCATAATCCAAATTAAAATAAGAATATAATAACAGAAATGCTTTTTCATTTTAAGAACGAAGCTGCATTATTTGACTCATAATTAAAATCATTAATAAATATTCCTATATGCAGTTTCATTTTCTTATTCGTGTCGCACCTTTTATGACACAATCAAAAAGAAAACTGAGGGCATTGCTTTTTAATTTTCGTGGTCCTGCCCTGCACAACTCGAAAACGAAATCGCAATCTCAAAGTAAGCGCGCGGCACAGGAAAGTGACGTCAGCAGCTCTCCACCTCCGCTGTGGGTATGGCGGTATGACGCCAAGTGTCATTTGCCTCCTGTTATGTGTAAATTCTAATGTTTGTGAATTTAATAAATGTATATATATACTGTATATTTAAAAAAACAAAACAAAACAAAAAAAAGGTATAACGGTATGACACCACTTTGCCATCGTTACTTTTCACGTCATTGAAGTTGCCGGTAAACAAGATTTAAATCGCCGAAAAACGTGGACCACTGACGGATCTCGTTGGTCGGACAGATTTGAGCATGGCGCACATTGACACAATTGTTCAAACCCTGCTGGATTTAGCTTCCCAGGTGGAGTTGAATAGTGTATCTGAATCTGATGCTCGGGACCGAGTTGAGCAGGTATTCTGCCGTCCCAGATACGGACGCAAACAAGGTTGCCCTAGCCAACCTGTTGTCAGTTATGGAACACCTTGATGCACCAGCACAACATCAAAGCTAAAGCTATTTTTTACATGGGTGGAGTAACAGCTGTTTGGCGTCGGCCACCAGTCCATCCGTCGCAGGATGCAATGCAACGGATCATTGCTTCCGTTCGGCGTCGGCCACCAGTCCATCCGACGAAGGATGCGAAGCAACAGATCAATCCGTCGACTGGTGGCAGATGCTGGTGCGAGATCTGTCAGTGGTCCACATTTTTCGCCAATTTAAATCTCGATTACCGGCAACTTCAATGACGTGAAAGAAGTAACGATGGCATACCGGCATACCTCTTTTTTTCTTTTCTTTTCTTTTTAAATGAAAAACATATATATATATATACATATATCTATTTATATATGTATATATATATATATATGTATATATATATATATATATACATATATATACATCTTACATATATATATATCTTCTTATCTTACTGGGTGTAAATGAATCTGGTGAATTTGGTTTCTATTTTTTCAGATATTATTTCTGTCAAATTCATTTGAATCAACAGAAGAAGAAAATAAGTGTGTAGTTCAAACTTTGTGCGTCTTTGTGTTCAGTTTTTCTGCTGTAGTTGTGCTTTTCTTTTCATTCCAGATGAATTCCACTCAATTTCCTTTTCAAACCTTGTAGGTGTTGAGTGAGCTGCAGCGCCCCCTGGCTACAAGTTTCATACTGTGACTCTGCCGACCGAGGTAAAAAACCAACAAACTCTGACACTTTGCTGAGGACCTCCTGGAGGAGCTGAAGGTGCAGAACCTTCTCAGGCCTCTCTGAGGAGGAACTTGCGGCTGTCGGTCCTCTGCTGCCCCCTGCTGGTCACACAGGCCTCTTACACCTCCGTTTGTCTGTTCAGCACATATTTAATTTTTTAATGGCTCTATAAACGTCACTGATGAGACGATTTTATGATTCCTGCAGTTAAATTTTTTTAATTCCAAATCTGCAAAAACCTTCTGATCAATGAAGACAGAGTTGATTAAAATGATTTCAAAATTGACCCATTTGAGAAAAGCTGCACTGTGGCATTGTTTGCATGTTGTTTTAGCTCTCAGTGGCTTCATTTCGCATTTTTCTTAAAAGTTTCATTTAGTGGTCCATTGTGGTCAATGGGACACTGAACATCCGCTTTGTGTGCCCGAGTTGTAAGAGGATCAGGTGCGGACATTTTAGCATTTAAATTATTATGGCTTATTAGCATAGGTACGTAGTACCTCACCTGTCCGTTCTTTTTACAGTGCTTCCTGAACACCTCACCGGCACACTACAGACGCCTGCTAGCACAAAGCTGCGCAGAGCCTCCTCGTTGTTCTCCTCACCTGGAGGACGCTTGGTGATCAAGACCTGTGGCCCAAAACTCGGTCCTATAAGATAAGTGCAGGAACACTGCCGCTTTGCCCGCACTTGATTGTGCTAGTCGCCCCGTACAGACGGTGGACGGTGCATGTTGCTTCCGTCCCGCCTTGGTTTTACTTGTTGTTTTTCCGTTCTCGTTGTGTTTTTCTTCGTTTGCTTACGTCGCCACTGCTGACCCTCAGACAGCAGACGTTACACTATCAAGTCGCCGGTCCAGCTACAGTGGTGTGCGTGCGTGTATGCGTGTGCGTGGTTGGTGGGAACGTGGTTGGTGTGTGTGTGTGTGTGTGTGTGTGTGTGTGTGTGTGTGTGTGTGTGTGTGTGTGTGTGATTGCATTGTTTGTTTGTTTTTCTTGCTATTTCAGTACATGTGACAGATTTTAGGGAACTTTTAGTAACCTTCTGTTTATCTTTTCTTTTGTAGTCGCTGAGAGCTGCTGGTGGTGGCGGTGTCCCGGGTGGTGGGCCCCTTCGAGTGCTATGACCCGGGATTGTGGTTGTTTTCTTCTTTTTTTTTTGCACTTCACTTTCTTTCCAGGTGTGTCACGTGTGAGTGGGGTGTTCCTTGTTTTCTTTGGTTCCTCCCCCGTTTGGCCCCCTCATCGGTAAGCCTCAGTTTCTACACCAAGAATAAGGAGCTCAGTAGCTCCGTTTTAAGTGTTGGTCTGTTTGTTCCTTTTATTTTTAAATGTTGAATAAAAGTTGGTTTGATATTTTAAACATTCTGAACCACGTCTCCTACTCCTTCCTCGTAGAACTTACCTGTGTGCCTAATTATTACTTTTGTGTTTAGTAGAACTCCCTGGGTGAAATTCCCAGGGTGGCGTTGTCGGTTCCTTTTCATTTTGTTAAATTCCCAATATTAAATCTTGCTTTATCAGATAGCCATAACCTCTCTCATCGCCACAGGATATTTGAGTCAACTGAGTCAAACTGTCGTGTCTACTTCCCAGTCTCAATAAAAATGTTCACTACTGGTTTGTGCGAGCTTCTTAAATGGAGGTTTGTCTGTGTTTTTCCCTTTTTAGAAGCAAGCCACATATTTTGTGTCTTTCCACCACAAGACATTGGCTTTTGTCACTCTCTTCGTCGTATTGGGAAAAAGTGGCATATCGGACTTTCCCGCCGCGAGTCGCTCGTCAACATACTGCTGTGAAAGGGGGGTGACGTCACAGAACGCGAGGTGCATTTAGGTGCTGCTGCGTAAAACTAAAAGATTTTCCTGGGCAAATATTCATTTGACAGACGTAAACGAAGTGAAATATGACTTCAATTTAAGTTTGTTTTAGTTTGTTTTTATAAACACACAAAAAAGTTTGAGTTAGTTATCGTTTTTGAAAAAAGTTCTTGACTTCTACTTTAGAGATATTGATGACGAGTTGTTGCATATAAACGGTGTGACTATGTGGTTCGGCAAGCGGTGGTGCTGTCTGTACATAGCTTAGCAAACGGCTAGCGCTAGCACCCCCTTTCAATGCCAGAGTGAAAAGATCCACACGGAGTGTTATGACCCACGGGTGGGTCTAGGTGCCTCTATCTTTGTGTCTGTGTGTGTGAGAGAGAGAGTGGATGACGCCTTGCAGGTGCGGTCCTGGATGTCGGCTGCTGATTGGACACGCCACGGCTGAGAAGGAGCAGCAGTCGAGCCAGCCTGACGGTCATCCCTCCTCCGCTCCCAACTCTGCAGTTAGTCACTTCTGAAATGGTGTTAGAGCACGCAGCCGTAGGTAGTGATGGCCGATCGAGGCTTTGTTGAAGCTTCGACACTTGTTTCAAAAAATGGTTAATTACTCGAGGCTTCAATGACACAGTGCTCGAGGAGGTCATCTGGTGCTCAATAAAATGAAGTGCAATGGAAACCTGTTCATTGATTCATAGGTTGTTTGGGATTTGATTCGCCATGCATTCTTGTTGGACAACACTACATGCTTGTATGGTTCAATGCTGACACAATAAAATAAAAATGAAAAATAAAGACAATGTCTCTTTTTTGGCACGACTGATTGTAGTACACTATAGCTCTTATACTTAGCCTGACAGTTTGTGCAATGAATTATATTATATCCTAAAACAAGACTAAATAGCCCATAGTTTAAAAATATGTTCAATAGTAAGTGTTCAGTGGGTCAGATGTCAAATGTGATCTATTTAAAATGTAGAATAGATGAGCTAAATAACACATATATAATACACATTGATGGGAATTGAACCGTCGCCTCAGTCTTGCAAGTCCAAGATTGTCATAATGTACCACAAACCCAAATCACACTCCTTTTCATCTAAGCTGTTTGAGTAGCGTTAGCACACCGTGATTCCTCATCAACTACAGGCCTACACTTCAAATAATTATGAGAAAAATCCAACGTAAAGAGAGCACTTCCATTAGGAAATAGTCAACATGAAATTTCGTCCTCTACTGACACCTGCTGGTCAAATTGAATCGTTGCAAATATTGTGAACAAGTTGTCATCTAATTCTAATCCTAAACAATATGGCCATTCCAAGTCAAGTATTAAGACAATTAATCAGGTTTGTACTGCTTGATTGAACACATTCATCCCGTTCCAGTGCACTAAAACCCACTTCCCTTCAGGACCGTGTCAGCGAAGCCAAAACTTCCTTGATTGACGCTATTTCCCAGCATGCAATGCGAGCTAGCGATTCACAATACTATTTCATCACAAACATGGATGTAAAAAATAAAAAGGGACGAAAAATGAAACTTCAGGAACAGCAACCATTGCAATACAAGCAGAACTGGGCCGAAGTTTTATATTATGTACACCATAATACAGCCTTCTGGTGGACAAGCCCTACTATTTAAGGCGTGTCCTCCTATGGCACTTCAGTGGGTGGAAGCTCATCGTAGAGGTCACGTGCTGGTTGTGCGTCACTCCACGGATCACCTCGGTGGAGGTCTGAGACAAGATCGTTGCCCTTGCAGGGGATCTGATTCAGGTGAGCATATGGAAAACATAGGTCAATGTGGCCAGTCGTAACAAGAGAAGCTTGCTAGTGGAAATAATGCACTACAAGTGAATGTCACACATTTTTTTTGTTTTGTATGAGCATTTAAAAAAAACAACATAATAATAATATGGATTTTGACCATGTATGTTTTGGAGTTCATTGAAAGAGGTTTATATATGTATATATATATATATATATATATATATATATATATATATATATATATATATATATATATATATATGTATATATATATATATATATGTATATATATATATATATATATATATATATATATATATATATATATACATATATATATATATGTATGTGCGAGTGTGTGTGTGTGTAACTTTAACTAACTTATCTATTTCTATCCATCTATCAAACTTACTATCTAGGGATCTATCTACGCCTAACTCTCAAAAAACTAACATACAACCAAGAGCAACAAAACCAACCTACTGCAATTTGTATATTTTAGTGTGTGTGTGTGTGTATGTGTGTGTGTGTGTGTGTGGGGGGGGGGGGGCACAGTGAGCACAGTGATGGTTCCAAAGCATAAAGTGTATCTTCAGTCTCGATTGTATGTGTGGGAGTCCCTCGGGTTCAGCCCAGCTGATTTAGTGTTCGGTGAGAGGACCCTCGCATCTGTTAAGGGGTAAGTGGCTTTCCGATGTTAAATGAGTAGAGAATAATGTGTTAGATTACGTCATTTTTTTTCGTGAATGCTTGCATCGTGCTTGTGAAACTGCTCACAAAACTCTTGTCGCCAGCCAGTCTAAAATGAAGCGGCAGTTTGACAAGAAAGCTGTGGCTCGAGTTTTTGAGACAAGCGACCGAGTGTTGGTATTGTTGCCGTTACCCGGTTCCCGTTTGCAGGCTAATTTTTCTGGTCCGTATGTCGTGGAGCGCAAACTTTCCGATACAGATTATGTAGTGCACACTCCTGATAGAAAACGATCGTCCCGCATCTGCCACGTCAAAATGTTGAAAAGTTACGCCCGGTTCACACTGGACGTGGAAGCACCGCGAAGCGAAGCGCCGCGAAGCGAAGTGCCGAGCGCTTCCATTCAGCGCCCATGTTAATCAATGAGTGCGTTTACATGCAGAGCTTAATCGGACTAAGCAATAATTCTGTTTTCTCGTCCAATCAGAGTTCTCACCTTGGTCCCCGTATCCATGCAGCTGAAAAATTCAAATTATTGACGGGAACGTGTCCTCCTCCCAACACTAGGGGGTGGAGTGAGTCTTTTCAGCCGGTCAGCTGCTTTCGGTTGACATATTAAATCTATTATGATATGGAACGATAGTTCATAATGTACGTGTTACTTGCTTTGCAGATAAGGTGTACCCTATTTCTTGTGCTCCTGGTTATTTTAAAAGGCAGACAAGAACGTTGTTGGCTGTTGGAGGGCTACAACAACACTTCGATGCTACGCTTTGTGCCGTCGCTACGGACCCCAAACTCTCGTTCTTGTTGGATTCGGGTTCATAGCAGACTGGTGGGAGAGTTTGTGTACAGGTTTTGCAAAGGAACAGTGTCTTCAGTTATACACACGCTCATTAAAGTGCAGACCGTGGAGGAAGCTCGTGCCGCTGCACGCCGTTTCCAGCAGAATAACAGCGAAATTATTGAAATAAAAACAAATCAGGAAAACATGTCTTTGCTGTGCTTTTATTTACAAAGTTAAAATTCTTCTAACTTACAAAAAATGTGAACAAAAAGGTAGAAATATAAATACGAAGGAATACGTATTTGTTCAGGGGTGCGCAAAGCCGGAGCCCTGCATTTGCTGCGCTACCCTTTTTAAAAAGGTCTCCGTTGTGCGTTATTTTAATATGTCCATCTCTTTTAAAAGCGAAAGCATCGCCCCGGTCTCATCCTCTCTCCAAATGTCAACATTCTTATTCGCGTTTGCCAGGTTGTTTCGCGCCGTCTGTTTTGTTAGACAACGTAGTTGTGCGGTCATGAGTCGCGAGAGCGAGGCGTGGCGCATGCGCACTCGCATTGTCCAGTTAATAGTCCGATTAAGGCGTATACATGGCAGAGAAATTGGAATTCCAATCGCATTATCTGGGTGTCTCAATCGGAGTTCTCCGATTCCAATCGGAGTTCTCAAACTCCAATCATAATCGGAGTAAGGTGTTTACACGCACGTGAGTTCTCCGATCATAATCGGACTAAGGCAATAATTCGATTTTCTCTAGTGCCATGTAAACGCACTGAATGTAGTGGTTCAGACCAGACGCGAACAGGCGCGCGGCTCGTGCCATTCATTTCAATGGAAGAGGAAGCGCCGCGAAGCGGAGCGCCGACGAATTTCGTGAGCGAGGCTCCAACTGGTTCACACCAGACGCGAACAGCTCCGCGACGGTCGACAAGCGCTTCTGCTCAGCTGCAGTCTTTTTTCACTCCCACTTGAGCTTCTTTTTTTTTTCTTTAAAAAAAAATAATTAAAAAAATAATTTTCATCATCGCCCCCCCTCGCCCCGTAGCCAGCCCGCTCCGTAGCTTACTTTTGTGTGTGTGTGTGTGTGTGTGTGTGTGTGTGTAAATAAATAGAAACACGCACTCAGGTGTCCATCTCAAGACAAGACCTCTTTCATAATGATCATTGACCGGCATCTCTAGGCTCAAACAGACGTATTTTGATCAAGTCTTCCTGTGTGTGTGTGTGTGTGTGTGTGTGTGTGTGTGTGTGTGTGTTTAATCTCTCTCGCACTCTGATACAATGTACTGACAAATATAACATACAAATATGATATATGATCGAATTTGTCATTCGGTTTTTATTTTGAAATTAGTTTATTTTGAAAATTCACCGGATTTTCTCGTTTTTATTGAGCGACTTCCTGTACTAGTGACGAGGATCGCTCGCGGCTCGCGCACGAAATAGAGCAGACGCCGAAACAACAAATGCATGCCGCGAGCTGCCATTTTCTTTGTCCCCTCTTTTCTCCTGTTTATTAAGTATGTAGGGAGGTTAGCCTTTCTGTATTTGGGTTCTCTTTCTTTCTTTAGTTAGTTCTTAAGGCGAGCTAGTTGGAGTTTGGTTTATTATTTTGGCCTGGGCCCACCCTGAAGCCTTTGCTGCCCACCGGTTAAATTGTTTTGTTTATTTCATTTACTGATTAATAAAATGTTTTTTGTTGAAACTGCCAACTGCAGTGAAAAATTAATGAGGCTTGGGAGTGGGGGAAGGTGTCCCACACGTTGCGTCTCGGTCCCCCTCGACGGGACGTAACACAGAGTTTTCGCCGTGACAGCAGGTTGAGCTCCTACCGTGTTACAGGTGACGTCGTCACGTTAGCCTGTTCCATCCCTGCTAAATTCTTTAAAGAACTACCATTAGTAAACTTTTAAATTATAATACGCTCTACACTAATTGTAATTTCCTGCCCGTGGTTCTATATTGCAACAGTTGACGGCTCATATCAGCAGATAAACAGCAACAATCTGGGCATTGCGGGTGATTCATAAATATGTAATTTCTTATTAATTAGCCCATAAGTGTTGTACACCAGTGTGACACCAATTGCTTGTTGCTGACAGCAGTGAAGAAATGACACTCTAGTGGTTCTGCACATTAGTATAAATAGAGTGATTCTCTATCATTACATCACAGGACGGCGGCACTCTGACAGATTCCATGAACCTGGACACTGATGATCCAGACTCCGGTCCAGATGACACAACAGGCCACAGTGGAAACGGGTCAGAGCATGGACTGGCTGCTGAAAGGATCCAGGTAGGTGGCGCTGTCATCCCAAGTCATGTGGTGTGGAGGATCAGGGCCAAAGTTCCAGATGCTCACAGATGTGACTGTGGATTCAGGAGGAGTGTTTGAAGGCTGGACTCCCAACAGTGATTGGCTGCTGAGGACCTCTCAATCACAATCAGGTTTTTTAGTGGCTGTGAGACTGAAAGTGAGTGAACATCATTAAATAAAGAGATCCTGCAGGGTCCCAATTTGACAAGTACACTGCTAGGTGTGCTGCTTCGTTTTCGCCAAGGCCCTGTAGCATTCATGACTGACATTGAGGGAACGTTTCATCAAGTAAGAGTTTCCAACCGGGATGTAAACTTCTTACGCTTCCTCTGGTGGCCAGATGGGGACATTACAAAGGACCTACAAGAGCACAGGATGCTGGTCCACATCTTTGGGGCAGTGTCATCCCCAAGCCCCAATCCTCGACGACAATCAGCATGACTTCCCAGCCGAGGTTATAAACACTGTTTGTCAAAATTTCTACGTGGATGATTGTCTAAAGGCCGTCAGCACGGTGGAACAAGCAATACATCTGTACCAGCAGCTAACAGACCTGTGCGGTAGAGGTGGATTTAAGCTCAATAAGTGGGTGAGCAATCATCGCTCGGTGCTGGCCGCCATTCCTGAAGAGCAGAGAGCTAAAGAGGTAAAAACACTTAACCTTGACAGAGACCAGCTCCCTATGGAGAGGGCCCTTGGAGCTCAGTGGGATGTACAGCAACAAGATACATTCACATTCAGCATCAGAACCAAGCTGGGATGGGATGAGGAAATCCCTCAGGTCATGGTACATCCCATATATAGTTTTTCAAGCGCCAAACTACAACAAAGGAACTCATCTATAACAAATCTACAACCTTGTAAGGGCAAAACCTACTTGTTTTAATTCTGATTAATAAACTAAAGCTTATTCGATTATCATTATGTTGTTTTTTTTAAACGCTCATACAAAACAAAAAAAGTGGAGGGAGAGTAGTCTGAATCGGGTTGTGGAGCATTGCTCTACCTCATCCATCGCACTCATTAGTGTCACATCCACTTGTAGTGCATCATTTCCGCCAGCAAGCTTCTCCTGTTAGACCTTCCCCGAGGTGGTTGGTGGGGTGACGAGCACCCAGCACGTGATCTCTACGATGAGCTTCTACCCACGGAAGTGCCATAGGAGGACACGGATTAAATAGTATGGCTTGTCCACCAGAAGGCTGTATTATGGTGTACATAATATAAAACTTCGGCCCAGTTCTGCTTGTATTGCAATGGTTGCTGTTCCTGAAGTTTCATTTTTCGTCCCTTTTTATTTTTTACATCCCTGTTTGTGATAAAATAGTATTGTGAAATCGCTAGCTCGCATTGCATGCTGGGAAACAGCGTCACTCAAGGAAGTTTTGGCTTCGCTGACACAGTCCTGAAGGGAAGTGGGTTTTAGTGCACTGGAACGGGATGAATGTGTTCAATCAAGCAGTACAAACCTGATTAATTGTCTTAATACTTCACTTGGAATGGCCATATTGTTTAGGATTAGAATTAGATGACAACTTGTTCACAATATTTGCAACTATTCAATTTGACCAGCAGGTGTCAGTAGAAGACGAAATTTCATGTTGACTATTTCCTAATGGAAGTGCTCTCTTTACGTTGGATTTTTCTCATAATTATTTGAAGTGTAGGCCTGTATCTGCACACAATTTGGAATTCGTCCCAGCGCCCTGAGCTGTAAATTTGGACGGTGTAAAATGAAAATGGCCATCTGCAGCAGAATGAAAGTGAGATTGCATTGTCCAGGTAGGAGGACAGCAGTCAGTCATGTTTCACCTCCAGTCAACACGCAGTGGTTCACATGAAGGTCCAAGAGGCCTACAGACCTACACTGAGTCTGGACGTGGCAGTACAGTTGGATCATTGTCTTTGTTGTGTTGTTTGGTCATTGTGATCCAATGTAATGTGAGAGAAGGACGAGTGCAGTTATATTGGAGTGAGTTATTTAGAGTGTAATAGAAGTTATAATGCAGAGTCTGTTTTTATGAAATGTTCTATCACCTGGCATCCATCCATCCATCCATCCATCCATCTTCTACTGCCGTATCCGGAGTCAGGTCTCGGGGGCAGCAGCCTCAGCAGAGACCCCCAGACTTCCCTGGACCCAGTCACCTCCTCCAGCTCCTCCAGTGGGACCCCAAGGCTTCCCAGTCCAGCCCAGAGACCTGGTCAGCACCACCCTGACTCCCTGAGTCCCTGCTGCTCAGGTGAGGCTTCAAAAATCTGGCTGCACCTGATTGGACGGTCGTGGAGGATCTCCTTGGTCTTCTTGGTCTTCTTGGTCTCCAGCTGTTTGACCTCATGCTCTCTGTTGACCTCCTCACTCAGTCCCTCAGTGATGTAGAGCTCAGTGTAGATGCTGTTGAGGAGAGTTTGACTTCCTGCTTCTTCACCTTCAGTCACACGTTCACATCTCCTCTCCAGACTGATCTTCTGCTGCTGTAGAAGCTCCTGCAGACCACCAACCTCTGGAGCTGAGAGAAGGTTGGAGAAGAAAACAGACACCAGAACACATCAGTGTGACAGTGTGAGCATCATTTTCTGTCCACGACTTGAAGCTGAAAGCATCCAAACTCCATTTTTCAGCTGATGTGGTGAAGCTGCTGTTGTCTGACTGTTTGCTCTAAATGTCCTCCAATGGATCTTCTCACTGGAGGTCCTGACCACGGTTATAATAGTTAACGAAAACGAACAAAATACCGAAAACTTCAATTGAAAAAAACAATTGTCACGTTGCCAGGGGTTAGGATTTTGGTACCTGCCTCGTTGGGGTTCGAAGCGAGCAGAGCTGAGACCATAAGGGTGACGTAGCAACGTTCAGGACACTGATTGGCCAAAGGCAGTCTTTCACGAAAGACCAAAACCGCCATTTTTAAATGCCTCGCGTGTGGATTTTTACATTAACACGTATTAAGAACTGAAAAGCTTATGAAACTGTACCATGGGTGAACAAAGAACTACAGACGTTTCTGTTCTCTGTGGCCGAAGAAAAAGCACAATGCAGACAGTTGTGCATAAAGTTTAGTGTTAGCTAAAATATCGGACACACAGATGTACTTATTATGTATACATTTCTTTCCATTGCAACAGGTCACTACAAGATCTGCAATCCATTACCTAGAATTGGTTTTCCTTAAACTGATGCACAGGATTAATAATTTGACTTTGATGGGCAAATTTGACAACAGAATACAATTATGAAGCACTAAAACACAGGACCACAAAACAATTAAATGCATGATGAAATAATGATATGCTTTGTTAAATAAAATAAAATGGCATTTTCAACTAAGTAATAAAATAGTCGGTGGTGCAGTGGTTAGCGCTGCCGCCTCACAGCAAGAAGGTCGTGGGTTCGATTCCGGGGCCTGGACCTGGGACCTTTCTGTGTGGAGTTTGCATGTTCTCCCTGTGTCTGCGTGGGTTCTCTCCGGCTTCCTCCCACACTCCAAAAACATGCATGTGAGGTCAATTGAACGTTCTAAATTGTCCGTAGGTGTGCATGTGAGTGTGAATGGTTGTTTGTCTCTATGTGGCCCTGCGATGAACTGGCGACTTGTCCAGGGTGTCACCCTGCCTTCGCCCTAAGACAGCTGGGATAGGCTCCAGCAGACCCCCGTGATCCTGAATAGGAATAAGCGGGTATAGAAGATGAATGAATGAAATCTTTATTGAATGAATGACACATTTTATTTCACTTGTGGTTTATGTAATTATTATTTTTTGCTCCATAGCTTTCATGATTCAGCATTACATGTTAAGCGTGATGAATTGCATGAAAAGAGAGAGCACTCGCTGATAAATTAACATGGTGTGCTGTTTAATTCCATGAGAACGACAAAATATTTGCAGATTTGTGTTAGCTACACACATCGACAGGTGCAAGAGAAAGGGAGGAACTTTCAGGGAGGAACTTTCAAGATCGTTGAGTTTTTGTTTTTTGTTTTTTTTTTAGTTCTGATGAAATAAATAGACCAATCATTTCATTCCTTTGTCTGCTTTCCAAAGAGGTTATTAATTTAAAAAATATGTGTGGCAGTGCTGTTATGATCCATAGAGAGTTGCTTCAAAGAATTATCATTTATTATTCAGTGGCACATTGCTCACTTGTTTAATACACAAATAATAGTATATTATTATAATAATACTATTTTATTAATATAATAATAATAATAATAATAATAATAATAATAATAATAATAATAATAATAATAATCATCATCATCATCATCATCATCATTATTATTTCTAAAATTTCCAAACAACAATCGTCAGTTGTTCCGTAAAAAATACATTGATTTCCATGTTGAATTTTGTACGGTTCGTGAGCGCGCACGTCTGTCAGTGACGGTCTCCACACTGACACAACTGCGCATGCTCTATTATCTCATCAATGCGAAAGTCAAAAAGTTTTTGGGAGCCATGCGCTGGGTGAGCAACTTCATTGAAAGGAATGGGACCCCATCTTGGACTCTGGGGGCTTGCCGCACTGTCACGCAGGTTGTGACGTAGCGGGCCGGCGACGCACAGGTATGACGTGAATGATTGACAGCTACCATTCGTTCCCGTTAGCGAGAGGATTAAAAACAAACAGACACCATAATGGCATCAAAAAGGAGTTATCCCAGCGGTGCGGAAAAACGGAAGGAAAAGAAAACTGATCAAGAAAAACTTGCAAAGGGGAAAGGTAAGTTATTTGTTTGTGATGTGGGCTGGAGAGGTGGAGGTGAAACGCTGTTTTCGCCCCCCCCCCCCCAAGTTTGTTTATTTGTCCTGCTAGCCAGCTAGCTAGCTAGCGTCGGATAAATGTTAGCTGGCTGGCTAATATTTGTTCGTCATGAATCAGCGTTTTTGTTTGTTTTATGAAAGTTGACCATGTCCTGCCAACTTGGCCTATCCTGCCATGGGAATGACTGATTGACTCCACACCCGTTTATTCACATTCTAACAGGGAGGGAGGGAGTGAAGGAGGGCATTTTGTTGTTTTAGTCAGTCCCCTGTTATCGTTCAGTGGAAGTTGTCTCTCACATATTTGACTCTTAATGTTATTTTAGCCTTAACTTAGGATGAATTTACTAAGCTTAGTTTGTATTTTGTAGGCCCTTCATTAGAAATGTGCTACTGTTTTAGAATTCAAAGAAATATTTTATGGAAATACTTTATTTGGCATGGTGTTGACTATTTTAGACTGTTGTGGCAGTGGGTAATTTATCTTATTTTTATTACTTTAACTAGTACAGTGTGTAAAGTAATGCCAAAAACTCTTAAAAATGACAGTTTTGTAATTGGGTAAAAGCTTTAAAGGGACACTGCAACCATAACGTTTAATTTAAAAACAAATTCATTTTTAATTTTCCTATATTACTGCAACATCACTGTAATAATAAAATATTAAAATGCACTTCTGATCTATTTTGCTTGATGATCTAATGAGCTTTGTCTCTGCAGGAGCAATTCTAAAATATGTTGGCGCTCCAGACATTGAGCCAGAGGGATCTCCCGAACATCCTGACCAGGAAGCTCCAGGACCAACACATTCCTCAGAACCTCCTTCTGTCCAGGTGAATAATGTGTGTTATTCTTAGTAGCTAAGCTGATAAGTGTGGGACGAAACTAAGGCAATTAAGCATTATTTTGATTGTTGGTTTGCTTTTTAGTGTTGCACTTGTTGGTTTGTTGGATTTTCTTATTTAAAGTAAGCATTTTTTTTTTTTATGAATATTCAATCTGTTGTATTTATTGACATATAGAGGATTCTTTTCCTAGTATTATAGTGTTTGTTTGTTTTTAAATCAGTTTAACTTGCTTGAGTTGCTCAACTGAAGATGTTTAATTTTACCTGTAGCCTGTTTTGCTCAGGAGGTGTAATAGATTGTGGAATCTTAGTAGACCTTAGTAGACGCACGCTGCTGAGAGTGTCAGCAATCAGCTCTGATGACCGTGGTGCTTGTAAATAAGGCAAATGCGCCATCTAGTGGGATGCAGCATGTTTATTCGTGTTGGAGCAATGACAAGTACTACTAACAAAACAAAAGATGCACAGGGTAAAAAAAAAAAATCATAAACTCTTCTTAGATCTCTTATAGATAATTGATAATAGCATTCTAATTGATTTCAAACCTTTTCAAAAGATCTTTTGCCAATAGCACACCCAAATATTTGATAACCTTGGAATTCCATTTGATTTTATATTTTCCTCTAATTTCTCGGCCTGGATGATAATTCAGCGTGAGAATTTGAGTGTTTGCTATGTTTAACTTGTTGCCTGTGTATTTACCATAGGTTTCTATTATCAACATGAAATGAGGTAAGGTTCTGTCCGAGTCTTGGAGAACCAAAATAATATCATCAGCAAAAAGCCCTGTTAGATGTCCCTGCTCTCCTATATGTATTCCTTTTAGATTGTTACTTTGTCTGATCATTTGTGCCAGCGGCTCAATGAACATAGCAAACAATGTAGCGCATAGGCAACATCCTTGACGAGTACCATTAATCTTTATCCTTGTCGTAGGTTCTTGGTAGAGACCTTGAATACACTGTATTAACTTTTCTTGGAACCCCAGTTTCCCAAGAACTTGATACAGAAATCTCCAATTCACACAGCCAAGGCTCACCAGTAACAGCTCGCAGGCCCTGCTTTTGGATCTGATCTATTATGTATAGGACCCGTCTAATGTCTTCTTGAGTCTGCCTACCTGTTAAAAAAGCTGACTGATTGGAAGTCCATCTCGTCCCCTTAAATTTCAAAGCGTAACGAACCTGTGTAGCCCGAGGAATTTTATTATAGTTTTTTTCCTAGGGTGCAACTCCCCAGGTGGCATTGTCAGGCAACCCCCCCGCCCCCATTTTCCTTTATACCCACCATCAGAATTGTCTTGTCTCATGGTTATCTTTTAAGATAACCATTATCTTATCTTTTAAGATAACCATGAGCACAAGAAATAGGGTACAGCTTATCTGCAAAGTAAGTAACACGTACATTATGAACTATCATTCTATATCATAATGATGTAATATGTCAACCGAAAGCAGCTGACCAGCTGAAAAGGCTCACTCCACCCCCTACTGTTGGGAGGAGGACACGTTCCCGTCAGTAATTCAAATTTCTTAGCTGCATGTATAGGGGGACAAGGTGAGAACTCCGATTGGACGAGAAAACCAAATTATTGCTTAGTCCGATTAAGCTCTGCATGTAAACGCACTGATTACACCTGCGCCAGAGTGCAGAGTGAAAGCAGCTCTTTTAAAAAGAAGCGCAGGCTGGAGTCAGCACTCTGTCCTCTGGCGTGTCCACGCTGAGAACTTTGCAGTTCTTCTTAGCATTTCGGCTAGCAATCCCAGAGCGGGCTGGGCCATAAGCGCAGCTGGAGGAGGAACCCTGCCGGGTGCCCGTTCATCGGGAGGTGGTGCTGTGTGTGCGTGATCGTTGTGCATTCACCTCTTGGCTGTTAAAGCCGAAGGCTTTTTGGTATGGTACTTATTTCCTCGACACTCGGGCAGCTAAACCTGGTCTATTTTAAATTGTTGTCAAATAAAGCTGTTTCATTGGAAGTCCGTCTCGTCCTCTTAAATTTCAAAGCGTAACGAACCTGTGTAGCCCGAGGAATTTTATTATAGTTTATTTCCTGGGGTGCAACTCCCCAGGTGGCATTGTCAGGCAACCCCCCCCACCCCCCCAAATTTTCCTTTATACCCACCATCAGAATTGTCTCCACCTCCGCCAGACCCTCCCCCTCGCCACATCTAGTCTTTTTTTGATAGATGATGATCTATGCGTATTGATGCGTCGTGCTGATGCGTAGCCCCTCCAGGATCCCTCCTTGCACTGCCACTCCGTCGTAGTGTGGGGCACCGAGTGCCGCAGGCCCCTCCGCACCCGTCGCCACCGCCGTCTTCTACGCCAGGCCGCGTCTCGCCAATTCCTCCTTTACCTCCTCTGCGCTGTTGTAGGTTCGAGTTTCCGTATCCCAGTGGGTCCTCATCTTGGTGAATGGCGTGTGGAACCAGATGCCCTTCTCCTTCAGGATTCTTTTAGCAGTGTTGTACTCCTTTCTCTTTTGGACCATCTCTGTCGCGTAATCATGATGGAATGAGGGTACTTTATTCCCCAGTTCTATTTTCTTTGTCCATAGCTCTCTCAGGACCCTCTCTTTGGTAGTAAATTCCAGAAAGTTAACAATGATGGGTCTCGGTTGGGCACCGTCCGCTGGCTTCTGTGCAAATGAGCGGTGTGCTCTCTGAATTTGGAAATTAAAATGTGCTGGCAGGTGCAGTTCGCTTTTCAGCAGGTCTTCCACAAACTTGGCCACAGATTCTCCCTCCTCTCCTTCAGTGACTCCATAGATACGTAGGTTGTTTCTCCTCGGCCTGGACTCCAGGTCAGTTAACTTGTCCTGAAGAGCTTTTTGTTCTCTCAGTGATATGACCAGAGTGTCATTAGCTTCCTGTGCCCAACGTTCTAGCTTTTCAATCCGCGACTCAGCCTCGTTGATCTTGCTGGTTTGGAGCTCCTGTTCGGTGATGACTTTCGCAAGTTGTTGATTTATTTCGTCTTTGAAGTCGTCCAAGTCTTTTTCCACGTCGTTCCTCAGTGTTTCTCCAAACGTGCGAAGGACTTCTTTTGATTCCATTTTTAAATCCCGTATCTCCTTGCTAATAATTTCTATGTCCGAGCCCTTTTTCGCGTCGTTAGTCACGAGGAGTTCGTTTCGCCATCTCCCTCTGTTTCAGAGCAAGCTGGTAGTTCCGCCATATTGTCTGTTACCGTGTTTCTGTTTTGGTTGAATGGAGTTTTCCTTCCCATTCCAACGTTCCCCTGATCACTTTGTAGTTAATATGATATCTGACAATAGTTATTCAAGTTTTCGGGGAGTTTTTACCCTGGATGGTCGAGAGCCCTGGTGTCGCGCAGTCTACCGCTTTATGGCCAAACCAGAAGTCCCTTCCCTCTAGCCTTTTCAAGGGGGAGGTGGCTAGACTCGGCTCTTGTGGGACGAGAAGCAGAAGGCGTGTCCGATCGGGGGGGAAGATGAGATGACATTTTTGTGGGTCAACACAAACTCATCTGCGAGGACAGCAGCCTTGGACAATGACGACACTTTCTGTTCATTCAAGAACATTACCACCTTCTCTGGCAAAGAGTCTTTAAAATCTTCTAAAAGAACGAGCTCACGGAGTGACTCAAAGTCATTTTTGACATCATCAGCTGCACACAATTTATCAAAGAGGTTGCTTTTCTCCCATGCAAACCATGATAACAGTAATGCCAGGGCATTACTGTTATTCTGTTCCTTATGAAAAATAAAAAAAAATCTACCTCCAAAATCCTGAGCCACAATAATAACAGGCAATTTCTGAGGTAACAGCAGAAACATGTTTCTTTTATCAGGGAGCAGCATAACCAGTCTGCGTTCCCTTGCAAATGTCCCAGTTAGAAAGGGTGAGGCACAAAAACGTTCACTTTTGGGTTTTTCTTCACAGGGGACTAGAATGTAAAGTCCACATTTATACTGGAGTTCCTTTTGAGAATCTCACTCAACTCAGTGCAGTTTGTCAGTTCCTGGAACTTGACGGCCAGTTATTTTAAATGTACTGCCATATGAATAAAAGTGCCATAACATTTACTGTGCAAACACACTTTTAACATCAGCATTTTTGAACAATTAGCAGCTAAGAAAAAAAAAATAGTGTAAATTTAAACTCAACTTAAACAATGTTATCAAAGCAATACAAAATTAAAGCTGTAAGCAGCGTTTGCGGGACTGAGCCCACCTGGCCACTGCCTGCCGTGACGTCCGCCACCTGGCCACAAGCCCCCGACACCCGCCGACGCTTCCCAACGCCTGGCGATTCCGCCCAAAACCCGCCGATGCCCCATTACTGACGCCGACACCTGCTGATGACACATCAAGCACTGACTTGACATTACTGACTTGACATTTAGAAACATTTGATTTCTAAATGTGATTGATTACTGTATCATTTTTGGAGATAATAAGCCTTAAAGTTGACTTTTTGTTTAGTTTTGCGACAGCTCCAATATTCCATTTTTACTGTACAATAACATCAAATTGCTCCATAAGCTCTGGCAATGGTTGGTACAGTTGACCTCAGGACAACCTTGAATATATCTTCTCTTAATATTCTTGAATATTCTCACTTAATGTACCAGCTCCTTCCTGTAGACATGATATGTACAGTTAGTTATTCTTTGTTTGACGCAAGTGTTATATTAAGTTCCTCCTATCTGTACCGGTACTTCTTGTTAATTTGAAATAAACACTAACAGCATAATGTCAAAACAAAAACTGAACAAGTCAAAGATCATAAAACAAGGAGGCTTTGTACTAAAATATGAATAAAATATAAACAGGGAGTTGTCTAATGTCGTCAAGGAAGCCAACATTACGTTACCTGTTGATCAGCATGTTGACTCAGAAAATCCTCAGGCTCCTGCTGCGACATTTCATGTGGGGCGACGGTTGTGACTTCACTGCTGGTCCCGTGAGAAACTCAAATCGGTTCTTCACGTTTGTTGCGTGGCATGGATTAGGACATTGAGAGGCATTATAGTGTGGTTGTGTGCACTAAATCGGACTCGGCTTCTTGCTCGATAGCCGTGCATAATTTACGCAAATGCAATGCTCTGTTTACGTGAACTCACGGAGTCCGACTCCTTGCACGTGCTCATCTCGACTCGATGGATTTATGAGCTTGATGACAAGTGTGTATTTTGTATTGGATTGATGTACTGCAATTCTAGTCATGTGAACAAGCAATTAGCATTCCTAGTTATATGTGGCATGACGAAATACTGTACTACCAAGTTTGTATTGCAGTTTCTTCAGTTTATGGGGTAGAGGGTGCTCAAATTGGATTGATTGAAGATGTAGTTTAGGTACAATTTGCTTGTTTTTATCAATATTTAAGTTGATTGCAGTTCAAGGTGGCACAATCCTATCAGATGTTGTCATTTTGTCACGAAGAACACTGGTATTTGTTGATTATTACCATAAGTACCACCATGTTGCAGGCATTGTGGTTACAAGTTTCACTCCAATTTTGATTGTTGTCTGTATGACTAGCAATCCGTTGAGCTGTCTAGGGTTATCATTCAGATAAGGTGTCACAACTTTTAATTGCATGGGAACTTTGGGATCCATGGCAGATGGGCATTGTAAAAAAACGGATCTTGAGTCGGAAGGCTAGCTTGTCCTAATTGTGACCTTAATATGATGATTTTTTTTCCCTGCCAGATTGAGGAGAAATGAAATGGACATCCAAACCGGGGCCAATAATGGATGAGCTGGATGATGTCACAGTATCAATTTTAAATGGTATGTCATGTGTAGGTATGAAACAATTTCCATGACTTTGATTGGTCCGCTAAGTAATTAAAATAACTGTATGCTGACACTGATTTCAAAAAGAAGTATTTTACAAATTTGAGACAAAATGTCTAAACTGAATTGCATTTACAATTAATTCTGATAACAGAAATTGGCACAAAACAAACTTGGTTTGACTTGTCAAGTTGAATTAAATTCATTAGTGAAAAAATGTATGAGTTGTTAAGTCTAAAAGGTTTGTTAATGATTGGACTGTCTTTATAGCTGCCAACATCGATGAAGTCTTGCTCCACACCCTCAGTCGTGATGATTTGAGAGACCTTTTTCCTGGACCAGAACACTTTCTCAGGAGGAAACGGATTTGGGCCCTTATTAGTGTAGATGTGATTGGTTACCTACTTTGCTCTGAAAACATCGAGCATAACACTTTTTTTTTTTTTTTTCCTAATTGTGTCTATTGTTTCTCTCTTGTTCATAATGTTTTGGATCTGGTTTCCTCTCGGCTGAGAATTCCACCGTACCAGACAAGGCTGCCCCGAATGAAGCCAGGAACTGTGTCTTCACCAGGAGGAACATCTCCAATCTGTCCTCAGACATCCACTCCTTTGGTGAAAAGCAGCCCAAAGAGGACCCTACAGCTTCCTGCTCCTCCACAATATGTTGTCTATACTAGACATGGGCAAACCCCGGCCCGCGGGCCACATCCGGCCCGCTGCGTGTCTCTGTCCGGCCCGCGTGAAGCCAGTCATAACCCCCCAACACCGCACCCCCCAACGAAACTTTGTTGGCACGTAACTTTGCCGAGTTAGTGTAGCGCAATAGCGATAGCGTGCTTCCTCCCCGTCAACGAGGTGTAGGTACAGAATTAGTCCGGGTGCAGAATCGTTCCAGGCAGAAGTGACTGCCGATACGGCAACTCCATTGGGACATACCTCTACATCGCGTTCGAACGTGATATATGGATAGATCGCGGTACGTTTATAGAGTTGCCGTATGTGACGTAATTGGCAGTCGCCTCTGTCCAGTGGGCGAATGCCAACAACGTCACATACGGCAACTCTATTAGGACAAACTACATCGGTTGATTAAGGTTATCTTTTTTTTTCTGTCAATCCCTGCCGTATTTACAGTACTTTGTATTATATTGTATACACGAAATTCTCTCTCTCTCTCTCTCTCTCTCTCTCTCTCTCTCTCTCTCTCTCTCTCTCTTCACAAGCTCGTAAGCACTACTTCCAGATGGCCCGCACTGCCAGTGAGGGGAAATGTGTCATGTTCAAAGAGCTGAGACGCAGGCTGGTGAGAAACACTGTCACCAGCATGATTTCTATCTTGAGAGCCAGTCAGCAAGGAGAGGGGGTCCGGTACCCTTCTAAGCATGAAGTCACTGCAATGTCTCAAAGACTAGTGGAGTATTATCCCATGCTGAAGGATTAAGACAAAACAATGAAACATGTAAGTGATTATATTATTTTGCGCACTTAGATTTTGAAGCGTGTGGTTATTTTTGGCTGATACTTTTTTTATCTGTGCATGTTCACTTTCCATCTTTATTTGTTCTTTCAATGAGTGAAATTTTATTTACCACAGGAGAGCACTTACAAGAATCTTCACAAGAGATTCACCAGGGAGGGGCCACAAGAAGAAAAGGCATCGCATTGACTTCTCAGCAAGTGACCAAGAAGAAGATCATGATGCAGACTCAATTGGTGGATCAACAATTATTTTGTGTCACACACCAGGGCGCAGTTCTGATAATGGCCACACTTCACATAAGTAGAAACATGTCCATTTTAATAATAATGATAATGTATGAAAGCTAGGCAATGTTTTGATAGTTTTGGATATCATGATATATCACAGGCATTTTTACATTTGAATTGTCATTTGATATATTTTGATGCTCCAAACAATTTCATCCATTAGACTGATTTACTGATTTGTCTCCTCCATTTCATCAGCCAAAGATGGTCTGACAGCACAGGCCAGACATTATCAGACCCTGCAGGAGCTGTACAAGAAACCAAAACCCAACCAAGATGCTGTCTCCCAAATTCTTGACCTGCAGTTTCAAGCAAGAAGATCCTTCATTGATAGTGATGTTCTGAAAGAACAGGACAAGGCCAACAAAGATCCTGGATGCATATCCATGTGTCAAGGATCTTTATCGTGTAAGTGATTAACTTGTTTTGGTTTATGATGAAAAGCAAGCATTTTTGCAGATTTTAACACTGACTTGCATTATAGGCGATGAATGAGCTAAAAAAAGAGATGGGAAGACTTCTGCACCAATGTGTAATTTTATGGTGTTTGGAAAAAAAATGAAGTGATGAAGCCACGCATAACGCTGGATGTAGGTGAGTGGGACATGCCAGTGAGGCACTGCTTCATGTCATTCAGGTGAAAGTTTGTTCGCATTTTCTCACATTCAACACTTCATAGTTCCATGCATGGATGTGGCGTTTCCTTCTTCTTTTTCTTTAGCCAACAGAAGATCCCACAATGTACTCGCAGAAGAGGTCTTTCTGCACTCCTGTGTTGCTGTTTGATGGGACCCGCTGTCTCATCTGGCTTGGAGCCACTCCCGCCACCACGCTTGCCAAGGAAGACTTGAGTGACGGTCTGCTTCATCTGATGGATTACTGCTATGCCCTGCACCTCACATATCCAAAAGTGTGTGGCAACCCTTCTCTCTGTCATTCAGACAGAAGTGCTACAGGATACTATCCATGAGTGAGACACCACAGCCTCATACAAAAAAGACCATGGCAGAATGGAAAGATTTTATTAGGGAGTAGAGCTGTGTACTAGGCATAGGTAGTGATACACTCCCCTGGTAGTTGTAACTTGAGGGTGGGTGGGAGTCTGTTGGAACAAACATGTTATCAGTGGTGATAGGAACACAACACTATATGCTGTCCCCATACTGTTTTTGTTTTTTTTGTGTCAGGGAATCTGAATCAATATTCAATAATGATGACGGTGAATATTGTAACAACACAACATTACTTGCGTTCTAGAAATGATTGCTTGAGATTGTTTTAAGATGCAATGCCTTAGTGACGTTTTTATTACAAGGCAGTGAAGGCACTGTCAGCAATTTAAGTGAATAAATAGTTGTTGACAATATTAATTCTGTTTGCTGAATTATCTTTTTTGGGGGGGGAATGGGCGTGGGGGGGTGGATGCTTTGTCTCATTTTGAGAAAAAAAAGCTAATATTGTAAACACTTAAATTAAGAAGAATTGCACCGTTAGTAGGTCTGGTTTTAAGATCTTTTCATTCAAATTAAGAAAGAAGCAAACGTGAAAAAAGAATTGAGAAGCTAGTATCAAGTTTATTTGACTTAGTACAGTCCTTGGAATGAGTGCTTTACTGTTTATTTCAAGAGTTTTTCCATTCTTCAAATGCCTAGATATATCGTCTTATTTTAAGAAATCTTACCAAGTCTAAATATCTTACTGCATTGGCAGATAATTTGACTTGTTTCTACCCTGTTCTTTCTCAATTTAAGTGTTTATTTCTTAGATATATTTTGCAGTGTGTGGACACCGAGGGGAGCTCTAGAATTGGCTCATTCAACTGACCAACGAGCCAATCAGCAGCGGCGTCACAGGCCCTCCTCCTTCTTTGTTCTCTCTCTCACTTTGACTTCTGCACTGGACAGCCAGGTTTGTGGAGGGAAGGTTGGAACAAAGTAAGGACGGGGTACCCCATACATTCATGTACGTAGAGTCACTAAGTCTTAAACTCACCAGGTTTGTATCACTTATCGATAACCCTAATGCCATACAAGTCTATGAGGGTCAAAGGTCAACTTTGTCCTAGGGACATGGGGCCACTTTCAGGTTCATCAGGATCCTCCTGGACACACCCACACCAAATTTGGGGCTTCAAGCCCATGAGGAACCCCGAAACCCTCACTCTAATTCCAGCCTTATCGCTAACCCTAATGCCATACACGTCTATGAGGGTCAATGGTCAACTTTGTCCTAGAGACATGGAGCCACTTGCTTTTTCATCAGGAGCCCCCAAGAAGCGCACACGCCAAATTTGGGGCTTCTAGTTCTTGAGGAACCCCAAAACCCTAACCCTAATTTCAGCTAACCCTAGTTTCAGCCTTATCGTTAACCCTAATTCAATGCAAGTCGATGGAGGTCAAAGGTCAAATTTGTCCTAGAGACATGGGGCCACTTTCAGGTTCATCAGGATCCTCCTGGACACACCCATGCCAAATTTGGGGCTTCTAGCCCATGAGGAACCCCGAAACCCTCACTCTAATTCCAGCCTTATCGCTAAACCCTAATGCAGTGCAAGTCTATGAAGGTCAAAGCTCAACTTTGTCCGAGAAACATCAAGTGTTTTTTTCATGAATCATTCATCAATGTTAAGAGTTTGCTTTTTAGGAGAATTCACAATAAAAATACATTGACACTGTCAAAGATGGACTCAAGCACTATTATTGAACTATACTGTATTTTTTGAGTGATGTGAAGCTTTTGACAAGCGCTGCGCAAAGGAGGCCCATTTGTTTTTGTTTTTTTTCAGGGGGCCCAAAATTCCTGGCGGCACCCCTGAGCGTTCATCTCCAGCACTAAGGCAGTGGAGCTGCCGGCCACGAGAGAAGAATTAACCAGTCCATTGAAACCATTTGTTTGGTCTAGTGAGTGGCAACAGTCCTTTGAGGATCTTAAGTGCCTTCTCAGCTGTAACCCTGTCGTGTCTGCTCCAAATTTTTCCTCATTGGCTAGAAGCCCCAAATCTAGCGTGGGCACTTCTTGGGGGCTCCTGATGAAAAAGCAAGTGTCCCCATGTCTCTAGGACAAAGTTGAAAATTCACCCCATAGACTTGCATTGAATTAGGGTTAACAATAAGGCTGAAACTAGGGTTAGGGTTAGGGTTAGGGTTAGCTGAAATTAGGGTTAGGGTTTCGGGTTTCCTCAAGTACTAGAAGCCCCAAATTTGGCGTGGGCGCTTCTTGGGGGCTCCTGATGAAAAAGCAAGTGGCCCCATGTCTCTAGGACAAAGTTGAAAATTCACCCCATAGACTTGCATTGAATTAGGGTTAGGGTCCAAGAGTACACATACACATTTTCTTTTGCTTTTTTGATTTAAGCTCATCGTCTCCAGCTGCAAAGGTACAGAAACCTTTCTGTGTTTTGATGTCGTGTGTGAGAAAACATCACTTTTTTCTGTAAACTTGTGTTATCATTGTCCTTCATTGAAAATGACACAATCTTTCATTTCATTGTTCAGATGCCGAACACCAAGGCATTCCGTCGCTCTCTGGCCATGAAACGACGCCTGGAGCAAAAACGGGATTGGACACCTTTTCCACCTCGGAAGGACTTTGAACGTCGTGAGTACTTCCACGTTCATGATTTCATGTTCTGCCTGTGTTGTTATGTTGTATTCCAAATAAATCTTACAAAAACATATTTAGATTTTTCTTTTTTGTCAATTTACACAGGGCGCGGTACTGGTCAGCGACCTGGGTGCGAAGATGGCCCGTTTTGCTCCTGACTGACAAAACAGTGCAAGTTCGTTCTTAAGGCCCAGCAACCAGACAAGAAGGTATGGGTCGTGATTTTGTCAAGCCACGAGTTTCTTTATGTTTTTGTTCTGGTGGTGGGAGACTCACATCTCTGTCCACTTGTGGATGGTTTTGTGTTCTCGCCCTGGGCAACAACCTTGAACACGGGCTTGTAACAGACTCCGCCCAGGATTTTGCTGCGCTACTGGCAACTGTGTTGGACCGCTGGCCCAAGGTTTGTTTATCTGCTGTGACAAACAAATTTGAACACATGAATGTCATCACCACTTTGTTTTATCAATATCAAGTAATTCCATGATCCATAGTTCAATAACAAGAATATTCATGAATTTATTTTGCATTTTTATGTTTGTTTGGGTTTTTTTTATATATATACAACTATTTTGTAGGTGTTTGTGCTTGACTTTCCACCTCGCCTGACTGTCAAGCCAGAACTACAAACAGCGCTACGTCAAGTATATCATCGTGTTGCTGCACGCATGGGTGTGTAAAATACATATTTTTGTTGTATTTTTTTCTCTTCAGTGACACTGTGCTAACAGATATTTCTTAGAATTGTGTGATTACATAATTGATTATGTGACACTTCTTCCAGGTTTAACATTTGTGTATATGGCCGATCACCTCCCCCTTCGTCAGCTGTACATGGTGGTGTTATGATGGTGTAAGTTTTGCCTTCTTCAGCCTTACTTGCTCTTCATTTGATATGACAAATATGTGTTAACATGTTGTTTTCTGTTTACGTGCACCTCAGGACTGATTTTGGTGGAGCGTCTGCATGCTGCAGTGCTCCATCAGCTCGCACCCCCTTCACCTAGGCCAGGGGTGTTGTGCCACAACCAATCATCGCCCAGGGTGTCTCCCAGAGTGGTTGTGACAGGTCCTGTCCACATGCCAGTGTATGGACCTGCTCCTGAATGGACTCTTGTTGGACAGGAGGTTGAGGTAACCTGTTCATCCCTCTTTTTTTTTTTTTTTCCCCCAATCGTGTATTTGTCAAACTGTGCAACTTTTTATTTTAAAAATGAACACTTATCCTAAGTTGACTCTGATTTCCTCTCCTCTTTTTTTTATAGACAGTACCAACAGCTGTTGAGACTGCATTTCACACAGAAACATACATGAAAGTTATTAATGTTCATGCACTTTAATATGTTTGCTTGTGCAGTGCACGTTTGTTTGTACATTATACAAAGTTTTGGAATAAATGCAAGCTCACAGGCATTTTCCTTTTTATGGGTATTTTTTTCTTTTTCAGTCACATATTGTGACGACCCTGTCTCTATATAACTTGTTGTGGCTCCCAGCTGTTTTCCCATTTCTAGGTAGCGGTGGATGTGTGAGTGGCATCTTCCGATTAGGACACCTGTGCCGATGCCCCCCGCAGCATAAAAGGCCGACTGCGTGTACCGCTCGGTCTCTTCCACATTCTCCATCCAGCAGCCATGGGCGTCTGGCCGACTCTCAGCTTCTTCTGTTCTGTTTTGCACCTGACAACACCCCACATCCTATTATTCACTCATCCACACTTACATTACTGATGAATACTGACAAACACACACCATATATTTCATTATTTTGCTTACAATTATCTATTTTGTTATAATAAACCTTTTGATTAATTGCAATCCGCAGTGTCCCTTCCGTTATTGTCATAACTCTTGAGCCGGGTTATGACAATATCGTCTGCAAAACTTCGAAGATATCGTGTGTCGTGATGTTGTCATTATCGTGGGCCAAATATCGTCACAGTATCGAATCGTGGGTTAGCCGTATCGCCCCACCCCTATTATCAACACAAGATCACATATGTACAGTACATGTACAGTTTAATTAGTGTGTTACTTTGTTTATGAATTAATTTCTTTATGTTCTTCCAGATGTCCAGCCTGAGACGTCGATCAGCACACGTTGCCTCAAAAACCAAAACAAACAAGTGAGATGTTGGTATTTGGGATATGTGTATTTCATTGTGTGCATCTTTGTGATAGGACAATAAATGCAGTTCTTTAAACGTTACTTTGTGTCCTTGTATTTGCAGGTGTGGGCAACACGTTCAACTGTCCACATGACTGAGTCTGCCTCCAGCAATGTCACAGCAGTGCAGCAGGTTTGTACTTATTCATTTCCACTTCATCACCTGTGTGTGTTTTCTAGGCTTTACACCCATCTTATCGGCTGTATCGGATCGGCCGATATTTGGCATTTTTTGAAACGTTCGTGATCGGGCGTCATGTCATGAATCACCGATCAATGACGTCATGGTCGTGTTGAAACTTTTTTAATCTGTCTCATTTCCTCCAAAGTAGTTTCACAGCATTGACATGTTTATTTGTTTGTATCCGAGACATAATGATTCATGATTCAAAGGCCTTCATTTTCGTCTTCGTGCCTCTTCCTGTTTTGAGTACTGTCGCTATGTGACGGAAAATAAAGTTTCTTTGAATCTTCACGACAGCAACATCCACCGGCGACACAAACAAACGTGTCGGGAGTGTGGAAGTTTTTCAAAGTGAGAGAAACAGACATAGCACAAGCTATCTGCAATATATGCAACGCTACAGTACCTAGCGGGGCAACTTTGGCAAAAAATTTCAACACCACAAATTTAATCAGGCGCTTGGAAAAGATACACACGGAGGAGCATGTCGAGTTCAAGAAACGCAGCGCGGAGAAAGAAAAAGAAAAGCAAACTCTGAAACGGATGCTAAAGCAAACAACTTTAGACGGTGCTCGTGAGAAGGCAAGGGGTGTACAGAAACAAGTATTTATTGCCCCTAACGTGATCGGATCGGTGATCGGTGATGGGTTTATTTAAACTCACTGATCGGTGATCGGCACAGAAATCGTGATCGTGTAAAGCCTAGTGTTTTCCTTTCTATGTTTATTGGCATAAAATCACATCTTTCTTATTTTAATCAGGTGGAGGCGACGCCACAGATGACCAGAGCTGTGCCCGTGGTTCCTGTGGCTCCCGTGGTTGCCAGCACCAAGCCAGAGGAGGCCAGCACCGTCCAGGAGGCAACACAGAAGATCAACTAAGCTAAGGAGGCTTTTCTTTCTTCTTCTGTTGCCTCTGACTGCTCCGCTCGTTCTACGCCTCGCACATGGGATTTGTGATCCATCATCAGTTAGTACTAGTGAAGATGCAGTGGCAGATCATGGCACTGGTATTAGATTAGCCAAGGTTCTGCATGGTTCTTTTCATCAAGGTGAAACCGGTCACGGTTTAAAATTCCAGCACCAGCTGGCAACAGTGAGTCACTTCAGAAGAGCAAAACTCCTCACTTTGACATGGATAATTCTGACGTAGAGTTTGTCAGTGCTGTGACCAATGAAGAGTGTAACTTCTCTCCCCTTGATGTTGATGTTTGTCTAGACCTTTGCAAAAACTTGAAGATTCATTTGGACCGTGCAAGTTTTCCAATTTCTGATTGCAATGGCCCATTAGGTTCGCCGTGTACAAATGAGAATGTAGAGGCTGATGGAAACTGCTTCTTCAGAGCCATCAGTCAAGCTGTGACTGGTTTATAGACACAGAAGTGGAAATTCAGGTTGCAGCAGATTGTTTACGATTAGATGTGTACACTTTTATCGATGGTCATGGGTTGAAGTACAGCTCTTGCAAGAAACAATTCTCACATTGTATATATTTATGGATGTATTTGTTTTATTTGGAAGCAGTTACCATAATCCAAATTAAAATAAGAATATAATAACAGAAATGCTTTTTCATTTTAAGAACGAAGCTGTATTATTTGACTCATAATTAAAATGGTTAATAAGTCATTCAATCTGCATTTTCATTTTCTTCTTCAAGACTGCTCATTCTTGTACTTAATTCAAATGAAGGAAAACACATTTGAGATTTAATTTTCAAAACATGCACCAGCAAAGAGTTACCAAAATTCAATATGAAATGTAAAATTCAAAAATGAAAAAGCAATAGCAGAATGCTTTTTCATTTTAAGAACAAAGCTGCATTATTTGACTCATAATTAAAATCATTAATAAATATTCCTATATGCATTTTCATTTTCTTATTCGTGTCGCACCTTTTATGACACAATCAAAAAGAAAACTGAGAGCATTGCTTTTTAATTTTCGTGGTCCTGCCCTGTACAAGAGTGACCACAACTCGAAAACGAAATCGCAATCTCAAAGTAAACGCGCGGCGCAGGAAAGTGACGTCAGCAGCTCTCCACCTGTGGGTATGGCGGTATGACGCCAAGTGTCATTTGCCTCCTGTTATGTGTAAATTCTAATGTTTGTGAATTTAATAAATGTATATATATACTGTATATTTAAAAAAACAAAACAAAACAAAAAAAAGGTATAGCGGTATGACACCACTTTGCCATCGTTACTTTTCACGTCATTGAAGTTGCCGGTAAACAAGATTTAAATCGCCGAAAAACGTGGACCACTGACGGATCTCGTTGGTCGGACAGATTTGAGCATGGCGCACATTGACACAATTGTTCAAACCCTGCTGGATTTAGCTTCCCAGGTGGAGTTGAATAGTGTATCTGAATCTGATGCTCGGGACCGAGTTGAGCAGGTATTCTGCCGTCCCAGATACGGACGCAAACAAGGTTGCCCGAGCCAACCTGTTGTCAGTTATGGAACACCTTGATGCACCAGCACAACATCAAAGCTAAAGCTATTTGTTACATGGGTGGAGTAACAGCTGTTCGGCGTCGGCCACCAGTCCATCCGTCGCAGGATGCGATGCAACGGATCATTGCTTCCGTTCGGCGTCGGCCACCAGTCCATCCGACGAAGGATGCGAAGCAACAGATCAATCCGTCGACTGGTGGCAGATGCTGGTGCGAGATCTGTCAGTGGTCCACGTTTTTCGCCGATTTAAATCTCGATTACCAGCAACTTCAATGACGTGAAAGAAGTAACGATGGCAAAGTGGAGTCATACCGCCATACCTTTTTTTTCTTTTCTTTTCTTTTAAAAAAAAAAAAAAAAAAAAAAATGTATATATGTATATATATATATATATATATGTATATATATATATATATATATATATATATATATATATATGTATATATATATATATATATATCTTTATTAAATTCACAAACATTACAATTTACACATGACAGGAGGCAAATGACACTTGCCGTCATACCGCCATACTCACAGCGGAGGTGGAGAGCTGCTGACGTCACTTTCCTGCGTCGCGCGCTTACTTTGAGATTGCGATTTCGTTTTCGAGTTGTGGTAACTCTTGTGCAGGGCAGGACCACGAAAATTAAAAAGCAATGCCCTCAGTTTTCTTTTTGATTGTGTCATAAAAGGTGCGACAAATGCATATAGCAATATTTATTAATGATTTTAATTATGAGTCAAATAATGCAGTTTCATTCTTAAAATGAAAAAGCATTCTGCTATTGCTTTTTCATTTTTGAATTTTACATTTCATATTGAATTTTGGTAACTCTTTGCTGATGCATGTTTTGAAAATTAAATCTCAAATGTGTTTTCCTTCACTTGAATTAAGTACAAGAATGAGCAGTCATGAATAAGAAAATGAAAATGCAGTTTGGATTATTTATTAACGATTTTTTTTTGAGTCAAATAATGCAGCCACGTTCTTAAAATGAAAAAGCATTTCTGCTGTTGCTTTTTCATTTGGATTATGGTAACTGTCTGCTTCCACACTCCAGTGGTTCTGCACATTAGTATAAATAGAGTGATTCTCTATCATGACATCACAGGACGGCGGCACTCTGACTCATTCCATGAACCTGGACACTGATGATCCAGACTTTGGACCAGATGAGCCAACAGGCCACAGTGGAAACGGGTCAGAACATGGGACTGGCTGCTGAAAGTATACAGGTAGGTGGCGCTGTCATCCCAAGTTGTGTGGTGTGGAGGATCAGGGCCAACTTTCCAGATGCTCACAGATGTGACTGTGGATTCAGGAGGAGTGTTTGAAGGCTGGACTCCCAACAGTGATTGGCTGCTGAGTACCTCTCAATCACAATCAGGTTTTTTAGTGGCTGTGAGATTGAAAGTGAGATTGCATTGTCCAAGGAGGAGGACAGCAGTCAGTCATGTTTCACCTCCAGTCAACACGCAGTGGTTCACATGAAGGTCCAAGAGGCCTACAGACCTACACAGAGTCTGGATGTGGCAGCACAGTGGCATCATTGTCTTTGTTGTGTTGTTTGGTCATTGTGATCCAATGTAATGTGAGAGAAGGACGAGTGCAGTTCTATTGGAGTGAGTTGCTTACAAATACAGATCGCACGATTTCTATCCCAATTGTTAAGTGGGAAAGAGACCTGTCTCTCCAGCCTCACTCTAATTTCTGGAGAACAATCTGCCTGTTCTACAATTAGTTCATTTTAAAGTACTCCACAGGATCCACTACACTGGACAGCGGATGTTTCAGATGGGCATGACCGCCTCTCAGACCTGCTCACACTGCACAGTTAATGTCCCAGATAATTACCTACACGCTGTATGGCATTGCCCACCAGTAAATAAATTCTGGCACGTAGTATGCAATGATCTATCAGCACAGGTTGGTTACAACATCACAGCCACTCCTTCTTTTTGTCTCTTAGGGGACTTCAGTGATATCACATCAGATAAGGCAGAATCTCGCATGCTGATCACCTCCTTATCTATCGCTAAGAAAACAATCTTTCCCACTCTGGATGGGCCCTGTGCAGTCCGGTGCCCCTGGGGTGTGAGACCGGCTGGGCCTATGGGGACATCGCCACTTGCGGCGATGCGCCATACTGGGTCCGTAGGGGGGGGGCATCTGGGTGCCCGGGCCTGCCTTGGGTACCGATCCTCCCGGTGGGTGAAGGGGCTGGGTCCTGTCATGGGGATGAGTCCGGTCTCGCTTGCCCTGGGGGGCCCCCCGGTGTCCCTTCTCCTTGGGGTATCTGCCTCCCTGTCATCTTGCCCTGGCTCCTCGTGGGGCGGGTGCCCTCCGGTCCGGGGGCCTGCTGCTCCGGGCCTCTTCCTGGCCGGCATTGCGGTGGGTGTGCCGTGTGCGGCCCCCCCCCCCCCCCCCCGGGCTCGTCGCTGGCGTGGGGCGGTTGCGGCCTCGGAGGCCGCACTAATTGGCAGCCTACTTCCAGTGACGTACTTAAACACACCCACTCCCACATTCAGGTACACACACCACCACATCCACACACACACACACACACACACACACACACACACACACACACACACACACACACACACACACACACACATACACACGCACGCACACACACACACACACACAGGAGCAGCAGCTCGAATTGGCTGAGAGCTAAATATCTTCTTATCTTACTGGGTGTAAATGAATCTGTCCATTTTTTAAATGTCGAAATTTAACATTTGGTTTCTATTTTTTCAGATATTATTTCTGTCAAATTCATTTGAATCAACAGAAGAAGAAAATCAGTGAGTAGTTCAAACTTTGTGCGTCTTTGTGTTCAGTTTTTCTGCTGTAGTTGTGCTTTTCTTTTCATTCCAGATGAATTCCACTCAATTTCCTTTTCAAACCTTGTAGGTGTTGAGTGAGCTGCAGCGCCCCCTGGCTACAAGTTTCATACTGTGACTCTGCCGACCAAGGTAAAAAACCAACAAACTCTGACACTTTGCTGAGGACCTCCTGGAGGAGCTGAAGGTGCAGAACCTTCTCAGGCCTCTCTGAGGAGGAACTTGCGGCTGTCGGTCCTCTGCTGCCCCCTGCTGGTCACACAGGCCTCTTACACCTCCGTTTGTCTGTTCAGCACATATTCAATTTTTTAATGGCTCTATAAACCTCACTGATGAGACGATTTTATGATTCCTGCAGTTAAATTTTTTTAATTCCAAATCTGCAAAAACCTTCTGATCAATGAAGACAGAGTTGATTAAAATGATTTCAAAATTGACCCGTTTGAGAAAAGCTGCACTGTGGCATTGTTTGCATGTTGTTTTAGCTCTCAGTGGCTTCATTTCGCATTTTTCTTAAAAGCTTTGTTTAGTGGTCCATTGTGGTCAATGGGACACTGAACATCCGATTTGTGTGCCCGAGTTTTAAGAGGATCAGGTGCGGACATTTTAGCATTTAAATTATTATGGCTTATTAGCATAGGTACGTAGTACCTCACCTGTCCGTTCTTTTTACAGTGCTTCCTGAACACCTCACCGGCACACTACAGCCGCCTGCTGGCACAAAGCTGCGCAGAGCCTCCTCGTTGTTCTCCTCACCTGGAGGACGCTTGGTGATCAAGACCTGTGGCCCAAAACTCGGTCCGATAAGATAAGTGCAGGAACACTGCCGCTTTGCCCGCACTTGATTGTGCTAGCCGCCCCGTACAGACGGTGGACGGTGCATGTTGCTTCCGTCCCGCCTTGGTTTTACTTGTTGTTTTTCCGTTCTCGTTGTGTTTTTCTTCGTTTGCTTACATCGCCACTGCTGTCCCTCAGACAGCAGACGTTACACTATCAAGTCGCCGGTCCAGCTACAGTGGTGTGCGTGCGTGTATGCGTGTGCGTGGTTGGTGGGAACTTGGTTGGTGTGTGTGTGTGTGTGTGTGTGTGTGTGTGTGTGTGTGTGTGTGTGTGTGTGTGTGTGTGTGTCATTGCATTGTTTGTTTGTTTTTTTTGCTATTTCAGTACATGTGACAGATTTTAGGGAACTTTTAGTAACTAACTGTTTATCTTTTCTTTTGTAGTCGCTGAGAGCTGCTGGTTGTGGCGGTGTCCCGGGTGGTGGGCCCCTTCGAGTGCTATGACCCGGGATTGTGGTTGTTTTCTTCTTTTTTTTTGCACTTCACTTTCTTTGCAGGTGTGTCACGTGTGAGTGGGGTGTTCCTTGTTTTCTTTGGTTCCACCCCCGTTTGGCCCCCTCATCGGTAAGCCTCAGTTTCTACACCAAGAATAAGGAGCTCAGTAGCTCCGTTTTAAGTGTTGGTCTGTTTGTTCCTTTTATTTTTAAATGTTGAATAAAAGTTGGTTTGATATTTTAAACATTCTGAACCACGTCTCCTACTCCTTCCTCGTATAACTTACCTGTGTGCCTAATTATTACTTTTGTGTTTAGTAGAACTCCCTGGGTGAAATTCCCAGGGTGGCGTTGTCGGTTCCTTTTCATTTTGTTAAATTCCCAATATTAAATCTTGCTTTATCAGATAGCCATAACCACTCTCATCGCCACAGGATATTTGAGTCAACTGAGTCAAACTGTCGTGTCTACTTCCCAGTCTCAATAAAAATGTTCACTACTGGTTTGTGTGAGCTTCTTAAATGGAGGTTTGTCGGTGTTTTTCCCTTTTTAGAAGCAAGCCACATATTTTGTGTCTTTCCACCACAAGACATTGGCTTTTGTCACTCTCTTCATCGTATTGGGAAAAAGTGGCATATCGGACTTTCCCGCCGCGAGTCGCTCGTCAACATACTGCTGTGAAAGAGGGGTGACGTCACAGAACGCGAGGTGCATTTAGGTGCTGCTGCGTAAAACGCAAACATTATCCTGGGCAAGTATTCATTTGACAGACGTAAACGAAGTGAAATATGACTTCAATTTAAGTTTGTTTTAGTTTGTTTTTATAAACACACAAAAAAGTTTGAGTTAGTTATCGTTTTTGAAAAAAGTTCTTGACTTCTACTTTAGAGATATTGATGACGAATTGTTGCATATAAACGGTGTGACTATGTTGTTCGGCAAGCGGTGGTGCTGTCTGTACATAGCTTAGCAAACGGCTAGCGCTAGCACCCCCTTTCAATGCCAGAGTGAAAAGATCCACACGGAGTGTTATGATCCACGGGTGGGTCTAGGTGCCTCTATCTTTGTGTCTGTGTGTGTGTCTGACAGTGGATGACGCCTTGCAGGTGCGGTCCTGGATGTCGGCTGCTGATTGGACACGCCACGGCTGAGAAGGAGCAGCAGTCGAGCCAGCCTGACGGTCATCCCTCCTCCGCTCCCAACTCTGCAGTTAGTCACTTCTGAAATGGTGTTAGAGCACGCAGCCGTAGGTAGTGATGGCCGATCGAGGCTTTGTTGAAGCTTCGACACTTGTTTCAAAAAATGGTTCATTACTCGAGGCTTCAATGACACAGTGCTCGAGGAGGTCATCTGGTGCTCAATAAAATGAAGTGCAATGGAAACCTGTTCATTGATTCATAGGTTGTTTGGGATTTGATTCGCCATGCATTCTTGTTGGACAACACTACATGCTTGTATGGTTCAATGCTGACACAATAAAATAAAAATGAAAAATAAAGACAATGTCTCTTTTTTGGCATGACTGATTGTAGTACACTATAGCTCTTATACTTAGCCTGACAGTTTGTGCAATGAATTATATTATATCCTAAAACAAGACTAAATAGCCCATAGTTTAAAAATATGTTCAATAGTAAGTGTTCAGTGGGTCAGATGTCAAATGTGATCTATTTAAAATGTAGAATAGATGAGCTAAATAACACATATATAATACACATTGATGGGAATTGAACCGTCGCCTCAGTCTTGCAAGTCCAAGATTGTCATAATGTACCACAAACCCAAATCACACTCCTTTTCATCTAAGCTGTTTGAGTAGCGTTAGCACACCGTGATTCCTCATCAACTACAGGCCTACACTTCAAATAATTATGAGAAAAATCCAACGTAAAGAGAGCACTTCCATTAGGAAATAGTCAACATGAAATTTCGTCCTCTACTGACACCTGCTGGTCAAATTGAATCGTTGCAAATATTGTGAACAAGTTGTCATCTAATTCTAATCCTAAACAATATGGCCATTCCAAGTCAAGTATTAAGACAATTAATCAGGTTTGTACTGCTTGATTGAACACATTCATCCCGTTCCAGTGCACTAAAACCCACTTCCCTTCAGGACCGTGTCAGCGAAGCCAAAACTTCCTTGATTGACGCTATTTCCCAGCATGCAATGCGAGCTAGCGATTCACAATACTATTTCATCACAAACATGGATGTAAAAAATAAAAAGGGAAAAAGGGAAAAATGAAACTTCAGGAACAGCAACCATTGCAATACAAGCAGAACTGGGCCGAAGTTTTATATTATGTACACCATAATACAGCCTTCTGGTGGACAAGCCATACTATTTAAACCGTGTCCTCCTATGGCACTTCCGTGGGTGGAAGCTCGTCGTAGAGGTCACGTGCTGGGTGGGTCACTCTTTGGGGCCCTTGCAGTGGGTCTGCAGGGCATGTGATTCAGGTGAGTATATGGAAAATATGTGTCAATGTCGTCAGTAGTAGCTTGCTGGCAAAAATAATGCACTGCATGTCACACTTTTTTTTTGTTTTGTATGAGCATTTAAAAAAAACAACAACATACTAATAATATGGATTTTGACCATGTATGTTTTGGAGTTCAATGAAAGAGGTTAATATATATATATATATATATATATATATATATATATATATATATATATATATATATAGTCAGCTGCTTTCAGTTGACATATTAAATCTATTATGATATGGAACGATAGTTCATAATGTACGTGTTACTTGCTTTGCAGATAAGGTGTACCCTATTTCTTGTGCTCATGGTTATTTTAAAAGGCAGACAAGAACGTTGTTTGCTGTTGGAGGGCTACAACAACACTTCGATGCTACGCTTTGTGCCGTCGCTACGGACCCCAAAATCTCGTTCTTGTTGGATTCGGGTTCTGCGCAGACTGGTGGGAGAGTTTGTGTACAAGTTATGCAAAGGAACGGTGTCTTCAGTTATACACACGCTCATTAAAGTGCCGACCGTGGAGGAAGCTGGTGCCGCTGCACGCCGTTTCCAGCAGAATAACAGCGAAATTATTGAAATAAAAACAAATCAGGAAAACATGTCTTTGCTGTGCTTTTATTTACAAAGTTAAAATTCTTCTAACTTATAAAAAATGTGAACGAAAAGGTAGAAATATAAATACGAAGGAATACGTATTTGTTCAGGGGTGCGCAAAGCCGGAGCCCTGCATTTGCTGCGCTACCCTTTTTAAAAAGGTCTCCGTTGCGCGTTATTTTAATATGTCCATCTCTTTTAGAAGAGAAAGCATCGCCCCGGTCTCATCCTCTCTCCAAATGTCAACATTCTTATTCGCGTTTGCCAGGTTGTTTCGCGCCGTCTGTTTTGTTAGACGAGCGGCTCGTGCCATTCATTTCAATGGAAGCGGAAGCGCCACGAAGCGGAGCGCCACGAAGCGGAGCGCCGACGAATTTCGCGAGCGAGGCTCCAACTGGTTCACACCAGACGCGAACAGCTCCGCGACGGTCGACAAGCGCTTCTGCTCAGCTGCAGTCTTTTTTTCACTCCCACTTGAGCTTCTTTTTTTTTTTTCTTTAAAAAAAATTTGATAAAAAAAATCATTTTCATCATCGCCGCCCCTCGCCCCGTAGCCAGCCTGCTCCGTAGCTTACTTTTGTGTGTGTGTGTGTGTGTGTGTGTGTGTGTGTGTGTGTGTGTGTGTGTGTGTGTGTGTAAATAAATAGAAACACGCAATCAGGTGTCCATCTCAAGACAAGACCTCTTTCATAATGATCATTGACCGGCATCTCTAGGATCAAACAGACGTATTTTGATCAAGTCTTCCTCTGTGTGTGTGTGTGTGTGTGTGTGTGTGTGTGTGTGTGTGTGTGTGTGTGTGTGTGTTTAATCTCTCTCGCACTCTGATATAATGTACTGACAAATATAACATACAAATATGAAAACGGGATGAATGTGTTCAATCAAGCAGTACAAACCTGATTAATTGTCTTAATACTTCACTTCGAATGGCCATATTGTTTAGGACTAGAATTAGATGACAACTTGTTCACAATATTTGCAACTATTCAATTTGACCAGCAGGTGTCAGTAGAAGACGAAATTTCATGTTGACTATTTCCTAATGGAAGTGCTCTCTTTACGTTGGATTTTTCTCATAATTATTTGAAGTGTAGGCCTGTATCTGCACACAATTTGGAATTCGTCCCAGCGCCCTGAGCTGTAAATTTGGACGGTGTAAAATGAAAATGGCCATCTGCAGCAGAATGAAAGTGAGATTGCATTGTCCAGGTAGGAGGACAGCAGTCAGTCATGTTTCACCTCCAGTCAACACGCAGTGGTTCACATGAAGGTCCAAGAGGCCTACAGACCTACACTGAGTCTGGACGTGGCAGTACAGTTGGATCATTGTCTTTGTTGTGTTGTTTGGTCATTGTGATCCAATGTAATGTGAGAGAAGGACGAGTGCAGTTATATTGGAGTGAGTTTTTTAGAGTGTAATAGAAGTTATAATGCAGAATCTGTTTTTATGAAATGTTCTATCACCTGGCATCCATCCATCCATCCATCCATCCATCCATCTTCTACTGCCGTATCCGGAGTCAGGTCTCAGGGGCAGCAGCCTCAGCAGAGACCCCCAGACTTCCCTGGACCCAGTCACCTCCTCCAGCTCCTCCAGTGGGACCCCAAGGCTTCCCAGTCCAGCCCAGAGACCTGGTCAGCACCACTGTGACTCCCTGAGTCCCTGCTGCTCAGGTGAGGCTTCAAAGATCTGGCTACACCTAATTGGACGGTCGTGGAGGATCTCCTTGGTCTTCTTGGTCTTCTTGGTCTCCAGCTGTTTGACCTCATGCTCTCTGTTGACCTCCTCACTCAGTCCCTCAGTGATGTAGAGCTCAGTGTAGATGCTGTTGAGGAGTATGACTTCCTGCTTCTTCACCTTCAGTCACACGTTCACATCTCCTCTCCAGACTGATCTTCTGCTGCTGTAGAAGCTCCTGCAGACCACCAACCTCTGGAGCTGAGAGAAGGTTGGAGAAGAAAACATCAGTGTGACAGTGTGAGCATCATTTTCTGTCCACGACTTGAAGCTGAAAGCATCCAAACTCCATTTTTCAGCTGATGTGGTGAAGCTGCTGTTGTCTGACTGTTTGCTCTAAATGTCCTCCAGTGGATCTTCTCACTAGAGGTCCTGACCACAGTTATAATAGTTAACGAAAACGAACAAAATAACGAAAACTTCAATTGAAAAAAACAATTGTCACGTT